>NC_081252.1:65824160-66138883 GCF_030490865.1 Poecile atricapillus | reverse complement strand
ATTCTGGACCTGGGTTTGCTGCCTAATACCATAAACATTTACATTTGGACAAAATAAATGCAAAACACCACCATTTAAATTTGATGTTATTTGAAAGCCTTGCAGATGGAAGTAATTCCACAAAATATAAAGCAATTTGGAAACAAAAGCTCCTGTTTTACATCCCCAAGTGAGCATTCTGGCAGATTCACCCAAGCAATGATGCTCAGATTAACCAAACTACCTGATGGGGAGAGATGCCCTTTCCACCTGAGAAAAGCCAGCTGCACAAACTATTTTAATCAGTTTTTAAAAGAGCAAAAACCACAAAGCAGGGCTTCCTTTGTCAGAAAGAACCTGCCCCTGTTTTGGGAAGGAAAGCCAGGAGGGAGGGCCAGAGGAGAGAATCCACTTTTGGACCCTCCACAAAGTGGAGAGCTTTGAAATGCCTTCAGGTGTGGTCACCCAGAGCAGAAGGAAAGCACTGTTTGCTGCCCATACCTGAGTGCATGCACAGAGTGAAGCTTTTTGGAGCAGCTGGTGAATGCAGCACCTCCCGAGCGCCGCTTTGAGACCCTGCAAAGTTCTTTGCAAGGAAAAGCACTGAGGTTCATGTCGCCACGTCTGCACTTTCTACTTGCCTGGCAATTTTCCAGCTCACTTCCCACCCTGCTTGGAAATCTGCCCAGAGTGTAGGATGCTAGCAAGCATCATTTGGTTTATACTGTTTGGCTTTGTTGTCGACAGTTGGGTTTAAACTCTGCCGTACATCTGGCACAGTTTTGCAGGCTTATGCTGCTGCTCACATTTTCTGAGTATCCTGAGTGTTAAAGGTGGGAAGCGAAAGAGAGTATTCTCTTAGACTGTCTATGCTTGAGAATATTTCATTCTTCTCAAGATGGACATCCTGACAGAAATCATTGTTTATCTCTTTTCACTGTGGTATTTCTCCTCCCAGAACAGCAGAGGCAATAACCAGCAGAAGCCTCCACAGACAGGATCCATCCTCTGGCGCTTTCATGGCTCCTCCTTTCCTTCATGTGCACATTTTTCCCTTTTTCACGTATCCCAAACCTTTCTCAATGCTCAGTCATAAAGTGTACCCAGAGGAAAGGTGCAGGAGAGCTGCCCACCATTACTTGCCATCCACAGGACTCCTGCTGGTCCCAGCACCAGCTACAGCCTCCATCCAGTCACTGCAGACACATGCCATGAGCAGGAGGGACTTATTGTGCTCTGGTACCAAGACATGTGGGCAAAAAAGGTAAAAAGTGACCAACACAAATGCTAACTGAGAGAAGTAGCTGGTTTTGTGGGTCTTTTTTCTTTACAGCTGCACAAGACCCTTATCTGCATTGACTGGATCTTCAAGAAAATATAATTTACCTATGCCTTGGTACCTGAGAGAGGTAGAAAAGACATAAAGAGCCCACCATACCCTCTTTCAGCCCTCCAAGCTGTCTCACTTCTAGGAGAGAAGGAGCTGATGATTCTCCTGGCAAGCTCAATCTTTCCATGCCCGTCTTGGGCATTCTGCCTCAGCCATGCTCAAGAACTCTTGTACGAGTGGCAGGAGTCTTGGGGAAGCTGTTTGTTTTGTTTGTTGGAAAACAACAAAATTGTTTTCACCCCAGGACTTCCAAACTGTACCTCTGTTGTCCTTCTTCTGACCTCCTGAGTCAAGGAGAGGTTCCTTTTTTGCTGGTCTAGTCTAACAGATACTCAAGGGCAACCAAATTCCACATCCTGGCTGCATGACCTTACATCCATCTCCTCATGGCTGCCTGACTTTCTCCTGCACACAGACACAGTTTTCCTCCACTCCTTTCTGACATTTTATCAACAACTTCCCCAGCCTTCAGTGGCTTGTGACATCACTTCTGGAAAAAATAAAAATTGCTTTGTTCAACTGAAGGAAGATTTCTGTAAACTATTTATAAATCTGTCTTTGAGTTTAAGTGGCTGCAAATAGCCAGTGCCACAAACACAGCTGAGCCACATCTCAGGCTGAAAACAAGGGCTTTTCTCTAACCAGGCAATGCTTTCAGTTTTCTAAGTGCCTTTATTTATGGTAGACATATAACAAACCCACTGCCCCCAAATACTTTTGCCTTGTTGGTATGCTAAACCACACCTGATTTGCAGCACACCTCAAATTTCAGTGCAATATGGAAGGACGAGTCAGTAAAATTCATTAACTAAAATAATTAATTAGCCCAAGTAAATGCCTTTTTTTTCATTAGAATTAAAGTGGAGAACAAAGAGAAGTCTATCAAAACTTCTTTAGGAAAGGCAAAGTGCATTCAATTAGTCTTTGCAGGAATCAGGTGTAACACAAGTCACACAGCTTTGAAGATTCTTCTTTTCTGTGAGAAACAAAAATTATCACAAGGAAACCACTGTGACTGCTCAGCAAAGCAGTAACTCACCTCTCCCATGCAAACATTCATTTTGGCTTTTGCTGATTAAATAGTCCCACTTCATCTCTGAGGTTTTTCACCAATAAACATTGAACATAGTCCAGGCCAACCTGATTTTTTCTGTCACAGATCCAGATGGCAGAGGGGCATGAAACAAGTCCCAGGAAGCAAAAAGACACTTCCCAAACTGAAGGTGAGTCTTGTAATAAAGCCATATGTCATGCAGCAGAAACACATGGAGCACACCCAAAGGGAATCAAGTAGAGCACGAAGATTTAGTCTTTTCTTTTTTTTATCCCACAAAAGGCACAAGGCACCCCTGCCAGATGCCTTAAGGGGAAATCAGCTGAGAGGAGGCATCCTGCCAGCAGCCTGAAGTATCATGGCCATCACTGAGCTTCTCAAGGCCAGAATTAGGTGACAGCTTCTCCTTTCCCACCACAGATGTACAGATTGCTTATTTTTCCCTGCAGTATTTATTGGGAGCTTCCTACCTTGCAGCTCACGTCTGTCTTCCAAATGCACATTACACTATGACCTCACAGCTGTGCTGAATTCTGCAATGCTGTTCTCTATCAGCACAGGGGTTTAACAGAAAATTTAATGTGGATAGGCAGAGATATGCAATGTCTGACAGATGAAAAGGGTGCCAAGTGCAGCAAGACCCACATTGGGCGGGTGGTGCAGAAGAAGAGAAATTTGTTTTCCATGGAGCATCCACAGGGACCATCAAGAAAAAGCCACCACAAACCTTTTGAGAATTACCAAACTCTACAACAGGCCCAGAAAAAAAGCAAGCCCTTCTCAACCCAACAATGCTGGGGTTATTTTATCAAGACAAGGTTAAGTAGTTAATAGTGGCAGATAAGGAGTGAGAAATAGTGTGCTATTCTACAGCCTTGCAGCAGGTTCTGCACACACCTCTAGCAAACCCTGAGAGTTTGGAGATAATTCCCCACATGTAGATAGCTGCCCCTCTTTCACAGCCCCACATGCACAGTTTATTCTTTAATATTTTTGAGAATACCACAGCCTCCATTAGAAGTCTTAGCCAGGAAGCCTTGGTTCAGCTGTTCTTCTTTCTGCATTTGGTATCATTTTGAGACACAAGGAAGAGTACATTTATATTTACCTGAGAGAAAGCTGATAGACCAGATCTTTATTAACAAAAGGCAATGAAACTGCACATTTGAGAATGTGATTCAGTGTTTACAAACATACATTTTGCAGCCAGACTATTTTGGTGCAGTTTCTCCTCTAGAAAGGGTATTCCCATACATCTTAATTTATTATCCTAACGAACTTAACAAGGTATCTAGTTGCACAATTTATAGAAAGAAAAATTAATGGCATTGCATTCTCAGTTTATGTGATAAGGAGCTGTTGTACTTCAGCAAAACAAATAGAATTCATCCACCCACGTATAGTAGAGTCCTAAACTAATTAAATAGGCTGCTTATCTCAGATAAAAAATTCAGACTTCATCTTTCAAAATGAGAGGTTTGAGGAAGGAAGTATATTATGATATGTTCTATCAGCTCTATATATATAAGTGTCTGAATTAATCTTTGGATGTCTCCCAGAGAAAACGAGAAGGTTCTTGTGTTGTCTATAGAATACAGAGAGTAACCAGAAATAGTTACAAATTGACTTCTTTAACAGGACCTTGCTCAAGTTCTCTGTAAGAGATAAGACTTTTTTAAGGTCACACTGGTTTAATTTGCATTATCACTCTTAATCCTGCAAACTGCAGGATTAAATTCAAGCAGGTTTTGAATTTAAATATCAGACTTTTTTTAGATGCCAAATTCCTGATTGTCTTTCTTCTACTATGAGAACCAGGAGAAGCATGGTGAAAGTAAATTCAACCCAGAGGAATGCATCCCCAATAATGTGTACTTAACCAGTGTCAGGTAGAACAAAGACCAAGTTCAAAAGCTTGCAGAAAACTTACATTAGTAGTGGAAGTGAGAGCTTAATAATTATAAAAGGAAAAATTCCTAAGGGAGTTGGGAAGAAAATAAACTGTAATCAATCCACAAACAATCTTTTTGTCTTTTATTTCCTGAGTCCTCTCTGTGATGCCTGGTACTGTGTCCTGACAGGAATAAGTTACTATAGGCCATAGATTCCAGAATTAAATGTGCTGCTGAAATTCTTGTGCTATTTGAGAGCAACAGAGTGACCCTTTAAAACTGCCTAAGATCTGAGAAATTCTTAATAACTTTTGCTGTTCCTCAGAGCTTTCATCGCTTCTTCAGCAACCAAACTGCTCTGCTGTTGCAGGGATTGGCACGAAATTCCTGACTGCTGTGAGCATGCCTTGTTTGTTCGGGTTTGAGCTCCAGGTTCGCATCTTCCCTTGGAAGCTGACAAGAAAACTGGCCAGAAACACAGAGGACATCCAGGGTAGTCTTGGAAACATGAATCAGGAAAGGAAACTGTAAAGCTGCTTTTCCATCACCTAGGACAAATTATTGTCATTTTTATCTGATCTGCCCAACATCTTGATGACCTGCAATCAAACTGTAACAGTTAAATGTAATGATTTCATGACATTCTCTAGATACACAAAACACAGGCAGGTGTTATTTAAATCCATTGATTCAGCCACCTTGAGAGTTAAATTGACAAGAAACAGTATGAAGTAACATAAGGAAAATAACAAAAAATGAAATTTCTTACTGATGTGAAAACAAATCATAGATAAGGAGAAAATAACTGCTTAGACTAGACCTTACCCAAAAGGCTAAGCTAAATAAATATATTTAAAGCTGTTAAAGCTTTAACACTCATACTGATATGAGACTTCAGCATATGATGAAGTTTTATGTGGCATCCTCAGAAGAGAACTACTCTTCTACATTTGGTTCCTGAGTTAGCACACAGAGCAAACTGAGGTATCAGAGCTCAAGTAATAGCTTCAGTAACACTATAGATATTAAAAAATCTGTATCCAGACAGTTAAATACATTTAGAATCAGACAGTACCACCACTGGCATGAAATACTCATGGACAGAGGCTTCCATCCTCCTTTATATACAGTGAGATACCAGTGGGTATCAGGTCATGCAAAATAAAAGCTCTCAAGGATAAAAGTGCAGACACACAAATGTCCACAAGTGGAGGAGAAGAATAAAAGGCAACACACTACAGCAAAATAAATATCGTCCTAAGAGATATCCTGGGGGAAGATCCATTAAGATGCAAAGATACTCATGAATAATGTTTAAGTGCCAATTAGAGGTACCCACTCTTGCAGCAGCATGCATCTACTTCTAGGTAGCTCGTGCAAAATCATCATAGAGTTATGCCCACTGGGAGCAGGTGCTTCAATTAGAGGTTACATTTATAATGTAATTAAATACCTAATTTATGAAAGGAATGCAAATCACCTCAGTTTCTAAGTGGCAACAATGACATTTAGTGCACGCTACGCAACACCTTTGTTTTAGGAATTAAGCAATATATGCCCTCGATGATAGTAGTTCCAAAATGGCCTGCTGCTGACTGGTCTCTTGAGAACCCCAGCAAGAACAAAAAATGAGAAATGGGATCATAACATTTATGAGAGACAACTGGGACAGTCACAATCTTTCACTGCATTTCAAGGAGGTTTTTTAATTTTTCCTTTTTATATCAAGAACTCAACACAACTATTTAATGTTTTTAAAAATCTTTTTTATACAAGAGATTTTAATTGTTTGTATGTTTGTTTTTAGTATTTCAATGGTTTGCAACCATAGTGGCTTGCCTTAGCTCTGAGAGTAGAGTCACCTCTTTGAGCTGTTATGCCTTTTGTGCTGTTCCTCAGTAAATCTCTGGTGTGCAATTGAGCATCTGGTTGATGGCTACCATTCCCATTGCAAGATCAATTCAGATGATTTGTAGTAACAGAAAGTCCCATTATGTAATGGGGAAAGATTAGAAACGAGCAGCCCTGCGGAACTGCTAAAATACATAATCATTTGTACTGGTGTTTAACTCATATTCTATATGATCCATTGTTTGCAAGACTGCTGCTTCACCATGGGAAGTTATTTATGCATTGACTAGACATGCTGGGAAAAAACAGGCCAACACCAAAATATCCAATGTTAAAATTAGACTTACATAAAACAAAAGGGTGCCATTCTAAAAGCATTATTTAAAAATATTGCTCATTTACTTAGGTCCTTTTATAGGTGAGAAGATGGGACAATCTCTCACTGGAAAAATTCTGAAACAAAAAAGAAAAACAAGGATCAAGCACTGCAACAGCACCTCTCTACCCCCAGCCTGGGGGCAAAATATGGCAATACCTCCATGCAGTGACATCCTTCAACTCAGAGCTCCTAGAATCCCTGGTGAAGCAGTTCTCACCTTGGATTTTCACCTTTTTTCTTCTTGTCTGGGAGTGAATATTTCCAGGATTGAAGGAGTGTGTCTCAGTGGCTTCCCACACAGACTCCAGTGAAGTCAGCTGGACTCTAATTCTGTATAGGCAACTATCTCCCAACCTGCTGCAATGTTAAAGCAAATCTGCAGCCTGCAAAACACAATAAGAACATCTTCCTTAATGCTTTCTGGTTTAATTTTCAGCTTGTTTACCCTCCTGTCTTTCCTCACTTGATTGCTATTAGATGATTTAATAAGAACGCAAATAACCCTCACCAAATCAAAAGTAGATGGAAGGATGTCCTGGTTAAAATGTTTTCTTCTTTGAACTCAGGTAATCACATCTGCTCAAATTCTCATCTCCTGATAAAACATAAATTGTCTATTGAGGCCATGAGAAGAAATAATTTACAGCTCCCTTTTTTAAATGCTTTATTAGCTGTATGCAATGTCTCTTGAAATAAATTTCTTGTCTCCAAATGTGTAAAGACACAGAGGCCTGATACATTGGGGATTTTGGACTATTATTGCTTGATTATTTGGGATTTTAAGAACATATGTGATAAAGATCATGTTACTTATTTGTATACATTTGTCTTCTTACACATAAGAATATTTTCTTTGCCTATTTTGGTGTATTTCCAATACAATATTCTTCAGAGAGAATATTTTTCACCACTTTTTTATATGTGGTATTTCATTCTGCTACATATAAGTAGCCCACTCTCCACCATATTATTGAGATCTAAGCAGAGAACCAGAAAACCGATTTGGAAAAAGTAGGGATCCTTCATGCCTAACACCCATCTGCGCATTGAGTTCAGACTAAATAACTTTTTATACTTGTTCATTTCAAATGCATTTTTCTTCTCCTCTTACCTCAGCCCAGGAAAAGCCCTAGATGTCATGCAATTCAAAATGATGATGATGAATAGCAGTTTTCTTTGGAAAATGAGCAAACATAGAGCACTGTCAGACTTGTGGCTGGTGCCACACTATTCCCACAGAGTAGTGCCCATGAACATTTCTGATCTCTTCTCACCTTAGCTAGGATGTTGTTACCACAATATAGAATTTTACTGCTTTGAGAACCACCTGATTTCTACATGGCAAGGTTCTCTTTTTTCCCACCCATAAAATACTTAGATAGTCTCATACCATCTGTGCAGAAAAACCTAGGCAGGTCACCTGTTGGCTTCCAGATGGAACATAAATATTTGGCTTGGGATATTGCAGTTTAAAATAAAACCTCCAGTGGCATAGTACCACAAGAGCACTGAACTTTTCCTCTTTATTTACTGGCCTGGCATCAACCTTGGAAAACAAATCCTCTCCTGTTCTGATAAAACCCAAGCAAGTTACAAATTATTTCATATGTTCTCGTACCTTGCACAGCTAGGGCTTTTCATTTATCCAAATTTAATTGAGTTTGTATTGAATTAAAAAAAGAAATATGTGAGGAATTTATGAACAAGACGGAAACAAAGAATAGGTAGTCCTTAATGACCATTTTCTCACTTCAAGCCTCAGATTTCTGTCAAAGACATAAAAAAAAAAAAAATCGTTTTCAGGAAAATTTTCAAGTCTACGCTAATCACATATACCAGCCTAAACAATTTCTTAAGCAAATAAAATCTGCTAAACATTTCAAACAGTCATTATGGGGCCTTTACCTGGATCCACAAACATGAAGACATCATCTGCTTGAACAAGATAAAAGCAGGTTGTCCCCATGGCATAACCAGGTCTGAAAATGGACTGATAGCAATACAGGATACTGCATACTATGGCACTGGGAATTTTCAGAGTAATGGATTTTCCCATAAGGAAGAGAAAAAGTCAGCACATATGAGAGCTATTAGTAATGTCTAAGTATCTGCATATTCTCCAGTAGCATTTACCAGTTAGTTAAAGGCACAGTAATTTCTGCAGCAAAAGAGTAGTTAGATAGCAAATGGAACACTAAATGCCACTCCTAAAAAAAAATCCAAAAGAAACAATACAAGGGTTGCCACAAATTTGTTTAATTCTTTGCTGGCATGTACCTCACTCCAATTAGAAACATGCCACACTTAGGGGAACAATATCATTTGGTCAGCCAAGCCTCTGGTGCAAGGAGTGAGTGTTCTGCCTCCCAGAAAAGTGCAGCCACCAGCCTCTGCCTTGTCTTGTCTTTCACTCAGGAGAATGGACTCCCCTTCCAGCCATGGGGTCTTATAAGGTTACATTGCCTCCATAATTAATAACCCTGTGACTGCTTTAGCTCCTAGAAGTACGAATTACACCTTTACCATAACGTCCCTAATGAAATGGAAAATTATCTGTCTGAAAAGTAGGACACAGAGCCAGGAAATTAAGAGAATGAGATAGCAACTTATTTCCAAGAGCTTCTGGAGACTCTCCCAGGAGCAGAAGTTACTCTCCCTAAGAGATTGCTACCCACCCTGATAAGTGGTTGATGGTCACCTAGGAATGGTCACTTCCTAGAGGGTTAAAACCCTCTTAGATTTTAACCCTCTACATGAATTATTCATCTCATTCCCTAAATAGGACCTGCAAATTTTCTTACTTCAACATGAATAGCATTGGTAATATTTGGAAATCATCTTTGGAAATGAGTCTGGTCAAAGTTTTCCTGAGCTTCACTGGAATACCAACATTAAATAACAATAACTCTTGCTGCCAGGAGTCTGTTATCTCTGCTCTTGATTGACTGCTGCTTGAAGCAGATACCATCAGCTGTTATGATGCTGGTGATATACCAAACACTGCCATTCCACATTTAAGGGATCTAAAATAACAGGAATTGCCCTCATTTGTACTCTGAAATTTAAAGAATGCTTCCTTTTCCTGTTTCAGTGGTATTTTGGACTTAACGTCAGTCAAGAAACTGACTCCAAAGAGAAAATGACTGAGATGGAGTATTTCTCCACTACCCTCTAATTTTAAATGACAGGTACAGATATGTCTCAAGAGACTGACAGTTTTTGTATTGTGCTTTGCATTTGAAAGCAAAAAGGGGTTTTATTTCAGAGTGGTTTTATTTCTTCTCTTGCTATGTCAGTGGCCAACTTTGAAAGTCAAGCCTCGTAAATCACACAATTCCTGGAAATGAGTTTCAGACCTCTGAATGCTGACTCACTGGCATTTAAGTGTGTTTTCATAAGTAGTCAGTAAATTTTAGAGCCAGGATTTTCAGAAACAACCTTCTGTACTGCAGATTGTTGACAGGTAAAATTGTGTGCCAGTTTGAGGTTGACTAGAGGACTTTTACCTGTCTCAATTGCATTCATTGCAGGGATCAATTAAATGGCTGGAAGCATGAGCAGTGTGTACCCTACTTGTAAAGTCTGGCTGCATACTTAATAGAAAGCACTCTAAAGCAGCTCATCCAATATTCCCACTACCAGCCCACATTAAAAGCATTACATAAAGCCCTCAAACTGCTCACCTGACCTCTCCTGCTGTGGTACCAAACCACCAAAAAGCAAGAAAGAACTGTCAATACTGCTCATGCACACAAGTGGCGGCTGGGGTATCCTAGTGGAGGGTGACCTTCATGTGAGAGCAATCTGGGAGGCAAGCTGTGTAACTTGTGGCTTTGGCTGTTTGTGATTCCATTCCCTTGGTTACAGGTGTAAGTTACACCTCAGGGTGAAAGCCCTGCAATGAAGGGGAGGAGCTTATCCCACTCAACACCTGAATTACTCAGGGTGCTCAAGGAGATGCTCTAGAAGCCACAGCAACAGAGCTCTTCTGGTTATCTGCTGATCCCAAGTCCCTCTGTTTTCTCTGCAGCCCTCAGCTGTGGGAAGGTGGGTGTCATTTGACACTGCTACAGTGAATTGTCTGTTTCTGAGAAATTCTGGTGTGGCAGCAGTTTCTAAAAGCTGCCAAGGATCCTGGTGCTGGACATTCCACTGCTGAAAGGCTTAGTGCTGCTAGATGTTAGAATGGGTTTTCATGCATGCACTTGTCTTTCTCTTCTTTAAGCATTTCTGCAGTGAGGAAAAAGGTTTTTCTGAGGCTGCACTGGACAATGATCATGCTCATGACTGAGAGTGATAACCTCTTCCACTTCTCCAAGCCCCTGTTGGGCTTTCACCCTGAGGACCATGTTCAGTGAAAAGAAGGGGCTCCTGCAGGATGCTGGCTACTCAGACAAAATACAGCCCAAACTTCCGTCTGCTAAGCTGACCATATTTTTTGCTTTTCTCTCCTCTCTTCCCACCTTTCACTTCATGAAAACCTGTCCCTGCCCATGCCAAGACACTTGTTTTGTCCATTTAGGAAGAATATTATTCAAGAAACTGGTCTGATCAAACTGGTAGCTCACGTAATGGTTTTGCTTTATTCAATCTGAGGTTTGGAAAAGACAGTGACTCACAAAGGCAAAAACCCGAAGAGCTGAACATGCAGAAGGGTACAGGTGACCTTTAGCTTTGCTCTTTCTGGCTGGATCACGTTGCTGTGCCTGAGCTGAGCTGACTCAGATGTTGCAATCTCTCACACTCTCTTTATACTCCTTGCAAATCACAGTACTGACAGTGAAGAAAAGAGAGATGATGACAAGCGACCAGAGGTGTGGAAATAATTATTTCATTATCCTGCAATCCATAGCCTCATATTGCCCAGGCTGGAAGTATCCTGATATCAGATAGCCTATATTATAGGAATAATCTTGTTATTATTGGATTTTTTTATTATATATCCTACCCTACAATAGAGTGTTATAAGAACCACATTATACAGGATATCCTATAATGTTGGATCTTTTGACTTCAAGAAAATACCTCCCTTCTGATTTCTTCTCCCGGACTCCCTGTGCCATAGGACCTTCATACTTTGCCATATTCAGGGGATATACAGAGTCCTCCCTGGCAGCCTCCAGGTGGGAATTGCCCCTGAAAATTCCCATTTTCTTGGGATTCAGGAAGGCTTTTCCCAGTCAGCTCCTTCTCTTAGAAATCCTGACTCAAGAGGAATGAAACTATTTGGGCATTTGGATTTGATAAAAGAATTAAGTTTAAAGGAAAATCCAGGACAAAACCCAAATATATTTTCAACATTTACTTTTGAAATTATTCTATCATGCATCTATATTAAGAAATAATAACAAGAATTTCCCCAAAATAACTCAAAACTCTTTTTCAGTGGAATTAAGCATTTACTTGGCCTCTTTACTTGACACTTTTCCCCATTTTGAATAGAAGAAAAAAAAAATCCCTCCAATTTTCAATTTTAAACTGAAGGGAATTATTCTCCCAATTCTCTTTTAATTGGCCACAAAAATTAAAACAATTTTTGTTTAAAACAATTAAAACAATAAAACAATTTCTTTCCCATTGTATTCTGTGAACGACCTAAAAGACCTAGATTTTCTCCCTGACAACAAAATTTACGCAACATTCACATATTGATAGGCAAAACTTATCTAAATCTAAAACAAGCTAATCTGGGTCAAGCAGAACAGAATTTTCCAGATTTTTTAGATGAAGTAGGTGCAGAAATAAGGCTACTCTAAAACCTTAGAGAAAATTAACGTTCTTTAAAATTTTCTTTAAAATATTAAAATATTTAAGATATTAAATATTAAAATATTTTCTAAAATTCTGTTTAATTATTTAAAAGAAAGCAGACTAAAACAAAAATACCAGTCTATAACAGAGCTGTTTCATGTTTTCCCTTTTGTAAAGTACTTGCATTCTCCTATCAAAGGTAATTGAAATAAAAGTACACTGTTAGATGGCAGGTTTGTAAACACAGAAGGTACGTTAACACCTCAGGGAATCACACAAAAAATGTACTTGCTAGCCAAATTACCCACTGCTTCCTCAGACTGTGTTTTTCAAATGTGTAGAAGAA
The DNA here is from genome assembly GCF_030490865.1 of Poecile atricapillus. Classification (NCBI taxonomy): domain Eukaryota; kingdom Metazoa; phylum Chordata; class Aves; order Passeriformes; family Paridae; genus Poecile; species Poecile atricapillus. The sequence goes on along the minus strand of NC_081252.1, from coordinate 66,126,241 downwards.
AATGCACAGAAGTACTACAGCCTTACAGATGCAGAGGAGAGGCAAGCAGCCCTTGCTGTGCCTCCAAGGACTCTTTCTGGATGGGTCAGAGGGACATAATCCAACAAAACCTCTGCTGTTCATCCTCAGCCTGTGCCACTTGCAAGGACCTCACAGCATGGAACCCCCCCAGTGCCTCCACCAGGTAGGAAAGAGCTCTTGTGTCCTCTTTGTGGAGAAATAGAGATGGATTGGCTGGAGATGGATATATGGAGATAAGGGATCAGCTATTGTAAAAAGGTAGCTGAACTCCGCCAATGGCAAAAAAAGTGTATTTCAGGAATTTTTTTTTTACCCTGCTCTGATATGGGGTAGCTCTGGCTGGGATAAGTCCTGTGGGAATGTTTCTCCTGCCTTAACACTTTGGAGTGGACTTTGAAAAGTGCAAAAGGAAATTAGCATCCAAAAGACAGCCAGCAACTTTCAGTTACATTTGCATCTTTACCTTTTTGAGGGGGGATTGGAAATCTGAAGAACTAAGAGAAGAGAGAGGACTCACTCATATCAAAGAATGTTCTTAAAACTTATATTGTTTAAGGACTCGTACTTCTAGATTCTTATCAGTAACTGCAAGGTAGGAGTTGCTAAATTCATTCCCACTTGAGAAATCCTTCAGGAAGCCAAAGCAGCTTATCAGTGTTATTAAAGGATTTCACAGATCCGAGGGTTAAAATGAGAGGGTTTTTTTGCTATGAGTATTGCATTTTAAAAGTGCATTATCATCTAAAACATTTCTGTGCTCCACTTTCCTGGGGAATTATTGCTATAGCAATGAATGGAGTCAGGCTGCACGAGCCTTCTCAGCTCCCTTTCCATTTCACTGGCTGACAAGTTTCCCAGTCTTTGCTGGATCCCCATGGGCTGCCAAGGAGCAGAGTGAGAAGACATTTCACTGACCAAAACCTTCTCCTCTGCGAAGGGCAAGGGCCATTCCCCACCCTCTGGGATTCCTGCTCAACATTCACACTTCTTTTGCTGCATTTTGCTGCAAGCATCAGTTTGCCAAAGGAACACACAGTAACTGCCGTGGGTTTTTGGCAGGGACCAGGAATGTTTTATAGTTAGACAGCTCAGCTGGGCTGACTTCTCAAAGTGCTGTGAAAGGTGAGATCCAGCATGTCGGGGAGAAGCATGACTCTCCCCAGATGACCACTTCTGGAAGTTTGGGCATGAATGTTTATCTGCCAGCTAAAGCAAATACTAGTTCTTTTGGGGATTTCAGCCTAAAAAGAAATGTAACCACTGCACTGTCATGAATGATTTCCTATAATAGTTCTGAGTTTCATTTCTAACTGCAAAAATGAACAGAAATGTGGGCTTGCACTCCTCCAAAACAAGTTTCATGGCTGAAGTTTTCCCTGCACATATTATCCCCACATTTATTTCCTGATGATGATCCATTATTTTCAACGACCAGCTTCCCTGGATTTCTCACTGAGATAAAGCAGACTCCTCCAGCACCATTTAAAATGGGATTAAAACATACTGCAAATTAGACCAAGCACAGCAGGAGCTGAGCATCTAAAAGCTACTTCAGTTCTCCTTATTGATTCCCTAACCTTCCATCCCTGGTCTGCACGCTTCTGCATGGAGAGGCATAAACACAAACATCAGGCAATCATGGCTTTCCACTTTATATTTGGAATTTAAAAGAATTATTTGTGAATCCAGATTTTTTTTTTTTTTTGCTATTATTCTAGGCCACTGCATTTCTAGGCTTCCCAAATAGATTCTTTCTCTTGAAAGCAAGATATGATTAGGGAAAAATCTATTAAAAGTCAAACTTCCCTGCAGACTCACTTATTTGTCATTCACTAGAGTTTGGTCAGGTATCTCTGCAGAGCATTGCACGGGGGTGCAGTGTTACATTATATTTAATCTCATCTAACCTCAAGGTATTAGGAAAAAAAGTGAAAAATTATACCATTTTCCTTCTCATACCTTGATTGACAATCTGGTGGAAAAAAGGAAATTAATTTGATTTCTCCATGTGAATCTCTCAATTCCTAAGACTAACTGAGGTAATGAATTCCCAGATAAAGCTGAATTTTGATCAAATAAGTGCCTATCCCAAGAGAAATATCAGGTGCTTTTACCCAGTGGCTCCTTGGCAATGTGTGGAATGGGGAACAAAACCCATCAGTGCAGGATCCCGAGGATCCAGGCAGAGCAGTGCAGGATGGATAATCCCTATCTGGCTCAAATGGGAAGTGAACAAACTGGGATCACCCACATTTACCTGCAGCTGCACCTCTCCTGCCCACTGCCTTTCCAGCACAGCCCTGGCTGCTGCAGCACTGCTGTGCTCCTGCAGCACTGCTGTGCTCCTGCTGCACCCTTTGCAGCCAGTTTTGGATTTTCCTGGCTGTAAGCAATATTCCACAAGCAGAGGTGCAGTGCTGGGGGGCTCCTGGTCAGGACAGCCCTGAGTGTCCCTGCTGTCCAGGGCACTCCCAGCTTGCTGCCACCTTCCCACCATGGTTCACCACTCCAGGCTTTGGAGCCAGCCAAAGCATTCTTCAGATCTACTCTGATTGCTCTGAACCCTGAGAGCTTAAAAAGCCTCTACAAACAAAAGTGGTTTCTCCTATTTACCTAAATACGTGGCTTAAAAAATATCCAACAAAACAACAACAAAAAACCTCACCTCAAACCCACAAAGAACTGAAATGAAGACAACGCTGTATTGAGCATTTCACACGTAGGTGTGCTTGTTTCAAGGACCATCCTGCATTTCTCAATTATTTAATTTCACTCTCAGCAGCCTTCATTTCCAACCTTTCACTGTTATTTTCTTCCCAAAAGAAGTCTCAAAAAATCAGAAATATCATTCCCTATTTGTGAACAGAGTGGCCCCCACTCTAACTCCCTATTTGCAATCTGCCCACTGATAAAACTGAGCATGTCCCTCACAAGGTCACCATAGAAATATATTTAATTTGCCCAAAGAAATCTTCCTAAATTGTCTCTCTGAAAAAAGCCAAGGATAAAATTTTACATGCTGAAAAACATATTTTTGTCTCGTTTCACATTTGCTTGAAAATTGAGGACCTCTCTCAGCTGTCACTGAAAGCAGTTTCAGCTCCTGTTAAACTGAAGGCACAGCATTTAATGTGGTACACGATTTTCCAGCAGCGTGATGCTGCTTAGACCAAGCAAATGTGCATTTTTCAACCTTGTAGGGTTTTTTTTTTCACTAATGGAAGGCTGCATTAAAATATTTGTTCGGTTAGAATTGCTTTTACTCTTCATTAATTTGGGGATGTAGGAGGGAAATCTGCGGAATGGCACCACTAGAGGGACTCGGTCTGTGGATGAGGAACTGCCGAGCAGGTTCTTCCCACCCCGGGGGGAGAGAAGGGCTGGCCGGGAATCCACAACACACTCACCTGCACTCCTTTTTCTAGGGGTTTAAAACAAACAAAGAACCCACAACAAAAAAAAACCCGTTTTCAGTTCTTTGTAGCACATCAAAGAAGCGAATGAAATCGGCATTAAAGGAAGGGCAACACTGGCATCCTTGAGCAGCGCTCTGGGAACAGCTTCTTCTTTGGCGCCTTGCAGAGCACTTTATGTCATTCCAAGAAAACACCTTGTCTTATTTTTCCAGGCGTTCACGTAATGGAATATCTTTAAAATTTCAGTTCTCAGACACAATTTCAAGGATGTTTTTGCTAATTTACTGTCTTTACAACCTGACTTCAAAAATATTGGTTTGTTGGAGCCTCCCACTGATTTCCCTGGGTCTTGATTCATGCCCTTGAAAATGCTCATATCTTTGATCTGAAAAACACTCTTGCTTATGCTTCAACTTCTTGCCTGTCAGTTGTTTCAGTTAAATTAGTGAGAAAAAGTGTGTTTAGTTAACAGGAAATTTGCTATACACGGCCTTTGAATTATACTAGAGGCTGTCTTTGTTTTGAAGATTTGTATAGTGCTTAGTGTATATTTGGCACCAAATAAATAGTACTGACTATATAGTACTAATATAAAATACCAAAATACTAATATTAGCCTGTATATCTATTTCTTAAGTATAAGAGGAACTATTTTCAGAAATCACTTTGTTGGTTTAACTGAAAACAAAAGAGAAAGGCAGTCTTCTCTTTCCTTGAGACACTTGGATGAAGTTTCTGATGGAAGGAAAGAGACTTGCCTCAGGCATGGCCTGTCTCTTTTCAGAGGCTGTACCTCAGTTATTCCCCTTAATGCTGACTTGAGACAGCCAGCTGTGCACACCAGACTGCAACTGGAGAGTAAAACCAATGCAGAGTTTGTGGAAGCAGACACTTAGAAATCTTGAACTCCATAAAACAGGATTATTTCAGATTTTACGCAGTGAAATATGGAACCAATTAGGGCACTAAATGTGACAACCTCAAGCTGTTCAATTTTTTGAAATCATACTGAAAAGCAGTAATAACAATTACATGGCACGTATTTGCCTTTGCCTGAGGTCAAATGCCTTTTTCTTTTGAGACATGTTCCTTTAATCTACTGAGGGCTGCATGGGCTTTGCCAGCCTCTGTGGCGCTTTGCATTCTGTGCTGGGGGTGCCAAAGCAGAAGAATTTGCCTTTTGGTTTCCCTACTGCACTATCTAAGCATGTACTTGGACTGACACACTGAACCAACACACAGCTGGAACAGAGCACCCTGCTAAAGAAAACCAAAGCCCTTAGCAGTGCAGCTACAAGAGTCAGGGGTGCATTTCATGGTTTCCCATCCAATCTTCTTGTCTCCAACATGCAACCAAAAATGTGTAGAGATGACAGGGAGAGGACTCTTACACTTGTCATGAAGTCACAACAGGTTTCAGGATTTAGACACTAAAAGGTGATTGATTCTTAATATGTTATTCAGATAGGATCATGGTGACACACACCACACCAAGACGTGACATGGTAATTACAGATTTGTCTGCATAACCCTTCAAATGCTGCTGTTAAGTCAGAAGTGACTGTCCTGCTACCCAACATTGCAGCTAGGCTTCTCCTGCTGCTCCCTGTTGCATTCCCAAGGGCAGGTACCAGGTCTGGTGTCAGAGGCTGAAGGGGAATGTTGTCAGTGCACAAATCCAGCCTACAGCCTGGTGCTCAGGCACAGATGTAATCCTACCCCTCATGGAATGGATTTTGAGCTCCAGATTTATCAAGCAAAAAGTGACCAGCCCTGACTCCACCACCAGAAATGACACAGACTAAGGAGGCATATCTTATTTTTTTATTATTATATTCTGGTGAAAAAACACAACATTAAGTATCCAAATACCAGAGAATAGTGATGGTTAGGTATAATTTGTACCTAGTGCTTTCTGTTAGCTAGCTGTAAGCAGGTAAGAACCTATGAGAACAAACAAATTGGGTTAGACCAAAGAATCATCCATTGGAGAGTAACAAGCAGCATTTATCAAGGACTGCATGTGCCTGTAGAAGGGCTCAGATCACCATGGGGACATTCTGGGTCACTCTGGTCCTCTGTGTCTCTGTACTGATTGTCAAAGAGGTCTGTACCACCCTGTTAAACCACGTGCCAGCAATAGATGCACTCATACGTCTCTGCAGATCTTCAGTTTGTCCTTGAGATACATAAATCATATCATGGTATATTTTGCTTGCTGCTCCAATAGCAAACAAAATAACAAGGCTCAGAGTAGTACTAAGGCAATACATCCCTGTTCCAAATAGGAAAACTGGTAAAAAAAGAGCATTTATGTCACTGAAGGGAAGTGTTCAGCCTGGGACCTGTGGGTTGGAGGAACAATTTTAAATAAATTGGTTCTCATCCTCTCTAAAAATACATAAAATTGTTCCTGCTGTTAAATTACCATTTTCTGGTACCTGGCAGACTCCTAATTGATTAGAAAAAACTAATTTAGTGCTATGAATTATTTGCAAGAGAAGTATCTGAAATACCTGCTTTATTAATATTTTGATGTAAAATTATTATTTTATTCAGATGTCTCAGCTTGTTAGAATTCAGAAAAGTAACTTAAAGGAAAGCTGATTAAAACTGATCCCTGGTGCAAAAGCAGCTCAATGAGCAGTCATGCCAAGGATGAACTTGTCCCAGGGTAACTGCTCATTTTGTTGGCATTGCACCATTTTAAACTTATCCAGATAGTTCAGAGTTATTCCCACATTGGAAAAAATAAGAAACTCATTAGAATTTTGCAGTAGCTTTTTTTCCTGCTAAATTATCTTGACCTTTCCTATGAAAGTTCAGAATTTTCCAGCTAGCAAATATTCAGCCAAAATTCCACCACTGATTTCTGCATTAATTCAGATTTAGAGCCCTCCCCTCCCGAGCCCTGACTTTCTTCTGTAGCAGAGGTCATATCATGCCCTCCTTCACACCTTTCACCTTTTCATCCAGCTGAGGATACCCTATAGAAGTGGAAAATATTTTTTGGGGGAATATCTTTTTTTCAATACCCAAAATTTCTTCTATTTGCAGTCCATATGGAAGGCAACATGCAAGACTGCTTGATTTGTGAAACAACATAATTAGAAACAGCTCAGTGTTTGTGGCTTTTTGTAAGAAGTCACTTCAAAACACTGAAGTTTCACTGAATTCTGAGTCTACTCAGCTTCTCCATCAACACTTCCATCTAACCAGGCACTGTCACATTTAGAGTGGCATTAAGGGTTTCCAGCACAACACATCAGATGCAAGAATCTTCAAAAGATTCTTGAAACCTTACAAATATCACCTCAGTTTGCAGAGGAATTGAAGAATTGAGGTAAGGTTTCCTGTCAGATATCTAGCAAAATTCAAAGCTAGGCATTTGAATACAGCAAAGAACTACAGAGACTGACTCCTGCCCCCAAAACAAAGTATCCAAACAAAACAACAACCATCAAAAAACCCCAACCAAACCAAGAAAAAAAAAATGAAACAACCAACAAACAAAAAAACACAAAAGAAGAACACCCACAAGACCAAATTACTAAATGTTAATCTCAAACTTAGTCCTGCTCAATGACTGACACCATGCAGCTCTGCTGCAGGGTGAGTCCCAGCACACTCTGCACTTCCCTGGGCTTTCCTGTATAAGACTGTCTCTTCATATCCATCACCACTCACTGGCTGTATCCCAGCTTGCTCAAGAAGCAAACATCCTGAATTGTGCTGTTCCTTTTCCTCTTCCTTCTAGATATCACTGATTAAAGATCCACAGCTGCAAACATGAGAATGAGATGCATTTCACTCTCCTTTTCTTCCCTACTCAAGAATTCTGGATTCACTTAAAATCTTGAGGTATTTGTAATACAAACATTCCCCAGTCCTCCCCTCACCCCTTTTTCTCTCTTGCCATCTTACTTTTACATGTTTTTATCATGTTTTTCTACCAGCCAGTTCAGTCAGATCTTTTCCCACTTTATGATATAAATAATATGTCTTGAGAAACAGGAACACCTCAACAAAGCATCAGACCCTGCCTTGTCCCCAGTGTTTCAGAGCTCAAACATAATACAGTGATAAAAGAAATTATAAAACTGGGGAAGGGGAGACTGGACTGAGTCATACCATTCCCACACTTTGTGGTTTGTAAGAGTCATACATATACTTTATATTATTTCCTATTTATAACCTTTCGTAGTGACTCACAAAGCATGAGCCTTAAGCTGCCTGAAGCCCTTACTACCAACAGTCTGAGCACCCTCCTGTCTAACCTGAGGCAAGTGCAACATCCAGCCCTGCATGGCAAGAGTTGAAAGCAGCAAACTTCAGCTACAAAAAGCAGTGGGACTTTCTCACTTGAACAGCTGCATGTAGGAGGAGTGAGACAAGCAATGAATATGCTTCAGTCTTGGCATGGCTTCTTTCCTGTCTTTTTATGGTCTCAATGGTCTTAGAGGTCATTTTTCAACATTAATGATTCTAAGGACAAGACAGATTTTGCCATAAGTGTCTAATGACAGTAGTTCCCAGCTGAACTGCTGGAAATAGGACAACACTAAGAAGTTTCAGTCAGTGTGGGATACAGCCCCAGCACGGTCCTCTACCAATGCTTTTGGTCATCAACCTCCACAGAAAACACAGGCATAAACCACCATCCTTCAGACTCAGTAGGATTTTGCACTTCCATCCTACATGTGCTGCAATCTATACCTGAAGATGTGTTATTGTCTTGCCAATGACACTGTGTTGTGTTTATCCAAAGGCAGCTTCACAGGACATTGGTTTCACACACAAAGTTGATGTGAATAGCTCCCACTGGGGTTTTCCCTCAGGACTCTGCATTCCAACTGCAGTATCTCATTTGGGATTGACACACAGAAAAATTGCACCATAAGCCAGACCACTTTAACCACTAATCCTGACCGAGCCAACACTGGAAATCCAACAGAGTTTCTCCATGTAACTTCAACCAGATGATTCAGAATAGCCAGTACTAGAAAATATACCGACATGCGCCCAACCACATTAAGACAGAATAATGTGTTTTAGCAGGAAATGCCCAAACTGGAAGTGACTTTAGCCTTCAGATATGATTTGCACTAACCAGTGTAGTAGCCTAGAAATATTGCATGGGCAGGATGCTATTTCTCTAAGAAAGACTGAAGCCTAGCGATGTGGTGAAAGGAGAGACCATGCAGAGCAAAATGCTGTTTTTATATCCTGGAGCAAATCTAAGATAGATAAACTAGTTTCAATAGAAAATATTCAGTCTTCCCTAATCTTTCATTTCATTTATATAAGAGAAAACAGGGCTTATGGCTTTAGGCTTTTTTTAAGAGACAGAGATTTGCTTTGTGAAGATTTTTAATATAAGGAAATACCCCAAGCAAAACTATGTTTTCAGATGGCTTAAATACTCAGTACCAAAGCAGTATTTCCAGTGCTTAAAAGGGCCCCAGGTCATCACAGCTCTCTGTGAATATAACATGAACTTTTCTATCAATGCCTAGGTGTTCCCATTAAGTTTTATCCAATGAATACGAGATTTCTTCAATTTCTTCTTCATTATTAACATGTTTAGGGTATTTTTTAAAAATAAACTTCTTCACTGACAAGAAAGTTGGACAATTTTAAGCAGCCTCTAGATCCTGACCTATGTTTGTCCTAGGTATACAGGCAGCATAAAACCCACCAGTTATAGAAACACCAGGTCTTGTTCTGTCACAATTTAGTAAACAGGGAAACCTCTTGCAGAACACCAACAAGCCAGCTGTAGTGATGCAGCTCCCCAGGAATATCAGCTGCTCAGTGGGGTCCCAGGGTAAAATCTCAGCTACTCAGACAATCATATATTTACTTAAAAAGATCTGAAGAGAAACAGATCAATAAATTAATCAGTACTAGCTCGACATAAATGACACCTTTTAGCTCTGTATCAAAATTTGGTTCACTGTATAACTAAGCTATAAGTGGAGATTCAATTATAGTGCCTCCACCAGGATGCTGGGGATGAAATCCAGCCGAGCTGCTCATTTGAATAATAATGTGCAGGCATAGGAAAAAAAAAACAAATCATTTCATGGAACTGAAACAGGTGAACACACTAATATACTACAATATAAATGTTTGTTGTACATTTGTTAATGTTGTTACATTTACGTGTGGCACAAGCTAGCAGGCTGTGAGGCCTGAGCAGTGAAATTTGCAGACTGTTCTCACCACTTTATCATTTTCCTCCATGTTTTTGTTTCATGCCCCCAAATTCAAGTGTAGCACTAAATGCTAAACTGCAGACTTTCAGGTAACACTGCTCATTCTGCAGGTCACAGCACTCATCTGACTCAGGCTGCAGGTCCCTCTACCCCTGTGTTTCACTGTGAAGTGCTGTAAAAGCTGATGTCACAGAAATAGGAGAGCAGGACTTGGAGCTGTTTAAGACAGACATGAAGGGAAATCACATGGCATCAAAATCGAGCTGCTAAACTGCAGTTCTTGAGGTAAGGTTTTCCCATCAAATCAATGCCTGTAGAAGGCACACTGTGGCTGAGACGAGCAGGCAACAGTGGGAAGGCTGAACATTCTATGAGAAGGAGATCCTAATGATGCAGGAACAGGCTGTTCCCATGTCCTAAACAATGCAGGGAGGATGAACAGCCTGGCTGAGCAGAGAGCTTTGGCTGGAACTCAGGGAAAAAGTTTTACCACTTTTGAAAGCAGGGGAAACCTAGGAGGGCAGCAAAGATGCCATAAGGTTATGAGGTACAACATCAACAGTGTGAAGTACTGGGTCCTACCCTTGGGTCACAATAACCCCAGGCACTTGCTGCAGGCTGGGGCAGAGTGGCTGAAAGCTGCCCAGCAGAAAGGACCTGGGGGTGCTGGTTGAGAGTGGCTGAACATGAGCCAGGTGTGCCAGGAAGGCCCATGGAATCCTGGCCTGTATCAGCAGGGCAGTGATACTGGACACTGCTGAGTCCACACCTCAAATACTGTGCTCAGTTTTGGGCCCTTCTCCCAGGTAACTAGCAATAGGATAAAAGGAAATGGCCCCAAGCTGTGCCAGGAGAGGTTTAGATTGTATATTAGGAAAAATTTCTTCATGAAAAGGGTTGCCAAGAATTGGAAAAATTCACTGCCCAGGAAAGTGGTTGAGTCACCGTTCCTGGAGGGATTTACGTATGTAGATGTGGCACCTGGGGACAAGGTTTAGTCTTGGACTTGGCAATGACTACTAACTTGGGTTAATGACTGGACTCAATGACCTTAAAGATCCTTTCTAACCTAAATGGTTCTATGATTCTAAGATCTACCTGGACAGGGGACTGTTAAATGGAAGACAATCATGAAAGCTTTATATTCAAAATGGAATAGGAAATAAGGGTATAAACTTAAGGTTTGCCTTTGATCTTTTTAGGATTATCTCAATATGACAATTTGGAAAGAGAAAAAAGCATACCTTAGATCATGGAGCAGAAGCCATCAAAGTTTTAAAACCCATCAGTAATCAAATACTTTCCACACACATGACATTTCAAAACAACGAGAAATATGCACATGGTTTGTTCATCCAGAGATTCACATCCCAACAGAATAAGCAATTCAGAAGACCAGGAAATTCACTCCCCTGGTCAAATGCTGAGGTGGCACTAAGCATGATACAGGAAACCTGTGACCAATTTGCAGTCCTCGTCAGGGGTAAGGCAGTTACTTTGTATTAGGTGTGAGTTAAAGATTGTCATTGAAAGGGGAACTTCCCCCTCCAATTTCAATGCACTTGGAGCATCTTTGCAGCTCTCTGGACTCTCTCCAGCAGGCCTGTGTCCTTCCTGTGCCCCACAGCTGGGTGGGGTGCCACAACAGTGGAGTGGAGGGGCAGAAATACCCTTGTCCTGCTGGCCACATTGGATACAGCCCAAGAGATGTTTGCTTTGTGGGCTGCAAGCACACACTGTCAGCTCATGTGGAACTTCTTGTCCACCAACACCCCCAGGTCCTTCTCCTCAGGGCTTCTACTTTCTCTGCCCAGCCCGTGTTTGTGCTTGGGTTTGTCCTGATCCCAGTGCAGAGCCTTGCCCTGGGCCTTGTTGAACTCCACGAGGTTCAGCCAGTCCCACCTCCCAGCCTGCCCAGGTCCCCCAGGGCAGCATCCCTTCCCTCCTGCACCACACAGCTCGGTGTCATCCACACGCACGATGGGCTCGGCACGGGTAGGACAGAGAGCTGAGGAGGGAGAGCATTTCTGAGACAAAATGGACTTCTGGAAATCAATTAACGGAGCAGATCAAGTTTTTCATCAGGCTTTCAACCTGGCAATATTTTGAGAGACTTTTAAAGAATTTTCCCCTCTGGTCAAACAAAAACCTGTTCTTGCAATCTGCAGAGAAATCTATATTCCTGCAAATTGGCACAAACTGAGAAGAACAGAGATGCTGAAATACAGAGTAATTTTCACCAGTGTGGATTGCTGAACTTTTCCAGGTTTCCCAAAACTCTCCCTGGCCCACCATGGATGCCAGGGGCTGATTTTTGCTGACTCCTGACAACTGGGTAGGTGGAAGAGGTTGCTCCCATTTTTTTCAAATTACTATTTGAGATATATCTGAGAAATTAATGTAAAGAGGGAGGAAGTAAAATTTTGATCCAAGAGAAAACAGATAATTTCCTTTAAGGAAACATAACCACTCATCTGTCTGGGACAAAATGGTCCTTGCAGGGGAGAGCCAAACCATAAGCAGGCAAAAATTTCTTTTTACTGGAAAGAACTGGATCTGTGTATTTATAATAACACTTCTCAGAATTATCCCAAGTGAATTGAGTAATTCAAATGTCATATGTAAACCTGTAGACCAATCTCTGTTAGATACAAGGATCTAAAATGACATATTTTTACCTGTTGTCTACAAATGGCTGAGTATTGCACCTTCTACTGAAATAGCTGATACTGCCTCCATCTGACTGCTAGATTACCAGTCCCTTGGGTATAATCAGTTCTGCAATTCCTGTGCAATGAATGTTAGTTGACAAATCCAAGCTAGAATTAAAGTCAGGAAACAATGATTAAAAGTCAGAAAAAGTTGATATGTATTAACCACCTGTACTAGTAAACCCTCCCTCCAAATTTAGTTCCAGCTGATACCATGACTCATCTTTCAATATAAAGATTTTATTTTATTGTCTATTATTTGGTTGACATTCACAGTTAAAAATGAAAACCTCACCTTTCTGAGTACTATAAAATATCTTTATATCATCATTATGGGATTACTGTGGGCTGAGGTCCAGAGTCCCAGGGAGGAGATAGGCAGTAGAGGGGGAGAGCAGGGCCCTGATTCTGGTCTGGCACTTTCTCTAACTGCCTGCTCTGAAGGGTGGAAACTAGAGGGTTTCATTAGCCATTGTTGAAATAAACTTTTAATAGGCATTAATAGAGAAGATACAGAAATATTTTTTTACCACATTGTTTATAGGAGGAGCAATTACAGCTGCAACAGGAAAATGGCCAAAAGGCCAAAGTTTTTCAAGGCTGAGAATGTCATTGAGGAGCACATCCGCAGGCAGAAAAGGGCTACAGATGACAGCGCCAAACAGACAAACTGAAGTGCCAGCGCTCAATAGCAGGTGGTGCATGCATCTTCTCAGGCATCACAACACTGTTCTGAAGAGTCAGGAACCTCAATGAGCAGAGTCAAGCTCCTCACCGTTTTCTCTGCTGCATCCCGCACCACCCAGATACCATTTGTGAGGGCAGTGCTACAAATCTGGATGCAGCACCAACAGCACCACTGTCTTCTCCTCCTGTACTCCCAAGGATGTAGTGGTTTATCAGGTTCTCAGGAAGGTGTTTGGACAGCAAATGCAGATGGAAGATCTTGTATCTCTAAAGAACAACTGCTTTTAAGTGCTAAAAGGTAGTTCATAGACCTCGGGAAAGCTAAAGTAAGGTCCTTTAAAGGGAAAGGGATGACAGCGATTTAAAACCCTTTTTTTTTTTGTACTCCTACAATCTTCAGACACAGAGTTCAAAACAAAGCCTTAACACCCAGACAAGAGGGGAGGGGAGGGGAGGGGAGGGGAGGGGAGGGGAGGGGAGGGGAGGGGAGGGGAGGGGAGGGGAGGGGAGGGGAGGGAAGGGAAGGGAAGGGAAGGGAAGGGAAGGGAAGGGAAGGGAAGGGAAGGGAAGGGAAGGGAAGGGAAGGGAAGGGAAGGGAAGGGAAGGGAAGGGAAGGGAAGGGAAGGGAAGGGAAGGGAAGGGAAGGGAAGGGAAGGGAAGGGAAGGGAAGGGAAGGGAAGGGAAGGGAAGGGAAGGGAAGGGAAGGGAAACAAATACCAACACCACCAACAAAAAAACCCATCAAACCTAAACTAAATAAGTGTTCTATATTTCAGACACCAGGATTTCAGGAGAAGCTGCTGAGTGCTTTTCAAAGTGCCAAGTACTTGTGCATCTTAAAACTGTTTATTACTGTAAACTGTCATCATTAACCAAGGAAATTTTGACTCACAGCTGACCCAAAAGCTGCAGCTTTGTGCACTTAACAAGACAGCAAGGTCTGTCCTTAATCAAAATGCAGAAGAGACAATTTACTCTGTGCTACATCCATGTTTTTTGTCAATTGTAGAAGATGCTGCTGAGTGCACAGCACTCTTACAAAGTCAGAACGTTTTTTTTGTTCATAAATATTAATTCAAGGCACTCAACCTCAAACATTTGAAAGCCCTGGCTCTTTTCTATTATTATTCATTGCACAATGATTTTTTTAATTGGAAATAGATAATTACCAGAATATTAATTCTGTTTTACTATCCTGGAATTAATATGAGTTTATCTGCACACAAAGAAATACTGCAAATGTTTATTTGGCTGTATCTTAAACTAGACAAATGTATCACTATATTGTATGTAAACATTACACAAAATACATATTTTATGTTGAGATGCCTACTATCATAACAGAGATGTTTTTATAGGGCAAGAGCTGTGAGAGTGACTGAATTTCCCCTCTGCAGCCTTTTAGAAAATCAAAGTAAGGCAGAGGGTCTAATTAATTTCAAATAAGAATGAAAAGTCTGTTGGGCTTTACAACATTTTGCAGAAATCTGGTGAAATCTGGATTTGATTGATAATATGTTAACAACATACTCTTTTAGTGAGATCCCTTGATTTTTGAAGGATCAAATTATCCCTGTAAGAAAGCCTGGTTTTGACAAAACTAAAAGAGAAAAATCAACAGAAATTTGAGCAGTTTTTAGCAGGAATGCCTTGTTGAGCCATTCTTCCAAGATTTGCAGTGCTAGAGAAATTAGCAATGCCTGGAGTGTTCCTCAGAGTACCCAAATGTTTGCCCAAGCAATGGGCCTAGTTCAGCTGTCCTGCAACACTGATCCAAAATATCCCCTGGGTATGACGTGTTCCCTGGGTGGAAGAGAAAAAAGATTATTTTTCTAACTTTTTTTTTTTTTTTTCTGAATTCACTTACCTTCCTGTCAACTTTATTTTAAAAGCATGCAACTTTAAAAGCAGAGACAGCAACGTCTTCATGGAGAGTGATTTTTCAAGAAGAAGGACTTTTTACAAGGGCATGTAGTGACAGGACAAGGAGTAATACCTTGAAAGGAGGTAGATTGAGATTAGATAGTAGGAAGATATTCTTTACTGTGAGGTTGATGAGGTGCTGGAGAAGTTGATGTGGATGCTCCAACCCTGGAAGTGTTCAAAGCCAGGCTGGATGTGGCTGGAGCAACCTGTTCTAGTGGAAGGTGCCCCTGTCCATGGCAGAGGGGTTGGAACAAGATGATCATTAAGGTCCATTTAAACCCAAACCCTTCAGCGATTCTATTACGAGTTGTTCACCACCAGTGCCGAGCTGTTATCCTTTAAGAAGTGCCTTATTCTTTTTGAAAGTAGATAAAAAATAATTCAGTATTCAGTGGGCCAAAGATCACGACACCTATGGATGGTGCATCCTCCTAATATTCTCCAGCAAGTCCCTGGTGTTTCTGTACTGATTAGTGGATAACCCAGTGAAAAGGAACAGCCTCTGGAGGGACAATCAGGAGAAAGACACCAAGCACCTCTGTCCCAGATGATTGTCTCCTGAGAGATAGAGAAGAATCACTCCAAGTCTTTGCAGCAGGACTAATGAAGACTGATTTCTTGAAGCTGCAGCACAATTCCCCAGCTCCATACCCACCCCTCCCTCCTCCCCTGCAGTAACCTCAGCTCCCCTCCATGTCCTCAGCTGCCTCTGCAGGAAGGCTCGGGCACACGCCTGTGCCACTGGAGCCAGAGGTGTGCTCTGGGCCAGCTGGCTGCTGCTGGCATCCCTGGCGAGCACGGAGCCAACAGCCTCAGGTCTGCACAGGCAGGGGACACCAGGCAGACCTGAAAAGAAATATTTGACTTTCCTGCCCTCCTATCAGATTTGAGTGGAGCTAATCAGTGAGTTGGGAGTGTTATTGCTAAAAGAGAGAGGTTTCTGAGATAGTATGTGGGTATCTTCTCTTTATAAAAATCAAGAGAAGCAGGGGGAGAAACTGGCACATTATGCACAATCTTAATAAATGCCAGGCTTTTGGAAGCTCGAGGTGGGATGTCTGTCTGTATAACATTTCTGAGCAGAAGTTTAGGCATCAACCTGCTGGTGCTGCTGCTCTGCTCCTCGACCTTATTCTCCCTCTGCAATAGTCATTTCAAGTAAAGGGTTTACAGATCTTAATGCTGCCGAGTTTTGAACTTCAAATGATGGACTCCTGCTTAGATTTGAAAAACATTTATTTCAACTGGTCATTCACATATGGCAAAGACACATCAAAAATCTATGCTGGCAGTGAATTAATCATGTACTGAAGTGTTCTTGAGCAGAGGCAGCCACTGCTTTATTTCATGACAAGTGAGGTTTGATGCAAGTAAATGCATGGACCAAATATATCTCCAGCTGCTCTTTTAATTCCAAGTTCTCCTCTGCTTTTACAAGGAAATAAAAGAAAATAAAATAAGAAAAAAAAACAAACCCTAGCAAGCCTGAAAGCAGAGCAGCACCGTAACTTCACATGTGGAAAGAAAAGCAGTTGGCTGCTTTCAAAAATTCTGACATATGGTCTCTAACTTTAAAATTCAAATAGTGATGATAAAAACTGTACTTTAGGCAGAGCAACTACCATTAGTAAAGGTATAAAAGAACTGTTCCAGAGCAGCACTGTGAGAAATGACAGCTTAGGGCATCTATTTTGTTCCAGCTTAGGTGTGCTGGAGATTCATTGTTAGAGGGGAGCTTTGAGAATTCCAGGACCTTCATTTGTAAGTGGGGAGCTGCCAAAATTCCCCGTGTAGTTCATAGTGCCAGGAGAGGATCCTGCAGGGAAATAGGGTTGAGGCCAACAGGACCCTGAGGCCAGAGGCAGTATCTGGCTGATAAAACTGGGTTTCAAGGCTTTCCTGCCAAGCTACCCAGCACTCCTCCTAGCCATGGGCAAACCCCATGTTGTAATGAACATGCTTTAAAGCAGCCTCATGCCACATGGATAATAATCACATGGATTTCCTGCTGTAGAGTTCAACTCCAAGTAGCAGGTCATATTTTTGGTCCTGAAAATTCTGATCTAGTAAGTATTCCTTTGGTCGATGGGTCATCAGTCACAGATCGACTAATCAAAGTGTGAATTAACTACATTGCACATTAATCTCAGGAGCTCTGGGGTCAGTCCTGTGTTTCACCATGAAAAAGAGGTTTCAAATCCTGCTCCAGGTAGAAGTGCAGTGCAGGTGAGGTGAAGCAGAGCTGCTATTAAGCATTACCAGAGTATAGAGAAACAGGCATGAAACTATTTGCATATAACTACCAAGTAAATTAAGGAGATTTATTTATTGTTATTTTATGGATCATCTCAACATAGAACCTTAAATTATAGTAGTAGTCTGGAAATAAACATTCAACAAAAAGTATATTGAAGTCATGACAAATGCTCACGAACATAACAGTTTGGAAAACTGGCCATGTTTCTGCAGTAGGATTTCTTTATCCTTTCTCTAGACTAGCTTAAAAAATTCCTCTAAAATACTGAAACTCATTTTTAAATTAATGAGCACATACTTCCCAAAACATTATAAATTCATTAAAGTATTAAACACAACTTCTTTACAGATTACCAAGCTATTCAAGTTCCCATTTATGAATATTATTTAAAAATCTCATTTTCTATTTGGTTTTAGAAAAAATAGATTTAATATTTCCAATTAAACAATTCTCATGTGAATTCTTGTGAGGAAAAAGAGTCTCTTAATACTTATATTCAGATGAGGGAAAATATAAGCTATTTTATATGCAAATATAACTGATTTAATTTAATTGTTCCTGAGGGAAGAAGAAGATTTATATGCAAACCTCTTGCCAACTGGTAGACTTCAACCTCCTAATTTCTTTTCCTCTCAAATCATTAATTAATAACAGCACCTTCCTAATGGGAGGGAGTGCAGTTCCTGCAGGGCACTGTATTCAAGACCTCTATGTCCCAAAAAATTCACAAAAAGCTGACGGTGGTAGGACTCAACAGGGGAAGCTGCTCTAGTGCAGAGACAAGTGCCCAACATAACACAAGTCCAGCAAAGCAGAAGCAAATTTCCCCCCAAAAACAGTGCTGCAGGAAGTATTTATTAGCCACCACGAGAGAATGCACTTCAACAAGGTGTGCAGTGATCAAAATGATCATTCCAGTGTATCTATATGAACCATCCCTTGCTGATCCTTATGTTTCGTGCTGTTCCCATGGCAAGTGGCAGAAACACTGAACTCACTGGCGCAGCCAGGCGCTCAGGTGAGACAAATAATCCATCACCAGGCCACTTAAATTTCATCTTCTCTATCTTTTATCCTGTGGGAAAAGTCTACAGGGTGTTTGCAGGGGGAAGCATTTTAAAACAACACTGTCACAAGCACAGAAACCACGCCACCTCTTTGCAGAGAGGCTGGTCTCACGCTAGCACAGCTGGGTTTCAGGCTGCATCAGGGACATCTTTTTCTGTGCTTTTCTGTGCTCTCTCATCCTGATGAACATCCCTGAATCTTTCTCAGAACAAGGCATTCTTGACCCTGCTTAGTTAATTTATCCACTTTACATCTAGTTTATATTAAAAAAATCTCATTTCCCCTTATCTAGCTAATCACTTAATGCAGTCTAAACACTTCACTAGCCAGTCAAAAGGCAGATTTACAGTATACTCACACATAAACCTTAACCACTAGTTTAGAAAAGACACCCAAGCAACTGAGCTTAGACAAAGCTAGGGACACCCACTCATCATTGTGGCCTTTTTGCCAAAGAGCTTTGCAGCTTTCTGTGTCACATCTATTTGTGTCAGCAGATGTGCAGAAAAACAACAAATGGTTGGGCTTTTGTTATTTTGCTCTTGAATTCGCACTGTGGCTTCTTGATCTCCACACAGAGAATTTGAGGGGCATGTTGTGCTCACCAGTCCTGTGCTTTAATGACCTGTCCCTCTTCAGGTGGAAATTATGGTCTTTGGAAGAGGTGATTTCAATTGCCTCCAGCTGCTCTCATGCCCACTCCAGGCACATCCAGGCCCTTGCCTGTTCCCACGGATCCTTCAGCCACCACTCACACTATGTTGTCTGGCAAGGCAAATGGGGCTCAAGCGTGACTCACAGCCTAATGGAGTAATTCTAGCCTCAAGAAAACCCTGATGTGTGTTTGGGGGTGTAGTGAATTTATCACCAGAGAAACCAAAGTAGTATTCCAGGTGCCAAGTCCACCACTCCAACTGCCTTCAGAAGGCAGTCACATAAACATATATTTTTGGTGCCTTCTGAATACTAGCAAATGTACCAATGTGTACAAAATATTATTCCACACCTTATGAGTAACTCAAAATGTTTTAAAATAAAGTCTTCCCTAAAGAGACAACAAGAACAGCTAATTAGGAGACAATTTTTCTTTTGTGTTGTTACTCATAGTAGCCTGAAAAAATAGTGCTTTATAGACATGTAAGAATTATAGTGCAAATAATTATTTTCCAAACAATAGATAACATCAATCACTTCCCAAAGCACTGTTTGAGCTTGACTGTAGGACTCAGAGTTTGTTTCCCCAGATGACTTAGAGTTTTCGTTCCTTGATTTTACTTTCTCTACTCAGAAATAGAGCAGCTTTGTAAATTGTTTAGATTAATAGTGTCAGTCTTTTTTCTTCACTCATTACACCAGGATCTGTGCAGATGTTGTGCATTCAGCATTAGCTCCAAGTAGAGATGGAACATTAGCTGCACCTATAGTCAAATTGAAGAACCATGTTATATTATTTATGGTTCAAAATTATATAAAGATATGGTTCACAATTCAAATTTTTGTAGCTGTTAAAAAGTCTGCTACATTAGATTCACAATGATTATCTTGAGCTCCTTAATTATGACTTGAAGAGCATAACTGCCAAAACCTGCCAGCCAAGAGCAAAAAACAGTCATACTCTAAATAGGGACTTAAGGATTAAAGCCTTTGTCAACAAAAGCCAATATCATGTCATTAAAAGTGTTGCTGAATTAGAGATGGAAGTTACTATTCAGATGGAAGTCATAGCAACAAAATATATACATGTCTTTCCCTGGCTTTATCATTGATTTCAGGAGTGAATTTTGCACGGTTTGTTTGCTTCTCTGTCTAAATGCAGTGGTTTTGGAAATTAGCTGAAGCTGTTAAAGTTCCTATTAATGGAACTGAGCATACAAGAAATACTGATTTAATGAAGTGATAAGATTTATGTTCAGTATTTTTCACCAAAATCGATTAAGGAACAAAAGTGTAGCAATTGAGTAGTTTAAATTGAAAGAAAGAATTGAATCCTATATCTAAGAAAAAAATTATGTGTCACATCACCCTTCTGCTTGAAGCCTCTTTCCTGACTCCTTGACTTCCTTCTAAAATAGTAGCTGTCAGGACATCATCACTTGAGGAACGTTCCTGTTAATCTGACAGTCATTATAACCTGCTCACATTCCAGAGCTGCACAATTTATTGTGCCAAATTATATTTTATTTTAATTCCTATATGCTCACTCATAACAACAGGTCCCTAAAAATGGCTACATATGCTTCTAATTTTTCACAAAGTTGGCAGTATTTTGGCACAGGCTAGTTAAAACCAAGAAATACAACCTGAAAATTTACATGACCCAATTACTGACCCAAAGCAAAAAAATCTTGAAGCCAACCTGATCTGAAAACTGACAACCATGAAGACCAGCTCAGGTAGTTTTGTGGCAATTATAGAAATTAACTTTCTCTAGGGCTAAATATTAATTGTTTGTAAAGTGGTTTAGAAGTCAATCACCCATTCATCAACCCATTAAATCTGGGGTTTTTAGACTAGTCTTTCAGGACTGTCTTATAATGAAACACTACAACTCTTGTAAGTCTAAGCACTTCGATACTGTTAGATTAATATCAAATAAATCCCTGTTATTCTGAGCTCAATACATTAAAAAAAATATTTTGTTCTAACAATATGAAAAAGTCATGGAATTTTATAATGGATTTCACTATAAGGAATTGAAATGTGATTTAATACTTGACTTGTGTGTGGATTTAGCTTTTAGCAGCTGCAAAAGCTCATTTCTGCCATTTGGTTGTAACACATTCACTATACTCCCTCATTTATTTGACTTCCCACAGTTTCTAAGTCATCACTGCTGAGGCATAAATGCAACACGGACAAGAATTTGTCCAGAGTATTAGAGCTTTTGTGCGATATTGGGAGCAGCAGGGTTGGAACTGGACCCAAATCTTCAGCACAGGTTGATGTGCCATCCTGGAGACAGGGCCAAACCTAGGACTAAAGACAGATACACCTACAGCATAATTCTGGTCAGGGCCAGGTCTAAGCCTAAATGGGATTCCTGGTCAGGGGCTGGGGAGAGGTTCTAGGTGAGGCTGGTCAGGGCCATTAAGGGCCATTTGTATTCTTGGGGCTTTAGCAGCAAGAAACCAAAGGATGAGGTTGCAGAGTGACTGTGGAGCTCAGGGGTTTTTGCAGAACTTTGTGTGTCTGGGTAGTAAACCTAGGCAAAAAGGTAAGTCATACCTTGTGGAAATCCCAATGAGTAAGTAGGACTTGAACTCAGAGGGGATGTCAAAATCCACAAAGGAAAGATGACACGTCATGCCACCAAGTAAAAAAAAATAAAAATAAAAGGTTAAAAAACCCCAACACTACAGCTAAAGACTAAAGAATGGAGTTTGATATGCAAGCTGCTCTCAGGGAGGAAATAAGACTAATGGTGCAATGCAGAGGTAAGGCTGAAACACACAAGAGAAGCTCAGACATGAGTAAAATTGGGCTGTGAAACCATGCTCTCTCTCAAAGTCTGCAGGCTTCTTGTCTTCTTGTCTTCTTTTCTCCCTTTGTTGTCGGGAGACTTGTTATGTGTCCTATTGTCTCTCCAGAGATGGTCCCCAGATAAGCTACCAAATCACCACTCTCATGTGCCAAAGAGCAGTGCAGAAAATGTATAGACTGCAATTTGTGATGACTGATGAGAAGGTCAATTTCATTTTTTTTAAATTTTCACTTTTTTTTTTCTTTTTTAAGAATGGAAATCAACTTCTATTAAAACAGAATGATACAAAGTATTCAATGGTCATGAAAAGCCAACACTGAATTTTCTGTGGCACTTATTCTGGTTTTCTTCATCCCATGAGTCCATGGTTTATGATACATGGAAAATTACATGATGAAACAAATCATCCTTTTACCCACATCATGCTCCGTCAAGCACATACATGGGTCATTTCTGTTGACTCCTCTCTACTGCTCTGTACATTTCTTAGATGGCAAAAGGCATGAGAGGAATTTTATTCTTTTGACCAAAATGCAGCTAAGGAAAGCCAGGAAAATAAACTTGCCCACAGCAGTTGCTCTTAGATGTGCTGAGCAAGTCAGTCCTGCCTTTTGCATTAAGCTTGCCTTTACATTTGGGACCTATGCTTTTTATCAGTAAACTGGGAAATAAGGATGATATTACTGCAGGAGATGTACAAGTAAATATGGTTTAGGGTTTTTGCTGGGGTTTGGGTTTTTTTTTCCAAAATTCTTTTACTTCTCAATGCAGATTCAGCCAGAGAATCACAGATGATGCTGAGTTGGAAAGGACTCACTAAAAGAACTGAAGCTTACTCATGAGTACTAACTGTTTTCTGTCCAAATTCAAGAAGGAATCTGGGGGAAAAGCATCTTTATGTGTTTTATCTGACTAACACCCATTACAGAAAAGCTATTCACCAAGAAGTGAACTGAGAATGCACAGGCAATTTTGCTCTGCTGAGTGTTTGACTCTGCTATCTACATAATGTTACTATGACCATTTCTTTGAGTATATGATGTACGTGATGTACTCTTCTAGACACTTATAACAGGATTAATGTACCTCCAACTGAAGCTGGTGAGCCCTTCAAATATACTTGTAAAGGTTAACAAGATGGCTTATTTGAATTAAACTTTCATGAACAAAGGAATGCTATTCAGACCTCACATTATAAAACAGTTATCTTCTTCAAAATACTTTTAGAAATGTATCTAACTGTGGAACATATTTAGAGTATCTTGCTGCTTCTAAGAACATTAAGAAGTTTTTAAAGTTTGTAAATGGAATTTGACTTCAACAAGCCTTCTCATTTTAAAAGGTTCAGTAAAAAATATAAGGCTGCAGGATTGAAAACTACATTTTTGTCTTGCAAAGACTACCTGCCCATTGACTTGTGATGAGTCTGAGTAGCCTGTCAAATTAATATACACTTCCTACGTGGACTTCATTAATTTACACAGACTACATAGTCCATCAATATTAAAAGTACCTTAACAAGGAGAGGGGGTGGACAGGGAGCGGGGCTGTGTGTCACCAATTGCTGTGCAGTAGGTCAACATCAATAACTGATTATGGCAAGGAACAGACCATTCGTACAGCAAGGCTGTTCCTAAAGCTATTAATTTAGGGAGTAAGAATGAAATGCAATTTTTATATTACTTAGCCTTATCTCTACTTGGTTTAATTTTACTTTCCTCTCTCCATCTATTTTCCTCTGCTCTCCTCAGCAGTTGTAATTTCTGTCTGGAAAATATATGTGCTGGAGATTCAGATTTTGTCATTCTCTTTTCTTTTCTTTCCCCTTTTTTCCTTTTCCTTCACAATACTTTTTATCTTTTCTTTGTTATACATTTCAGCTTCACCTTTACTTTGTTTTTTTACCCCCTCCTTTGCAGCTTTTTCCCTCCCTCCTTTCAGATTTTTTCCTCCCTCTTTTGCAGTTTCCTCCCTCCCTTATGTATTTTCTTCAGATTTAGCTTCTGATTAAATAACCACTTTACTTTTATAAAATACAGGTGATTTACTTATTTTTTTGAAAGATCTGACTGATGTATAATTTTGGTCTGATTTTTAAGTCATAGTAGAGCTGCAAAATTTTTCATTGTGTTTGAATTCTCTACATTTACTTTTTTTTTCTTTTTATTTTCCTTTTACCTGCATCTATCTAGATCTGTCCATAAAAAAAAATAACACAATTTTAGTACAAATTTCCCATACTTTGGCCAACATCCCTCTTGGCTGAACATTTTCTGAAGAGGAAAAGATATTTCTCATTGAGCAATAACTGTGGAGATGACATTGTCACAGTCCAGGGTATGCTGGAATAGAAAGGGAACATGATAAACCTTGCATCAAAAGCAGTTTGTCTGTAGAAAGAGTTGTTGTGAATTCCCAAAGACTTAGAAAGGGGAGAAGAAAGTGGCAGCATTTTACAACCACCTGAATGCTGATTCATTCGGCTTAATTAAAAGCGAATTCTTTAGTACTGAGAGCTGTCATCAGAAGGGAAAGAAAAAAGAAACCCCATGGGTATTCTCACTTCTTCTTTTCAGTAATTCCCCTGAAACTTTCACAGGGCAAAACTGAGCTTGATGAAACCAAATAATAAAGGCATCTCCACAGTTAGTGTATGTGGAAGGGGAGGAGCATGACTCCTGCCTTGCTGGATTAAAAATGCCTGAGATAACAAAAGAGGATGGGAGGTGGAAAGGAAAGTGCAGTTTCTAAGGACAGGCTGCTCTCAAAAATTCAAGATTTTTATTATTTTCATAATAAGAATGTTCCTCCTGTCCAAACTGGGAAAGTAAGGGCTATCTCTCCTAGCAGAACAGCAACCAAGCTGTCCAACAAGTGATACTTCTGAAAACAAGCATTTTTCACTGTGTTTTTTCACTTAATTTCTGGCATAAAGGAGTATCAGTTTCAGGGGGAGGCTGAGTTCACAGAGTGTACACAGTATTTGCTGTGTATCTGAACTTGAAATATACACTCCAAAGAGCTTCAGCTCTAAACTCCCTACAGCAGTGACCCACTGTGTGTGTGTGCATGTGGAGAACAGCTTCTCATCATATTAGAAGATATGGGATGTGCTCTTCAAACCAAACAATCCCAAAATCTCTCCAAGCTACATTTCATTACTTACATAAAACCAGAAACTTTTAATTTTATTTTTTTTTTGATGCTAAAAAATTTAGGCTCTACTAATGCTACTTCCTGAGATCCATTTTAAAGAAAGCCTTTTGTATATCCCATTTCTACACAAAATGAGTTGCTCTGCGCAGGGTCTCCCTGGTTTCCACAGCCACTATCACAAGAGATGGATGGATGACAGGATCTCCCTAGAGCAGATCATGTCCTCCCTTCAAGCATAGCTGTTGTAGCCACCCTGATCTGAGGGGGCAGCCAGTGTTTGGGACCTTCCGAGGGTGTTCCTGTCATAAAATGGTACTGACGGCACACGGCTCATATCTCTGATATAATCTTAGGTGACACAGCATGCTTGTGTGTGTATTCTGGTTCCCTGCCTACAAGAGAAGAACCCAAGTTTGCCTCCCACACAGTTTTTTTTTTTTCTGATCATTATGAGATAAGGACATACAGGAAAGGAGCAGAGGAGAGGGAGAGGAGAGGAAGTCTTTTGGTTGTTCTCTGGGCAAGAATCTTCAGTAAGAGCAGCAACCTATGGCTCATCATGACTGCAAATCTAACAGACCCCAGGGCAGTTTGGACTCCTGCTCTGACAGCAGCAAATGGCCAGAGTGCACAGAATAACTCACAGCTAGCTACACATGAATAACTCACTGCTAAACATGAATAACTCACTGCTACACATGAATAACTCACTGCTAAACATGAATAACTCACTGCTACACATGAGTAACTCACTGCTAAACATGAATAACTCACTGCTAAACATGAATAACTCACTGCTACACATGAGTAACTCACTGCTACACATGAATAACTCACAGCTACACATGAATAACTCACTGCTACACATGAGTAACTCACTGCTAAACATGAATAACTCACTGCTAAACATGAATAACTCACTGCTACACATGAATAACTCACTGCTAAACATGAATAACTCACTGCTAAACATGAATAACTCACTGCTACACATGAATAACTCACTGCTAAACATGAATAACTCACTGCTACACATTAATAACTCACGGCTACACATAAGCTCTGATTTGTGCCCCCTTCACCTTTAGCAAATAGCAGGTACAGCATGCTCATGTAAAAAGGTGAGTGGTGCCTCTGCCAACCATCTTCATCTCAGAGTGTTCAGCTGGACATTGCTCTTTGATAAAGGCACCATTTAAATGTAGCAATTAATGACAGTCTAGGCTAGAATAAGCTCTCACATGGAACATTAGGGCAAGGCACAAACTTAAAGAAATTGTCCTCCACACCTGTAACTAAAGCAGAGGAAAAATACCTTGGAAAGATCATGTAATCACTTAAGTTGCTACTTCATGGATCTTTAATACAAGGCACTTAAAACTCTGTGTAAAAAAAGTTTTGTGATATTGCAGCTAACAATCTTGTGCTAATATGTAAAATACTTCCAACACACCCAAGTCTCCTGACTTTCTAGGAAATATTTTTGAACAAGTATTCTATCTGATGTTACATTTTCAGGCTAGACTACAGAGGGATTATCCACTTGTTTCTTTAGTTTCCCCTCAGAGACTTCTGCAATGTTTCATAAATCCAGATGATCAGTACAGGTCCTAGGGAAGATGTAATTTGGCACGAGGAATATATTCTTAGAAGAGATGGTAGACTTCCAAGATGCTGCTAAGAAAAACGATGTCTGACAGGCTGTTTAGGTCTGTGGGAGTTGAACTGTCATCTTCTCAGATTCTTATAAATCGCTGCAGGTAAAAATCAGGGTAAAATATTAAAATTTGTCCAGAACATCTTACAAGTCACTTTTAAGAAGTGGCTTAGAAGTTTAAGATTTTAAGTTTGGTAATCACCAGTCAAAAGTTTCTCTAGTCTAATTTCCTTGAATTAATGGAAAAGGATTTATTTATTTATCAGAAGTAAAAAAGCATATACTATTGGCCACTAAGCTTTGCTGAAATATTGCCTATGAGGGGTAAGACTTGGAAGTGGCTTGCTGGACTGAGATGGTAAAGGGTAAACATTGTGACCTTTATTAGTGATTAAGTTTTAAACTAAGCATGGAAGGAAAATGCTCTGGTCTCAGGAAAGAAGTAGTGAACACACGAATTATTTTTCATTCTTCCAGAATCTGTGCCAGTAACAGGAATTTCCTCAAGCAGTTCCATCACATCAGATTAGAAGTTTATATTAAATGTTCTTGCCTGGGCTGCAAACCAAACCTCGTCCTTCTTGCCATTATTTAATATGTTGGCCATCAAAGATTAATTTAAGGAATTAAGTATTTAGTCAGATTCTTATAGTCCTTTTGTGATACAAGGCTGTATGTGGGTGGAAGGACAACAATATCATACATGAAACCATAACTTTTGTTTCCAAGTTTCTGTTGTATGTCAGCTTGAACATAGAGGTATCACACTTATTATCAGGGTCACAGAAATTCCATTAAGATCCTGCATGTATACAGAAATGTTTCAGGCTTTCCCTGAACCTGTGGAAACACACCAGCTGATCCCAGGAAAAGTCTTGTATGTGTGAAGTTTTGAAAAAAGATTTTCTGAACTCTAAAAGGGGAAAAAAGAGAGATGCCTCTCTAACTGGTCTTTATTAATAATAGTTTCATGCTGTTATTTGCATACATTTACTGAGCACAGCAGAGCTATTTCCCTTGTTCTGGTTTTGTCCTAGAAAACCAGGAAACACTGGTGTGAAACAATTTATCTAAAAGCAAGATGGCTTAATTATGTTTATGCTTTATCTTTAATAAAGATAGGGTGGGTTTAGAATAAACACTTTTGTTTTGTAGCAACTTTCAATTTTCCTTTTTCCTTGCCGCTGTAGCAGTAATTGCTCATAACCTTATTACCTGTCATACAAGCACACAGCTCCACAGAGGGATGGGGAAGGCTCAGAAACAGTCCATGTATTTGAGAGACCCAGTAAAATACCCAGAAGCCTGCTTTTTAAGGCTGATTGATGCCAACAGGCAAATCCTCCTACAGTGTGGAGCAGCAGTGTGCTGATCTCAACACAGCTAAATGGTTTGATGGGGGCTAAAAATCCAGACCTGTGCATGTGTGATTCTCTCCTGGTGCTGAAGCAATTATCACCACTGTGCCTGAGAAAGGTTGTCTTTGTCTCCTACTCTCCTCTCTTTCCAGCCCAGTGACCCCACAGTGCACTGCCTCTGCTTTTGTGGAAGGCTCTCTGTGCTGGGGGCAAGCTGCATTTATGGCTGGTGTCACTCACTGTGGCAGCTGTGATGCCACAGCCTTGGTGGCAGCAAGTGCACGGTGGCGCTGGCACTGCTCCAGCCTTGTTGATTGTACCAGAGCCCCTGAGCTCCCCTGGCTTGTCCAGCTCAGCCCACACTGCCACCCCAGGCACTGCTGCCATCCAGGCTGGATTTGTCTCTGCACACCCAGAGGCTGCTTCCCCTCCCTGCAGCAGTGTGCTGAAGAGACAGGAGTCACTCTGAGTCGTGTTTCCCCACCGGCAGAGGCTCATCATGCTCTATTGACCTGGCTTGGTTCTTACACAGGGCAGCAAGAAACCAATCCCTGTGCTGCTGCAATCGTTTATAATTTTAAATGCGTGGTCTGTTTGACTAGCACTCCACCTGGGCCAGCTTTACATCTTCAGCTGTAAATGCAGGTCAGCTGGCTGCCATTGCAGTGTGTTTGTTATCCTTTAGAGCGTGGGTCCTCACACACAAGTTCACTGTGCATTGCATTTGCCCATCCTTTAAAAAAAGCTTATTTTGCTAGAGTAGCAAGTGGTTCAGCTTCTTGTGGCATTAGCAATCCCCTCAGCACAGCAACAAAAAATTTTTCAGTCTAAATATTGCACACTCATAATGAGGGCGTTTTCAGCTGTTTCACCCGAGGGTTTTCCTGACATTGTTGTGTTAAGGAGATACTGATCTCAGCCCTATCAGTGAAATTCATTATCAAGTCTGACATTTGATGTCCATAAATCAAAGCAAGTCCTTCAGCTTTTTTTCTACAGTGCTCATAGACTGTCTTTAGATGCTAAACCTAAGATTTGTTCATTCCTGAATTCTCCACAGCCCATCATCAGACTTTTGGAGTTTATATAAGAAAAGGATTCTTGTAAGCTTGCACAAGCCATTTGGGTTCAGATGATATACCTGCTCTTTCCTTTATCATATAAATTTGTTACATTGCACAAATAAGGGAGAGAGTTGTTTACATATTCATGCCTGCAGTCTTTAATCTTAGATATGAGGCTTTATATGCAGTGAATTTTTTTCATTAATTTCTAAGAAATTGAGGCTTATGCAATCCTGATGTACAAGTCCCAAGAGATTTTCCAAAAAAGCACAAAACAGCCAATGGGATCACAAATCAGAATACTTATTTTGAGATAAACTTTACAGAGAAGGGGAGTTGTGTGAAGTGAACTTTGCATGTGGCTGCAGGGACAGTCCTGCTGCCTGTTGGATCATGGCAGAGATCATGAAGAGAACAAAGAACAGAGAAGGTGGGTGCTGCAGAACTCACTTCAACCAAGGCTGTGCCTTTCTGTAGCCCTCAGGGAAATGTCCATGGAGGGAGTCCTGACACTGCCCAGCCTTGTGCAGTCTGTACTGGGAACACTTTTTATTCTGGTCAAGAGCTGAGGCGAAAATAAATGGAACAATGAACCCCATGAAGCCTCTGCCTCCCTGGGCTCCCCCAGAATCACACTAAGAATGTCCATCCATAATCTTCCTGACAGCCAGCCTGGGTCAGCCATGTCACCAACCCCACTGTGGTTGGGGACACCACCACAGCTCTGCCTGCTGTGGCGTGGCTTCTTCGTTGCCAGGGTTGTTGCCAGGAGCTCGTGTGGCACCCAGGGAAAGAGGGTGTGGAGCTCCAGTGTGCTCAGGGGAGCATCCATCTCCCAGTCAGTACAGGCTGGATTTGTCTTATCTGCCTGATAGTGCACTGGCAGTTGTCCATTTGAGTGGCCAAGGAGGGAGGGGACAGGTGTGTGCCATGGTTTGGCAGCATCTCTGTCATGTAACAGGAGAATTAACAAAAAGAGTGGCTTTCCCTATGATCCTCATGCCTCCCTGCATGGGAAGTGAGTGCCCAGGCTCACCCTAAGGCTGTCCATGATCACAGGAGACACCCACCCCATGCTAGCCATGTCACCAGCCCCACTGCAGCATAGGCTGTCTCCAGAAAAAGCTGAAATATCACTCTCAAAAATCTCCTTCAGGATGTAGAAAATGAAAACCATGAGACTGGCTGTAGTACTGGTCTGATCCAACACATTAATATTTATTCCTCATAATAAATAAGTTGTAGCTTTTTAAATTATTCTTTATTTTTCTCTGTTTCCTTCCTATAGACTTAGATCCATTACAAAAAAAATGAGTGGAGAAAAGAGCAGTCTGATGACTTATACTGAGGGATATATTTGTGAAATCTATAGCTTATCTAGAAGCTGGAGAATATCTTTCAGAAAGAGACAATTATTAAGTTAGAGAAAGAAATAAATCCTGAGGTGAGTTTCTTCTAAGTTTAACTGTTATCCTGATTAAAGACGCATACATTATTTCTTGTCTGAATGTATTTAACTTCAGCTAGATCTGGCTGTCAGATACTGTTATAACTTTTCTTCTAAAATAGAAAGTCTTATTGTATCAGGAATATTTCTTTCTCTCTGGATAATTCTAGGCTTTGATCATATTAACCTCCCCTTTGCTAAACTGCT
The DNA here is from genome assembly GCF_030490865.1 of Poecile atricapillus. Classification (NCBI taxonomy): domain Eukaryota; kingdom Metazoa; phylum Chordata; class Aves; order Passeriformes; family Paridae; genus Poecile; species Poecile atricapillus. The sequence goes on along the minus strand of NC_081252.1, from coordinate 66,095,567 downwards.
GCCTGAGCTGTTGTAAACTCTCACTGAAGAGAGATGAGACTTACTCCTCAAGCACTGCTACAAATCTACACTGGGATATTTACAACATTTTTAAAAATGAAAAAATATTCATAAAGAGTATTCTGGATTATTTTTTTTCTTCCTTTTAGAGGTTTTCTTTTCCTCCTCTCACTATGCACATGTCCTGTCTTGGTTGCCCAGGCAACCTCTGCTGGCTGAGCTCTGGGTGCAGTGCTGGGTTTTCAGTTCCCCGCATGGAAGGAGGAGGATGTGAAAGATGGAGGAACAGGTAACAAGCTTAAGTAGGATAGGAAAGCCCAACAGATGACTGATGGCAGTAATGTGAGTTCTATTTAAAGGTTAAGAGTGATAATAAATGCATTTATGCAGATAATTTTAAAAATCCTATGACTTGCAGGAAATAGGAGGGGGAGATTTTACATCAGTGCATTTCTAATATCAGATGCAGCATAATAGCTAAAATTAATACAAAGATATGAGTGGCATTTGATAAGCATGTTACTTAAACTGAAACTGATACAGCTCATGCTTTCCTTTGCATTTGGAAAGCATGATCAGAAACTACTACCCAGGAAAAATAAGAGAATTTAAAACATTTGGAAAGTGCCTTGAGACTTGGATGTAAAAATCATAAGCAATACCTTATATCAAGCCACTTCAGGTAAAAAACAGATTTTCATTTGCTATACTGATTTGTTTTTCATTACCTATCAGCAGATGATACTTTACAGCTCCAAACTGACATTTGCTTGCTTTTATAAAGGTAGATTTTCAGGAGACTACTCACTCCAATAGAGGAAAACTTTGAACATTTCAAAAGCCCCGAAGGAATGTTCTCACACTAAAACTTTATTCTTATGTGGATTCAGTGCTTCTTAAGGCAGCTTTCCCTTGGTCCAGCAGAGTCAAATTACATGAAAATAACTCACCTCCAAGAAGTCTGACTTGACTCTGGATGCAAATGGGGATTAGGTCAGTTTGTACCACTGTGTCACTGACTTGAGGGTGGTGGCAATGAGGGTGAGCTTCTAGATGTTGCAGGCTCTTGGTACATAGGTAGAGTGTAGTCTTTGAATTATAAGTTTCAAAAGCTTTTGAAAGCTTTTGACATTTTGCACCTCCCACTGATAGATGTGGGCATGGTACTTAGAAGATCATTTGTCTCACTGCTTGTTAGAAGAACAGGTGACTTATTCTAACATGGAAGGAAAAAAATAAGAGTTAAAAATATTTTTAAATCTCTAAACAATAAAATAGAGGAGATAACAAGCACATTCCTGAAAGAAAACCATGCTGAAGATCATTTTATAGTGTCAAAAAATGCTACCAAAGCAGGGAAAAAGGGAATCTGCACAAGACCATACTACCACCTGAATCAAAATATTCCTCCTACAAAATGGTTTATTTTCTCAGTACAAAATAATCAAGGCTACTTCCACTTTTCTTGAAGGAGCTCACAGACCCAGAAGGTTTTGAGGGATAAAGGATTAGAAAGAATTAGAAATATTCAGGAACACAAGAGTCTTCAGACAGCTGGGTTTTTATTGGGAGCTGAATCTCTAAAATATTTGACCACCAAAAAGATGCTCTGGAAATGTTACTGTGCTGCTACCAATGCCAAATCATACAGCAATGAGGATTTATTCTGAGATCCTGTGATTTCTGCTATAATGAATGATAAGGGCTTTACCTACAGCTGAAAGCAGGAATTATCAGAGGAAATGTTCAAGAGGAAAGGAAGGAGTTGCAGAATGACACAGAGCAAGTGAAAAATGTAGGTGTTTTTGAAACAAAAGCATGGAAGATAGTTCCAGACATTATTGCAGTGTTGTCAGCCTCAGGGGCAGGTGCACTGGGAGAGACAGATCAAAAATAGTCTCTCTTCTCTCCAGAATAACAAGTAGGTGCTAGATGGGCAACAAAGCAGCTGTGACAACAAAAAGTCAGCAGAAGAAGGATTTCAATGAACATTTGTGTTTCAGCCATCCCAGGCTAAAAGCACAGACAGCTGCAGCCTTTCCTCAAGGAGAGGGCAAGATGCTGCTATGATCAAGGCTGGTTTAGGGATGCTCCAGGAGACCCCACCTGCATTCATCTCCCCCAGCTCTCTGGCAGATGTCCTGCCCCAACCTCAGAGTTTAGAGTGACATTGTCCCCAGAGGATGGATCTGAGTCTCTGAAGACAATCTCAAAGGCTCAGCTTTGCCAGGAAAGGCTGTTCAGGCTCCTGAGGCAGATGCTAAAGAGCCTGAGTTTCTTTTCCCAAGGACCTGACTGAAAGTTCTCCAAATGGCTCCCAGTGCCCAGGGAGTGGTTTTCTCCTCCCAGGACCACAGAGACACCCACTGCTGTCCAAACACATCGAGTCCTCCTCTGTTCCTGTGGCCATCCCTTTGCCTTGCACCCCACACTCAGAGTGAGGCACCCAGGCCAGACTGCCCCCCCTGCATTTGTATTTCATTCCCCATCTGGAAGAAATATGATGGAGCATCTTTTCCTAGGGGGCAACCTTTTCCTAGAGTCTATTATCCTGTAGGAATGCTGTTTAGGAAAATGAGAAAGATTAATCTTTAAGATTAATCTTCAAGATTAATCTTTCACTGCTAGATTTGGTTAAAATTTCATAATGATAAAAATTATTTTCCTGGAGCTCCCAGAAGACAGACAAAATTCATACTGTCTTGGCTTTCATGAAGAAATGAAAGACTGAGCTTCTGGAAGGTTCAATGAAAACTAATAAAAATTAAAAAGAAGATAAAATTAAATTAGGGATGGTCATTAATGTGTGATTTGTGAAGGTAACCTATTATATGCATTACTGTTTTTCTCCAGTATGCTGGAAAAAAAAATTGAGTTGTTTATCCCTTCTTGCTACAAGTCTTTACAATAATAAATGTAGATTATTCACAAGTTCAAATGAAGTTAATGAATTAATAAAATGAGCACCAGATTTTTCATAATTTCTGATCAATTACCTTTCAGTCCCAAATCTGAAGGTTGAAGGGATGAAAGATTTTTACTTCCAATCTTCAGTTTGTGTTTTAATTGTCTTCATTGTAATAAGGAAATTGAGACAGGGGAGAGGGAATATCAAAATCTAAAATAAAATCTGCAAACTTAATTCTTCTGTAGTTTGGTCTTAATTTTAATTTTAGTGCACTTTTCACTTTAAGTGAAAAGAGTGGCATCATTTCCAAAGCATTTTAGAAGTTTTAAGTAAAAATGTATTCCATTTTCCTCTGATTAATAGTGTAGTTTGGATTTGATATTTCCTCAATCTTTAGCTGCTATTTGTCCCTTTCTAAATTTTCAACACTTTCTTGATGATGACAGTTTCCTAAGACTTCAGAATGTTGATTACTTTTTGAATGATTGGTTGATTAAAAGTGAATTCTACAATATTTCCTTTAAAAATTCTTTAACTAGACTGTAAAATTGCTCAGACCATAATCAAGGCATGCATTTTCCAAAACCTGTCTTTATTAGCAAGTTTTCCAAACTTTCTGATCTGATGTACCTCTATATTTCCCAGTAGAAATTAAAGGGGGTCCTTCTGGTCTCTCTGTGTTCAAGTTCTTGGGTAATTAAGCATTTTTCAGGTACATTTTCGTGTTATTTTTTATAGCAGAATTTAAGTGGTCAAATGTTCAAGGCTACCCTTCAACACAGTATTTACAAGTGGGATTGTTGTTTCTCTGTCAACCTGGACTAGTGTGAAAACAGGCTACTAAAAAGTTCAGGAATAAAGAGAGTCATGAAAGGAGACCACACAGATGCGTTTGTTCACTCTCAAAACATAAATGGTGAAAACTGGATGAGATCATCCTCCAAAAATATAGGAGGAGAAAAACTGTTTCTATTAAAGGATAATACTGACAGAGGAATAAACAGATAAAAAGATACTATAAATATATTGTGAACACATTTATACTGGAAATAAGATGAGATTTCCTAAGTGCTAGAGCATGGACAGTCTGATCAGTCAAAAGGAACAAGAGCTGAATGAATCTGAGGATAGAAAAGGTGCAGAATAATCTCTGATATATTAGACATTTGTAATTGCAGCACAATAAACATAAACACACAAATGCCTAACAGAAACTATATGGCATGACTGTGGAAATGGAGTTGGTGATGTGATTTCCTTTTCCTCGTTCTGTTGCAATTTCAGTCCCAAAAAAAAAGGTAATTTCAGAAGCACCTTAAACCATGTATCTCACTTAGAGTCTGCTTAGAAGTATTGTCCAGGACCAGAAGAAGAATCTTTCTTTAAAAAATGCTGGGACTCTATGATGCCTCCCACATCACAAACAAGTCTTTCTCCTAGGGTACTCCCCTAGGTGCTGAACTTTATTTTCAGAAGTGCTCTCTACAAAGCAATGAATCCATGGGTTTCCCATGTACGTCCTCCTCTCTGCTCCCAAGCTTTGTCTGGTCAGAAAGGGAAAATCTCCCCTGGCCTGCCAAGCACCTGGAGGTCCAGTGAGAGAAATCAGCTGCGGCAGGATAGTGCATGCTGGGGATCCTCAAGGAATGGCCTAGGTCATGGAATTCCTGTGTTCACTGCATTTTACATGCCCAGAAAGAAATGCTTGTACAAAGCCGGTCAGGAATGTGAGCCTGAAACCTCTGAAATTGCTGAGGTGAAAGGAGAGAGAACAAATGGTGAGGAAGGGATAGGGAAAAAACAGAATACAAAACCAGCTTCTATTTGTCTTTCTGTTTTGGGGCTGCTGGAAAGTTTCTGAGGCATTTTAAAATCCTAGAAGCAGCTGTAGTTTATGTGCAGAGTGTGAGTAATGGAGTCAGGCTTCAAGACAGAACCATTGCATGGCTGCCTGGAGCATATGGTAAATATTTATGGATGTGCCAGTCTAGAAGCAGTGGCACTTCCAGGTAAAAAAATGCAACGAGCATATCCTTATCAAACAGCTCCAGTAATAACCTTTCCTAGCCACCATTGTGCTCACTTTTTTTTCTTTCATGAATTTTTATATGACTTTCAGTGTTTTGTCCTCTGGTTTATAAAGGAAAATTGACAGCTATACGATTATTAACTGAGGAAATCGGCTCTAAATTTCCATCTTAAAGGAGGTAAAGGATATCTAGAAACACCTCAAGGCATGTTCCTGTGGGGATGTTATTTAAAGACACATTTTTTTAATTCTCTATCCTCAAGATAGAACATCTATACAGAGTTAAAACATAGCAGATCCTTCTGCGATAAGTCTTGATCAGGATTAATGAAAATAGTGAAAAGCTGTGTTAATCTAGAGTCTTCCCCTTTATAATAGTATATTTTTCCTCCTGTTTTCATTAAATATTCTTTTTTTCCTTCCAGCAGACAAAACAGTAGCACATTCCTCATACAAAGTGTGTAGGTGTGTTGCCAAGGACAACAGTTTCAGACATAAATTACTTTTGAACCGCAAACCCTTTCATTGCTCTTTATTGAAGGCCATCTGTATGTCGTTATGTTAATTGAAGGTTTTCAGCCAACCCTCCTGAGCACAGGGATTCAGTGTGTACAGCCCTTTTCACAGGCTGGTGGCACTGAGTTCCACTGCAAATAGGTATGTCCCAGCACAAGTTAAGGTTTTAAACAAATTTTATAAAGTTGGAGGAAAACTGTTCCTGAAAGAGTAGTTCCTTAAAAGCTACTAAAAGGGAATTAAAGGAAGCTGGCAAAATCTATACATCGATTTCATCTTATTGATTAAGTGTACACAAGAGAAATAAAGCACAATGCATTGCCCAAGATTGCCCACTTTCCAAATTACCATTTCATACTGGTTGCCTAGATTCAATTCTTCATCACTATCAATTTGATCTTTGCCTTTTCCTAATGAAGATGGTGGAGCTTAAATGAGTTTCACATTTGCTGAACTTTGGACTATTTTACCAAAAATAATTGCCTGACAATATGATAACATCAGTCAGTTGGAAAGAAAAGCTGTCAAGGCAGAAAGTTCCTTTGCTTTGCTATCAGCCTTGGCACTTTACATTGACTGAAGGTAAAAATGAGTTAGGCTCTCAGGGAAAGAATGTAATTGATGGTTTTATGAAATTGCATTGGCTTCTGCCATCCTAAGACCTGGTTGTTGATCTTTGTTTTGTTTTTTAGGTAGTCACAAATGAAATCTGGGGCTGGCTGGATCCAATTACAAACTTTCAGGTATGTAAACCACATGGCTCTTGTTCCTTTTATGTTCCCAAAGACACTTTTGATGCCTAATCAATTATAAACATTACAATATTAATGGTCTAGCTGCAGAATGCTGCAGAGTTTCAAACACCAAAGAGTTTTAATTAAATTGTTTAAGCCCATCCATCCATTCAGCCCTCAGACCTGAGATGATATTTTTGGGGAAAAAAAAAAGGGCTGAATGGCTTTTATGTACAGCAACACTATATATAGAGGTATTCAATAGCCATAGAAGAATTGCACTCCAAAATAAACCCTTAAGTTATGGCAAAAAAGAAGGGATGGAAAAATGCACAATTTTTGTATTTGACATCTAGTTTTTTGTTTTGTGAGAACTTCATGTTGGTTTTGAGCATTGATGTCCCTGTTCTCTTAAACACCTGTGGAAATTCAGAGCAGAGATCCAAACTGGTCTCTCACCAGCTGATAACCCAGACCAAAGAGCCAGGGCACTTCTCAGTGGCTGTGAGATCAGAGCACCAGCCTCAACACATATACACCACTTACTGCTGAGGGCAGCCCATCCCATAAAGAGCACAATTCCCTGGAAATGAGAACTATGACTAAAATAGCCCAGAGAAGAAGATCCTCTCTGAAAATGACTCCACCTCTTTTTAACTTGTATTTCCCATGATCTTGAGAAAGCTGTAAGGTTGGCCCTCAAGTCTCTCTTTGAGGTGAGATTGTAGTACAGGTTCTGCTAAAGCACGTTGTTGGGTTTCTGCTGTGACACTTAGAGACGGCTTGTTCTTAAGAAAGATTTTACAATTTTCTATTTTTTGTTGTCTGATCAATGGAACCACACAAATTATGCCATAAAGATATTTAAAATACTTCTAGAAGAACCATTTCATCTCTGAGGGCAATAAATAGCAGGACAAAGACTCTTTGTTTACCTTGCAGGACTTGTCCAGACCAGAGACTGGAAGGTGTCTCAGGCCCTGCTGGTCTCTGCTTCCTGCAGCATCTGGCCCTTGAGCCCCAGAGTTCCTACACCCCACAAGTGCAGTGGGCAGTGTTCTGAGAGCACAAAGCTTTCAAGCACTCCTCACAAAGTCACCCACTACCCCTGGGCTAAGTACTCTGCAATGTGAGGCACAAAAACTCCCAAAACCTTCATTCCTCAGCCTGCGAGGTAACCAAGTCCCCAGCAGGATGAGTTCCTGGCCAGATATTCTTTAACAAGAATTCAACCCATCTGTCCAAAGAGCTGGTTTAAGGCTCTGGTTACTGGGTTCTGTATTGGTGTCTCTGTTTCTCTTCTCTTAAAGCAAAAGTCACAGAATCACAGTGATCAAATATCCAATCCCTGCCCTCCCACCCGGATATCGAGTACAACAGGTAATTCAAGTTAATAAAAGATAAGGCAAATTGAAATATCTCATACTTGGTAGATAAGGGAAAATGACTGCAACAGATAGGATAGAAAAATAAGGAAAAGAGAATATCACAACATAACAATAAGATTTCTAGTGTCAGAAGAAGAAAAAGTTCTGAGCTGGTAGTTTGTCAGCAGTGTATGTGCATACAAATGTCTGTGGAAGTCTTTTATAAAAAGGTGAATGAGAAGATAAAGGAGACAAAATATAGTATTTGAAAGGGTTAGGAAGATAAAAATATATGTATCAGTGTACATGATTATTGGGGAAAGATTTGCAGAAGTATCATTTGGAAAGGGCTTATAAGGAATAAAAAATACAACAAAAAGTATGTGAAGGTACTTTGTTTCTGGAGTATCTTGGAAAAACTTTTATAAAATATACAATTACAGAAATTTGTGTAACCTTGTGTAACTTTTTATGTGGGTATTGTCAGGACAGGTTACATCTTTCATGTGCACATAGAGAAATCCTATATTTCAAATTCTTTTTCAAATGAGCTGTTTGAAAAGGAATTTTGAAATAATAAGAAAGAAAAATGCTAGCATTTAACTCAGCAGAGATGAAATCTCAGGGATTTGAGGGATTTCCCTAATTCACACCAGTGAAAAGGATCACCTGCTGACCCATGCTTAACTCATTTGATAAAGCAGAACTCCTTAAATAAATGGCTTTGCAAAGCTGGGTTGACTTAAACTGTTTAAACAAAGGAGATGAATCATCGATGATACAACCATAAGTAACAGAAGAAAAGAAACACAGAGATTACTTTTCAGAAAAAAAAGTCATGTCGACATGGGCATTAGTCAGTCTGTCAGTCTCCCAATAGAAGCATAAAACTATTCAGTAAAAATTTGACTGTAAAATACAATAAATGGTCTGGAAGTGAAATCCAGCACTTCTGCATTGGCAAGGAGCACAGCAGAGAAGCAATCTCTATTCCAGCTCTGGTGCTGTCGTTCCTGCGCTTCCCTTGCCAGTTCTCTTCAGCAAACCCATCACACCCAGCAGCTAACACACATCTTGCATGTCCTCTTCAGTTGTACTAGAAACATGACAATTTTTATCTGTGAAAATCCATGTTTTCTTTTGTCCTTCCAAGTCCTGTATTTTCATCGTGCTCATCACAGTAAAATTTATGCCCTGCTAAAGTGAGTTAGATCTATATCACATGAGCTTTTTAATATTTCCAAGTAAAACAAAATAAATCACTGTGATACTTTCATAAATACCTAGATATCTTTTTCAGCCATCCCCAGGTTTTGAGGAAAAGTGAGAAGCTAAGAAATAATTGATTTCTGGGATTTTTATGTAAATAAAAATAAACAAAACAACAAAAATGTTAAAATAAGTGGGTCTTGTGGGGGTTTTTTAGCAAAACAATATAAATACCTTGCTCATCAACTAAGCTAATGGAGACTACACCAAAATGTTCCCATTTATTTTACTTGGGGCTTATTCTTCTTTTAATTTCTTAAGGAAAATATAAAAATAAATGTCATTTGGAAATATATGGACTTACTCTAAGTCCTCAAGTAAATGTTTTCCTGCTCTTTACCTCTGCATAGTCAAAGCACTGTGAATGCTAACTAAGCCCATTTTCCTATTTTATGATTCCATTTTACAGCACAGTGCAAATAACCCAAATTTTCCTCCAGGAAAGGAAGCACAGACTCCCACATAAGACTTTCCCCAGTTTCTTCTCCTGGCCCCAAGTCAGACTTCACCTCATGAGTCAGAAGTTTTTCACACATTGAATTGTTTGGCATTTGCATGAAAAGAGACAGCACAGACCAGTCAGAACTACAGAAGAAGATCCAATGACAGCAGTAACAAAATTCCTTTCTTGAGATCTCTGTTGTGATTGATATTGCCTGGAGCTGCTGCGTTGCATTTTGGGAACTTCTAACTAGAGCAGAATCTAAACTTCTCATGCAACAAAGAATTTGTATATCTGGAAGGAAGCCTAGTAGCTGGCTCTCATTTTAACCCATTCAGGGACCTGCTTGCCAGAGTCCTGTGGGGTACAGACCTGGAGAGAAGCTGGGTCCCAGTGATTTGGTTTGTGCTGCCATTCAAAAGGAGCTCAAGGGGCTGAAGAAATGTGCCAAAAGAAATCTAATAACATTTAATAAAGAGAAATAAAAAATCTTCTACCTGGGGAGAAGTAGCCCCATGTACCAAAGCAGGCTGGAGACTAGCCAGGTAGAAAAGCCCTGCAGAAAAGGGTCTGAGCAGAGGTTGGTGGGCACCAAGTTGACCATGAGCCAGCAATGCATCCTCATCCTTCCATCCTCAGCCATTCTGTAATTTTTTATGTTGATATGTTGATATGTTTTCACATCCTCATGAAACATTTCATGTCACACTTAGCAAAAATCTATCAGGTGCCCCTCCTGCCAGCTGGATGAGGCAAGGGGCTGAGAGTGAAGACTTTCACCCATTCTCTTTCACCTCCTTGTAACTTGAATGTGAATCTGTGATGCTCCCACACTGGCTGCTCTGTAGTGCAGGTCCTAAGCACCACAGGCATATGAATTAGAACATTTGTAAGTACAATCAATAAGCTTGGCAGAGAAATTATAATGATGTGGACTGATCAAAAGATGACTTTCATTGTGCAGCTGAGAATACTGCAGTTCAAGAGAAATTAAAGTCTTCAAAGTTGTGGCTGTGCTGCTTAACAGATGGGCTTCTTCAAAGATTCATTATTAATCTAACAGAAACTATAAATACCAGAGTGTGAACCAAACCACACACCTGCTGGTTTAAATCCATCAGGAATATGATCAGATCTCTGCAGCAAGAGCAATGGGGAAAAAAAGCCAAACTCCCTGTTGGCTAAAGAAAGCAATATCAAGCACCTTGTCTTGATAGATGACACACAATGGTTGTTTTCAGCATAAAAATGATTAGAGCAAATGGGATGTAATTAAATTTCATGACAATTTTAGAAAAAGAAGAGCATGAATGAAAACACATTTTTATACAGAGGTTGTCATTCTTGGGAACAAGGAATCTCTAAAACCTGTGATTATCCTATAGAGAAAAATTTCAGACACTTTTCAGTACTGTTCTTCATCCTCCCTTCCCTGCATAACTCATGCCTCTGCTTCTGGTGCTCAGATCACTTTTAGAAAATGGCTGCTTCTTTTAGGTCTGAAAAATGCAAAGCAGAAAAGGGAAATACAGAAAGGCTGTGCAGCAACATAGCCTTTCTAGATATACCTAAGGTAGATACATGCCAGCTAAAAGGCAAATTGAATATATTAGGTTTCTTCAAAATCACCTTCTCTTTGGGTTTAGAAGAGCCCATCCTGACAGCCATGGTGCTGTGGCTGCCCACAGCTGTCAGTACCCTCACCACCTAAACCAGCACTAGCTGCCTTTGCATGTGTTGAAATCTCACCATCAGTTGTCATTAATCTCAGAAATAAACCCCTGTACTCAAGAGGACAAAGAGTAAAAGCAGGGGAACAGCCATGTAGAACATTTGTACTGGACCTTCCTGTGAATGGACATGGAGGTTTTTGACTAAGAAGCTTGGAGCTGATGGGACTGCTCCAAAAGCAGGCACGGTGATGTTAACTCCCTGCTGGGCTCTTTGCCACTTCCCTGGACAGTGAAGGTCTGCTCTTCATCCTGGAGGATAATGTCCCTTTGGCAGAGACCGCTACTGAACAAGAAATTTTCAAACTTACTCTGTGTCCCTTGCACTCTGTAGTTACTTACACAGGAGATGTGGCCCCTGTTGATCTGTTGCCCATGTGTGGTTACAAGCAGCAGTAATTTCCATCATGGGCAGCAAGCACAGGGGAAAATTACTTTCACTTTTGCTCAGTTCTCACTCCACCTGTTTTTGACTTCTGCACTGTATAATTTCATTTAGTAGAGTTCTTCTGTGCAGTGATCTGCTGCATTTCATCTCTCTGGTAGCATGTTGGAGCTTATACTTAAATATTTTAGCTGAGGTCTGGTAGGCTTCACTTTGTTTTCTTCTCACTATTTTTCATCTGCTGTAGCTCCTCCTTTCATTCCTATGGCCCTGCCATCACTGAGTGTTAAACCTCCCTCTCCTTTGAAACTGAAAGGGAGTTACCCTAGAACATGGTGGCTTTCCTTGCTCAGAATGGGTCACCTCTCACTCCTGAAAAATAATCTGCAAAATGTAGATTTTTGTCTTCGTCTCTGAGCTGTGTGTTGTGCCAATAGGTCCAGTATCTCTGCCTTGCCCATCCAGCTCAGCAGCTCTGGGAGTCCCCTGGTGAGGCTGGGTCTCCCTGTGTCTGCAGTGCACACACCAAGCCTGTCCCAGCTCTGCACTACCTACATTTTAGACCACAGGAGACACACACAGTGGGTAATGACGATGCAGGCACAGCTTCCTTAGGTGATTAAGGTTAATTCCATAGCTGGGTTCTGTAGGAGCCTGAGATTACACAGATTTTCTGTTTGGGCACAGAAAAGTTTAACAGAATTTAAAGTTCTATGATAACAGAGGAGTCCTGCACACAAGCACAGCTCATACTTGAACTCAGCTGAAGATACCAGCCTGGTGTTGTGATGAAAAGGCTCCTCCTTGCTGAAAGGCTAAATCCTCCTGGATAATTCAGCATTTCTAATTTGAGCTGCCTTGCATTCAGATGGTTCAACAAGCTTACTCCTTGATGGATGTGAAAGACCACACAGGTATCCTCTGTCACCTGGCACAAGCAGCCTCTTGGCTTTGACTGTCCATCTGTAAAATAAAAAATTTTCTATGAGATCTTGTAAGGATTACCTCATGGAAAAAATATATATACTCAATTAATATGGAAATATAAATATGGTTGATGAAAAAATCATATTTATTAATATAAGTAAAATTTCATTTAAATGCTGTCAAGCTTCATTCCAGTGCATACACTGAAAATTCACAGAATCATAGAATATTCTGGGTTGGATGGGACCCACAGGGATCATCAAGTCCAACTCTTAAATAATTGGCTTGTATGGGGATTAAACCCATGACCTTGGCATCAGGACCTTCACACATCATGACCCATGACCTTCATGCTCAAACCAACTGAGATAACCTCAGGGCCATTTAGGGGTTAATATTTGATTTTTCAGCTGGATGAGAATCAGTTGTCTCTAAATCCTGTGGTGTGGAACCCCAGCCATGGTAGGAGTTCTGTGACTTCGCCCTCCATCTCTATCATGACTGCTCACATTCATGTTCCCAAAACTCAGGCTGTGCTGCTGCCCAGGCTTTGGCATGAATCCTAGAGGAAAACAGAGGCTGCCATTTGACAGGGAAGAGAAGGATGGTAAGTTTTTGTGTGACATATATTGCCACCAAGACATGTCACATCCCAGTCCCCATCCCCATGATGTGCTTTCTCTGGCTGACACCATCATTCTGCTCCCTTGCAGGGAGGAAATGTGCAATAAATAAACATTAGTCAGAATTTTTTAGCTACAGTTTTAATTATTTTTTTTCTTTGAAACAGCTTTTTCACAGTTCCCGATGCTCACACAGGTTATTACAAGTGTGGGAAAAAAAGAAAAGAAGTTTTGTGCAAACAGTGTAGGCAGGGAGAGCAAATGAAATTGGCTGCTTGAACTCTAAGCTGCTCATTACTTCAGAGGAGAGCAAAATTAAAGGCAGATGAGGAAAAAGACGAGAAGTTCCTGAAGAATGTTGTGTACATATATCCTCCAGAGCCTCCTCCAGCCCCTGGTTATATTTGGAAGGTGAACACACATTGCTTTCACTGGAGAGAAAAGGTAAGATGACAAATTAATAAATTAGCAATCACCTGAAGTTAAAAGTTACTTTTACAGAAAAGGTATTTTCCTTTGCTTCACACAAAAATAGACTCAGGAACCTGAAGAGATCTAGTCTTCTATTTAAACAGCTTGAGCTCTGGTATGTCAAAAGCTACCACAGTGACTCATTTCAGGCAATGTTATTCTAGCAATGTACTATTCTAAAATATATTCTTTATCTCTTCTTTGGCTTTTGGATGCTCCAAACAATGTATACACTACCTGGCAAACAATGCAGACGTCATTTTAAGAGAAGCTGAAATAAATGTTTCCTTCTTCCTACTATCTTTTAGCTTTTCTTTTTAATAAGACAGTTGTGATTTTTTTTCTTGAGGTGCTTTATTTACTCTGACAAGAGCATTCCCAGACAGAAAGGGGGAAATTCTTTCTTCAGGAGGACATTTATGTCAGTAAGGTTCCCTGTTAATTTTTGATTGAGAAGTGGAGAAGTTTTGCTGACAAGAAAAAGAGCCCTGAGGGGCTCTTGGAAATGTGAAAGTACATCACAAGCATAACAATAATCTTTGGAAGTCACACTCAGCAATACTTGTCTGAACCCAGTGCATGCCATAGCTGAACAGGGTAGAGGAGCTATTTTATTTTCAGAGTCTCTGGAGAAGCTATAAAATCTCCTCTGAAGTTCATCATTCCTCAGGCTCCATGTGCTTCACAATATTCAGCAACTGCATATTGTATAGATCAGTAAGTCTTGATGGGATTTGAAAAGCCCTGGGTGGAGTTTTCAAGAGAGCTGGCTGTGTTTTTTGGCTCTCATCCCTGCTCCCAGATGGTAACACATGTTTAAAGACATTCTATACATTTCCACCCACAACATAAACAAATAAACACAACTCATGCTAAAATTTCTAACAAAATCAAGGACCAGAAGTTAACAAATGTGAAAAGGCAGGGTCACCAAACAGTGTCATCTCTGGCTGGCAGCACATTCTTCACAAAGGAGTTCCACCTCTCCAGCCTGAGAGCAGCACCATTCTTTGCCAGATACCTGATCCCACCTCTGGGCTAGTTTTGCCCATGGTTTTGCTTCACCTGAACAAAGCCAGCCCAGGTCAGCTCAAAACACAAGGTGCTCAAGGGGTCTCTTTCCACTAAGCTGATACCATCTATTGCCATCTTTACCAGGGGCAGTTCTTTGCCAGTCTGATATTACTTATATATTAAAGACTCGTGCCTATTCTGTACTCCTGCAGCAATACTCAGAGCAGCCTTAGGCCAGGTCTGCACAGACTGACTACACATATTTGCAGAACCAGTTTTGTTCATTATACGTCACTTCAGAAAATCTGGGCCAATCTGCAACATACACAGAAAAAACTTTTGATTCCTGGAACCCTTATATAGAAACATCCTCCCATTTTATATGGTTTAGCTTTTGTTTAAGATGCTGAACACAAATTTCCATAATGGCATTGATATATCACTGTCTACAAGTCATTACCATGACTGAGTTATTTATGTCCCTAAATGTTTACATATTCCATTTCAACCACAAACTATTTATCAAACAAAAGCAATCACTGTGAAACAAACTCAGCCTTTTGCTTGTGAAGAATGATCCAAATATAAGCACTCTCTTCCGACTACACATTAATCTTCTATAAAATAAAATGTCTGTCCCTTCTTCCAAGCCAGGAGCAGTAAAATGATTTCAGGATGAATTTTTGAAGTACTCTGTAGAAAATTGCTCTTTTGAGAAATCCTGGTCAACGTATTTAGTTCCATATGCATATTTCATAGCATAATAGACTGGCATTAAATGTACATAACAGCAGCATAAGAAAAATAGTTATTAAAAGAGCAGTAGTTATTTATTTGATAGCAATTTGCCTTCAAAGAGTAATGTACAATCAGTTATTACCTTATGTGAAAAACTCATTCTATACCTATTTTATTGGACAAGATCACATTATTTTTATTTTTTTAAGGGTTGAATTGTTCATCAAGAGCTTTGCAAAGGACAGGAGAATAAGGCTGAATTCCCTGGAGTGGGGCCCAGCTTTTGTTCTGGCTGTGTAATCTGCAGTCATCCTGCAGATGCTGTGCCAAACTGGACCCTGCAGGCTGATTTTGCTACAAACAATTTCAACATGGTTTGCTCAAACCATCACTCGTCTATCACTTGACCCACTGTATACAAATCTAATATCTGCAGAGGGACTCCCAGAAAACAGAGACCTCCCAAGTCCATCCCTCTGTGCTAAGGCAAGATCATCTATATTTAAATCATTCCCCACAGCTTTTATCCCAACAGTTCTTTAAAAAGTCACAGTAATAGAAGCCCCATCTACCATGCCACCACTAACACACTTCTCTGATTGTTAACAGATTATTAAACACTGCATTTTTACCAGGTGCTGAAGTAATTTTGATAGAAGTTATGAATTTAATACTCCAAATCACTTAAATGAGGCACATTATTTAAGGCATAGTTCAAAAAGCAATCTTGACACATGAATGCTTTTTAGCAATTGCTGGCTTTTCAGGATATTGTTCTAGCAGCTAAGTTTGATTGGTCCTGCTCCTAAAACTAACACTTATCCCTTCATGAAAATAATGTGAGGTACCTATCTGTGTAGTACAAATCAAAATAACTGAGGCTATAAAACATACATACAGACCTGCACCATCAAATTCATGGCCAGATTAATCTCTGAGTTGTTGTTTATTCACACAAAATACTCTTCTACTGATTTGCATATGAGTGACATACACATTTCTGGATTTTATTGTCATCATCTGTTTACTGGCAACTAGGAAACATGAAAGCACTAAATTCAATGAATAAATTATTTGCTGTCAACAGTTCACCAAGCAGTCATTTTTTGTTGGAACTAGAATACCATTGGTTAGCTTCAAAGGAATTCTTTTTGTCTAATTTTTTTTTTTCTTTTGAATGGATCAAATTTCTAGAATAAATCAGTGAACGGAAACAAACAAACAAAAAAATAAAGCCATAGAAATGATCATCCTGTGGTGTCTTGGGCAAAACAGTATGTGTCAGCTTAAAAGTAGGCTGGCAATGTTCCTTTGCCAGGTCCTGCCCTGGGCCAGCCACTCCAGCTCGCAGCAGGCTCCTGATGCAGATCCCTGCTAAATTCCCCAGCAAGCACAGGGGTTCCCAGTAAGGGTTCTCCTCACTGGCATTTGCGCAACAGAAAATCAAAAATAAGGCGGCCTTTGCTGTGACAACTCACATCAGTCCCCAGAGAGCTGCAGAAGTACACAGCAGCAGGTAAAATGAAAAGAAGTCAACAGGCTTTGGAACCCTAGGAACTGTTTGCCCAGTAAACAAAGGATGTTTGTGGTGGGAAGCCATGGGGGAAGGTATGGGGCTGGAAAAAACACCACCTCCAACAACAGGCGAGCACTCGTGTGTCATTAGGGGCAGAGTTTCTTTCAGCTCTGTACAAGCCTGTCATTTTCTAAAGATACAAGTCCTGAGCAATAGATTTGAACTTCCACTGCCCCAAGAAGACAGTAACAAATCAGAATTTTTGTCCAAGATGTCCTTAGGAAGGTGAGGACCCAGCAGGCAGTGGTGGATGAGCGTGGATTGGACACCACTTGACAAGAAATAACCAATTGGCTTTTCTAATGCCCAGAAACAACACTAATATCTACCAGATCCAGAAAACCACAGCACCACCAAAGCATCCTAGAGCTCAGCTACTTAAGCTAAGCTAGTTAGTTTTTAAGACACTGCCACATTGTCATAGTCAAGCGTGGTTTTAATTGCAATCCAAATCTATTGAGGGTTGTTTAATTGCTATTCATCTCCTGTGCACAGGGAGCTGAGCTGATCCAAACCATTTCAGGCCTTTTTTAGCTGGGCTGTCTTTGAACAGAAGTAGATGAGGAAAAAATATGTGACCTATCTGTGTGGCTCATCCTTCAGTCACATAGCTCCAGACGGTCCAAGCTAAGGACAATTTTCCTTAAACTTCACAGTACTTCTGTAAAAGGACCTGGACTAGCAGATGGATTGGAAACATCTGAACATTTGAAAATTTAGATTATGTGAAATGTTGCTTGTTAATTATTTTTTCCTAAATTTGGCTGGAAAAGGAAGATTTGGGAAGCTATCCAGGAAACAGACTAGGACAGGAAATTTGGAACCAAACCATGGAATACAGACATGTGTTGTGCCTTTCTTATTAGCAACATGCTAAATCCAAAGGTCTTCATCAGACTCCTTGGCTCTGAGGGATTAATTAACAGTTGCTGCTAACAAAGAGCTGCATGATAATATAGCACATATCCCATTTCTCTTGCAGCAATGTGAGCTTATTTCAGTGAGTCCTACTTTGTTTTATATCTACTTTTCAGGAACTGAAAAACATATTTTCTTGCTCAAGCTCACGAAGTAATTTTGTTTGTTCTGGTAAAAGAGCAAGGATGAAGCAGGCTTACCTGTAAACAATTTCTTTTTCTTTTATCAGTTCCACATTTTCCATAGATTGCTTGTCACAATATCAGAAAGGCACCACTTAAAAAAAAAAAAAGATAAAAAGAGGAGCCTGACTCAGGTATTGGACTGCTGAGATAACACTGCAGAATTGGGTTCAGGGGAAAATAAAATCAAGATAATGTGTCAGAAGCTCAGCTTGCTAAGATTTAGATAGTATTATTTTGTGGTCCTAAAATACCTCACGCTTTAGATACCTTACAATTAAAAATAACTACCACAAGAGTAGTCATTACACCAGACTGCAATATTGGAAAAAATACCATGCTAGCAGTGAATCCCAGGGGCTGTGAACAGAGACTCTTTTTATTTCTTGTCCCTTAATTCATCAGCTGCTAAACCCCAAACTGTCAGTACAGTCCTCTAAAGCAGGCGTGTGACTGTATGTGTGCGAGGGAAATGCTTTTAACAGAGCAGAAGCACTAATTTACCCCTGGCTCAGCTCTGCTGACACATCCAGTGCAAACACAGGGCCGTGCACTGGGGCTGCCTGGGATGCCCAGATTTCCTGTGGTGCCAGCCCCAGGACAGCAGGGCTGCCCCGGGTGGGGATGAGTGTCCGGGCTGCTAAAGCCAACACGCGCCGCTCGCAGGGCCAGAGCAGCTTCCCCTGGCTCCTCTCAGAGCCATCAAACCAACCTCCCTCTGTCAGGAGCTGCAAAATAAGGCTCAGCTCTATCCCAGCAGTCACAGCCTCTTACCTCTGTCACAAAGGAAACACAAGACCCCCACTACTGCAAGGGCTGGTCAAGAAGAAGAGAAACTTTCACAGCTTTATTAAGTAGAAGTGGTAAATACAGATGACTCAAACTATGATTCTACCTGTGTTTAATGGAAATGCATTTTAAATGTGTGGTTTACATTGTCAGTATAAGTATCAGAGTTCTTCAAGAGTACCATGAAATATTTTGCAGACATTAATGGGATAGCATCTTCCTTTTAGTACAATTTTATCATGTGGCTGTTCCAGGTAATATGAAGAATGTTTGCAATCAAAATAGGAAATCAACTTTTTTTTTTTTTAATCTAATAAATACATCTGAAATTTACTTCCCATCTCTTGTCGCATGTTGAGGTAACATGTATCACCTCTCATAGCTTTCTCTAAAACATGAGTTAAAAAATTACTTAAACAGTGATCTAAAATTTTTAATTCAAATTACCTCATGCTGACACTTTAATGTAATTATGATGAAAGCATAAATAAAAGCACACCTCTTGAAAGCTAATTTAGTATTTTGAAGCACTTATCTTAGTTCACATATTTATGGAATTAATTTTCTTACACAAAATTAAAAAATAATTTTAAAGCATTAAATTAAGAAGTAAATTACGTTTATGTTATATAGTTACATTATACATAGATATAATAATATTATATAGTAAACTTATATTACAAAATACTGAGGTACTGATGTTTAAAAACTTGAAAATTGAGGCAATTATGTTCACATCCTCACAAATTCATGCTGAATTTAGGTTTTAGCACTGTTCAATGGGTTGAAAAGCAATCAATCAGCCCTAGAGAAATGGGTGAATGTCTTAAAAGAAGAAACTATATGGACACACTCCTTGCCCTTCAGATCCCTTTCTGATTTAAATTTTGATGTGGTGCATTGCTCTCAGCCCATCTGAGTAGATGGCAGAGACTGCAATTTAACCCTTGCTGTGCTATGTTCTCTTCCCAAGGAAAGAGCAAAACACCTTCTGAGAAAGGGAAATGATGTCCTGCTGAGGAGGCTCCCATGGTGGTGGCTGACAAGCAGCTCTGAGTGGGGCAGGAGCACCCAGGAACTGTTTTATTGAAGTAAAATGCAGAGAGAAGAGGATTCTGGCTGGAAACCTGCCCAGGGCTTGTTTAGAGAGGCTGAAAAAAAACCCAATAATTTTTTTTCAATCATTCCCAGAGACATACTGGTACAAAAAAAATCCTTGTGCTATTAAATTCCCACTCCTTTTCAAATTTCACTATGCTGAAATTTTAGCATTTCATACTAAATCAGTGTTTTCTCACCCTCTCTTCTTCCCAGCTATCTATGACAGATATCTGTGAAGTTTTATTTCTGCTGGAAGATCTGGTTACTCCCTGCCCTGGCTGGAGCTCAGCTGGGTGAAAATGTTACATGGCCCAGCTCAGCAGCAGCTTCTCACCAGCTCCTCCCTGGGAAACACTGGCACACTTTCAAATCACTCACTGCAAGCTGCTCCACGGCTCCCTAACCTGATTCAGTCAAACCCATCAGTTACACCAAATTCAAAAGCACCAGGCAGGGAGTTGTCAGCCCCAGCCCCTTCCTCTGTTCTCACCCCACCTTCCTACCAGAGGTCACCGGCTCCTCAGAGCTCCCATTTTAACTGAGGGGTTTGGGGTTTTTTAAGTAACAAAGAGTGCACTGGGGTTTTTTAATGCAATACAGTGAAAGAAAGAAATCAGCTCAAAATAGAAATATGGGGAGAAGGATGAATTCTGGGCAAGGGTTGGAGCAAGCATTCTTGTAGGCAAAGATGGGTGTCAGCTGGAGACCCCCACCCAAACCTGCCACTGCTGCTGCAGAGAGCTCCTCCTCTAACCCAGCTTGCCCTAGGGAGCCTTGCTTTCAGCTGGTCTTTAGGACAGTGGACTTTTCCACTTCTTGAACTGGCCAAACACAGCCTCCTCAGGAAATCTGAAAGGTTTTATAGACTACTCAGATTTCAAGAACACTAGCAATATATTCTTTCCATATAAGGGTTTTTCCTCTTCACCCACAAAAAGGGATTTTAAGCCTAATACTGAAGATGCAGTGACTATTTATAAGGCAGCTTGGTCAGAACTGTAACAGCTATTTCTGTCTATAAGGTAACTGGTATGTTGAGGTGGTAAAGAAGGAAAGGGCTATAATTATTATGCAAACCCAGAGGAAAGGGATTTGGGGACGGGAATGAATTATCACCCTGAAATTCAAGGACAAGACAAGATATCCCTAAATCTTAAAAAGTGAAAGCTATTTAGGAAGAGTTATGGCTTTGTACTTTTCCCTGGTTTTGCAGTCTCTGTCAATAGTTATATTTTATTTAGTAAAATGCATTTTTCAATTTGCATTTTGTGTATTTGCAGACTGATCTGACATTACATTCCCCTGAAAAAAAACCCAAAACAACCAAAAGCAGTGTCCACCACTTGTCCTCCCAGTACCAGCCAGGAAATCTTGTTCAGCCTGGGCTATTTTCTCTGTACCTTACAGATTCACTTTTACCACCTCCATTTCTCTCAGTAACTCTGCAGTATTGTCAGGCTAGACTACATTTATTTAGCTGCTATCACCAGAAAGGAGGAATCAGACTTAAATCTTTACTGTAGGTTTCCTTGCAATTTAACCCAAAATAGCAATGGGGCATGCTTTTCTAATTAAGGCATTAATTTTACCAGGCAAATATGTGATTCTCTGATCTACACTGCAAAACAGCTGTAAAAAATAGCCAATGCTTAGCTGTGTGATCCCTGTTCTGTGCTTGACAGCCCAAAAGGGAATGGCTCTCATACTTGCCATTCCATTACTGAGCTATTTGTTACTGCTAACTTTTGTAGAGCTTTTTCCTTCTGCTGGAACCACGATATGGCAGAGCAAAGAAACAAGCAACACTGCCAGCACTGAGTGAGCAGACAGAACACATTCCACTGAAAAAAAAATAAAAAATCCTGAAAAATATGGTTAAAGCAAGACATATTTCCAAAGCTGGATCTGCACAGGAATTAATGCATGGAGGTATTTCTGAGTCTCTGAGTAGCTATCCTGGAATAACCTCTCGTGCAGACACCATCGCTTCATCTACACAGTGTAGGAAAAGCAGGCGAGCAGTCAGATTCACAAGCTGTCACAAGCACACAAACCTCAGTCTGCTCTCAATTTTTAAAATATGTCTTCATGTACCAAGGCAGTTTCCAGCTAGTTCAAAACTCCATTCTCCTTCATCCTTCACTCCAGTGTTACGTTTTTGCCATCAAACTAATTCACCTACTGCCCCATGTACCTCTCCCAGCTGTATCCCAACTCCACACCATGATGTTTTCCAGACTTTGATTATTTCATTTCAGTTTCTGTTACACTTCAGGTGACAAAGGTTTTATTATTGACTATCAGACAGAACCTAAAAGGCAACCAGGTTCAGGCTCACAAAGTCAACACAGCTATTTGGGGCAGCACTGCACACTGGCCCTAGCTTCAATCCACTCCTAGAGTAGCCATTTCAGTACAGTAGGGACAGTGTAAAACATCCTTTGATTTTTTTTTTTTTTAATTTATCCAAATGAGAAGGACCCCACTATCTTTATGCATATTAAGAAATTGTAAACATATACCACAGAGCCTGCAGAAACTATGATCTCACAATGTAAAGAAACATCACTGGGAAGCCGAAAATCAAAATTTATAAAGACTGCAGAGACTGGTTCTGAGATAATTTAATAACTCTTTGTACAAAACTGAGGTAAAACATGGGGTAAAGTGATATAGTCATCAAAGGTTCAAGCAAAGGAGCAGCATCTCAGTGGGCTGTTTCTTTTTATTTAACTAGGTCACTAAAAACAGTTCTTGTGAGTAAGTTGGAGGATTCTTTTTTCTGAACCAAGGAATCCATTAGGAGCTAACAATTTGGGCAAGCCTCTAATTTTCCTGAAGATATTTTCTGAGGCCTGAAGATACATGAGCTTGAAAGGGGCAGGCAGATTGTGTGGGCAGGTACCACCAAGAAATCCTCCCAGTTTTGGGTTTCTAGAAACTGTGGCTGCAAGAAATAAAAGCAAATAGTGCAGCAAAAGGTTTCTGTTGTGCTGCTGTCTCTTTTGACATGGCCATTATTTTGCATCAACCTTCCAACAGCACCTGTTTCTCACTAGCATGGTAGAAAGATTCACTTTGATCTACCAGTAATTTGAACCCAAGCTGGTTAAAGTATATGGCTTCTTTTCCACTACGAGGAAAAAAAATCCACATTTCCTTCAGAAAGTAGAAAATTTCACCAAAAAAGTATAAAAAATAATTAGCTGTGGCTCAGCCTTGGATATCACTGTAGCACCAAAACCTGCACTTGCATTTAGAGATCCCAGAAATACAGCCCTTCTCATCAATGGTTTGGTCTTACTCCAGGTGGCAGAAGTCATTCTGGAGATTTCCTTCCCCTGAATCAGTAAAGAATGTCTCAGAATCACTAAGAAGAGCAGCTAGAAAATTGCTACAAGAGCTGAAAGTGTAATAAATCACACAGCCAAGTCAGGGGGGAAAAAGTTTGCTTCCTCTTGCAAGATGTGATGAACAGGGAAACATGATACTCTCAGAAAAGTAGGCTTTGTCCATTCCCACTTTGGCACTCATAGCCCTTCTCTGCTGCAAAGATGTGTCTCTGTTGCATGAACAGGGATTTTTAACCTTCTGAAACAAATTGGTCTTGCAGCCCTCACTGCTTGTTGTAATAACCAAAGAAGAATAATTCCTGAGAAAAGTACAAGCTAAATCTTTAAAAAGGAGAAGAAAATGTCCCCTTTGTTGTATGAAAATGTCAGCTTGATGTGCAACTGAAAAAGTCAAGGCTAACAATGCTTATTGCCAAGCCACAAAAAACTGACTGAAATCATGTTTTCTAGTTAGTGTCTCCATAGACGTTTACTTTTGTTTTATAATAAATGAAAAATTAACACAAAATCTATAATTCTCCAGTTCTAAATAAAGCATTTCTTTGGTATGTCTAATGCATTATAGTTCTGTTTAATGTAAATAAATGTATCAAAATTCATCTCTTGCCAACAGCAGCAACAACATAGGAAGGGAAAGCTCATACTCCCTGTCACTTTACCAAGTCACTTTGCTGCTGCACTAGAATTATTGCTAATTGACAGAGGCATGACTGAGAAGAAAATTAGGCCCCATCTCTAATGTGGATCTAAACATATTGCTGGTGCTTAACATATAAGTGTAGTTACAAGAAACTAATTTTCTTCCTCTATACAACCACTCTTACTAAATACATCCTTCTAAATGTCAGGCTCCCTGATGAAGTAAACACAGTGTGAGTCATAAGCTTCTTTAAATGCAATGCCTCCATTTTGAAAAAAACTGGAAATTACTTTTAATTTTCTCTCTAATGACACTGAAGAGTGCATATCTGCGAGATGACCAAGTCTGACACCCGAGGCAGAATCACAGATGCAGCTTCTTACTGTCTGTAAATCATCGTCCATTCAGTACTTCTTCTTCTACTATCTTGCCTTAGCTTTTTTCTTCTCAAAATTCAATAAATCATATCATGAGATTTAATCATAGCTTTCTGTATGAGTTATGAAATAATCATTGTCTGCTACATTATTTCTCCTTGATAACTTTGTTGCATAGTAGAACTCCAGACAATGTCCTTTACTTCAAATAGCTAATTCTTTATTAGCAGAGAAACAACAGCAGCAGCCCATAATAATCCCTTTCATTATGCTCCAACAGCCCAAAAGTTCTCGGTGTTTTTTTGTATTTTAAGACTCAGATACAGAAGAGGATCTCTCATGAGACTGTTGAGAAATTAAAAGAAAAAAAGGGGGGGGGGGGGGGGGAGGGGGGCAGAAAACATTTATTACTGGAGTTTAAACCTGAAATTTAGTATCAAGAATTATTATCTTCCTGAGATCAAGTTCTAGAGCTGATCCAAAGCACAGTAGACTTCATGTCTGAACAGGAAAACCAGATTATCCCTGTGCTGCTTGCTCACCTTTGCCTTCCCCAAGGACAAAGAGCCCTCTCAGAGCCTGCACCTCTCCCTGGCTGGAGTCTCTCCACCTCTGAAACAGCCCAGACTCCTCAGAACAAGACTGCTGGAGATGGTTGAGCTCAAGCACACTACAAGCAGGTCAGCTGAAGGGAACAATCCCGTGGGGAAGCCGGCTCTAGCTCTTCCTGAGTCCTTGCAGTCCGAGTGATGGACAGTGCAGTGGTCCCAGCAGCTGCAAAACTCTGGGTTTACATTTTACATGGGATGTCTGGGTATCACACTAGACAATTATACTGACTGGGAAAGACAAGGCATTATTCAGTGCATCTGAAAGTGTTGCCTACAGAAAGAAAGGTAAAACAAGGACAGACAACTAAAATTTATTTACATGCACTCTCCTAAAATTCATCCCAACTTTCAAGCCATTTACAACTTTGCTAACGTCTTATCTGTCTCTACAGCTTTGTTTTTGGTTTGTTTTGGCTCCTTTCTATTTCTTTATGTTCCTGTTGTTCCTTTAACTTCTTGGTTTATGCTGGCTCATTCTGCTTTTATCATTGCTATTCTTTTTCTTTTTTTTATTTTCTCTCAGCTTTCCAATGTTCTGTGTATTTCTGACTAGTTGCCAGTGAACAACAATATTCTGTGCAAGTCAAGTGCCTTATTACATAAGAATCCTCTGAAAAATAGTTGTGTTTGTTTCTCCAGCTACCTCTGGGAAAGTCAAACTACACACAGTTATGTTCTAGAGTAAAAGGTAGGAGGCTTGAAACATCTATTTTGCTTGAAACAAAAGAGTATTTAAAGAACCACCAAAATTAGCTGGCTTATGGAAATAGTTTGTATGGTCAAGACAGTTACATGAATTATTGTCTTTCTCCATTGCATCTCAAACAAAAAACGAAATGTATTTGGCACTTCACCACCACCTTAAAATTATTTTCTGCTATTGTAACTCCACTACCTTTAACTGAGGTAGCACTGATTCATCCTGCATCCTGGTAGTGAAGGAATGAGGATCAGATGTTCTCTAGATTTAGCAGAGGACATTACCATGGATCTCATTTTGTGGTGACATCAGAAGCCACCTGTGGTTACCCCTTGCTTGCCATCATGGACTTAAAAAACTTTGACGTTTGATAATAAAAGACATAACTTACAGGGATGCTCTTTAAAAAAATCTGTTTACTAAAGAGACTTGAAAGGTTTTACTGCACCAGCTGGACAGCCTTGAACGAATCAGGTGCCTGCTCATTTCACAGCTACCAAGACACTTATCAGACTCAAATAAAAAGTGACCATGACATACAGCAACATGAAGTTTCAGAACTAAAATAAGGACTTGTGGAATGCTCATGTTTCAAAATACAGGTTTTGTCAGTCTTGCTAAAGAAATGCATATTTGCAAACTGTGGCCAAACCATCTTTACATCCAGTTTGCTAGAACAGCATTTTATCTGTGTGTACTTTAATATTGGAAACAGATGGGGCTTCTGCTCTGCTAAAAATGGAGCTTGTAGTTCAACTGTTGTCAGTAGAACTGGGTGCCAGCTCCACTGCTCTGTTTTGGGACTGCTTCTCTCCAAATTCAGCTCCCAAGCAATTCCAGGCTTCCTCAGTGACAGTGTAGACAGAACTCTGAATACAGAAATTCAAGGGGAGCTGCATTCTCCTGGGACAGCCTGTCCCCTTCAGCTAACAAATGACAGCTGTTTGTTAGGGGAAATAACCAACAGGAGGTATTTGAAATAACATTTTCTTGCAAAGAAAACAAATTAACAGACAATGAGTGTGAAAAGACTGAAAGCTCATCTATTTGGGAGCAGTAAAGAAAGTCATTCTGAACTAGCGAAGGCTCTCAATACACAGGTGAGATACAAGGGGTGAGATGCTGTGAATTTAGAGCTGAACTTGAACAACTCTTGCAGTTGTGTTTGTGCATCTTTCTGCCACCCAGAAAATGGAAGATAATTTACCCCTTTTACCCACTGTTTATCTCCTAGGGTGTGCATACAGACAGCTGCCTCAGGCTTTTAAATTCCACCTTACCCAGCAGTAACGTCTGGATACAGTGCACACCTATGGCTGTAAAGTGATCATACATTAAACCCCTGTGGCAGAAACCCTGCATTTTAATTGGAATTAAAATGTTATTTCAATTTAGCATAATTAACCTTTCTGGTAAACTGACCAAAGGCTATTTTATTCTGAAAGTAGGTGTTCTCAGAAGGACTATACTCCTTAATTTAATCAGTATTAAGTGCCAGTAGAGGCTGGGGGTCTGCTGCTCACAAGCCCTCAGAAATCATCACATGCAAGTACTCATAAGAAAAAGCAAGCTGCATGTGCTAGCTTAACTCCCTCATGTTATCTGCTAAATTATGGTGTCCTATTAAAATATTTTACATTGTTTGACAGTTAACAAAGTTATGTAAGACCCAGATTTGTGAGACACCCTCATACTGATTTCTGCTTAAGTATTTAATTAAGTGTAAACCAGCCATGAAGTCCTGGACTTGAGGATAAATAAAGGTTAAAGAAAGGAAAGTAAATATCAAATGGAAATTAAATGCAATAAAGGGGGGTTTTATTCATTGTGGTATTTTCCCAGGCTAAGCTTTTGTGAATTTCGTAAATGGCATCATCTGTTAACTACTTAAGCCAGATAGCAACCTCTACAGAATATCCTAACAAAATTCTACAAAATTTTACCAGAAGAACTATGAAAAATTGTGTGATACTGAAATTAAATGGAATTTTCCCCTACCTGTACTATCTGCATGCAGCCAGAGAAATGGTCTTAGGCAGAGGTCACTAGTGCAGTTGGCATTTTTGGAAACACATAAGTAGTTTAGAAACAATAGTATAATTGAAAAGTTTCCCTGCTGTTTTCTCAAGCCATATAAATACAATTGAAGAGTGTATCCTCCAGAAAGACAGGCTCAGCTCTTCAAATCAAAGAGGTTTGGAAAGCCATCTGCTCAGCACACACTTGTACTATGTATAATCAGGCACCAAGATGTAGAAGCCTTTATGAAATCTCAATTTTCCCACAGGGTGACTTGTCAAGCCCGTGCCAGGACACATACCTTGGTGAAACCAGCAGCTGCTCATGAGAAGACTGATGGCACAGAAGATACCCACAGTAAATAGTTCAGAGTGTGCTGTCACTATTATGACTGCCTGGGGATTTTTTAGCAAAACAGTTTTGCTTGGAAGAAGTCTGCTTGTCAAAAGCCAAGCTACCCACTGAAACATGACCACCAATCGAACAGCTCGACCAAGAGACATTTCCTTTGCTCTGGAGTAGCTCATGGATAGTTCTGTGACATGAACATCTATCTCAGATCTGAACAAATTTTTTCTCTGTTTTTCTGAGGTTCTTCTTTGATTTGCATCATGCCCTCATTGCAAGGAAGTAGGAACTAGTTTTCTCATGCCGGATGGAGGTCTTTTCCCCAGGGTGTCATTGCTGCCCTGCTGCTCCAGGAAACTGTGTGCTCACCTCTGCCTGCTCAGCCACTCGCGTGATGGGGTCATTCAGAGCCGATTCTGCAAAACTGCTATTCAAATAATTTTCTTCTCTTTCATTAAAATTAGAAGGCAGCAACTCCACAAATATCATGAGCAGGAGACTTCAGGCAGCAGCAGCCTGCAGCTGAAGGTTACTGGCAAGAGCCAAGACCTCCATCCCGGACTGAAGCAGAGCTGCCGCTCCCTGTGTTCAAAGATGCAAGCCCAGGTACCCAGCTCCTCTGCATGAGCTTTCTCCTGCTTTCCTTCCTCCTTGCAGGATGGAAAGATTCACTTAGTAGGCACAGTCAGTCAACCCTCAGCACCTCTCTATCACACCAATCATAAGATTTTTTTGAACCAGCAAACCTAGAATTTAGTTATTATTGTCACAATTTCTAGATTTCTAGGTCTTAGAAATGTATTTGTTATCCTTCTCAGCTTACAGCATGATCTGCATCTTCAGTCAATTACCTTGAGTTTCTGAAACCCAAGCAGGTACTAATTATGTAGGCAAATGAAACATTTTATTGTTGCTATCCATTAATCCTTTTAATTATTCCATCACTATTCCTTCTTAATGCTCATCTCCCCCTTTCCTTCCCCAAAGCTACAGAGCTGATTTATAAAAGCCTTTCAGTTCCTATCTGTAGCATATGAAATCCTTTAAAAAGCTAATCTCAGGTTTTGTTTCATTTGACACTAACACATTAAGCCTCTGAGAACTCAGTGTTGTGCTGTCAGCTGACATTTCTTAGTGCTATAGGACTGAAAAGATGAAAATTAAGTGGCAAGCCAGGGCTCCCTCCATCAGCACTGGTAGGTAACTGGTTCAATCTCACCTCTTCAGTGCATTTTTGAAGGCAGCTGAACAGATTTTCTCCCTCCACGGGCCCAACTTTCATTTTCTCTGTAGCTGTAACACATCCTTGCTCTGAGGTCCCACCAGCACTGCATGTAATTTTCAGGAACATCCCAAGCTTTTCAGCTCAGGCTGTGAGTACCAGCTCACATCAATATCAGCCACATGTTTCCCATGCTGAGGGAAACAGCAATTCTTAATGTTTCTGTCAGGCTGCAGTGCTGTTTGCTCCCAGCCAGACACAGGAGCTAGGCATATTTGCTTTTGTCACTCATGACAACAGCCCGCAGCTGATAAAAGATCGCATTTTTAACTGGTTTTCTTCTGTTCAGACTGCTTTCACAGCAGGGACACTGTGTTCCTACCTTCTGCCTGTGCACTGAGCTCTCTATTATGTGAGACAGGAGCAGCTCACGCAGCCCAAGCACATTTTTGAATCTGATGGTCCAGGCCTGACGTCACACGCCGGTGAAACAGAGCAAACACGTGTCAGAGCCTTCCACTGCAGAAAACAGAATTTAACAGAAACTCTGTGCTTGCACAAACTCCCTGTAAGAGCTGCAGAACACAAACCCTTTGTGCTTTGTGATTTCTTGCCAGGGAGGTGGAAGGGAAGAGATGTCTAAGCTTTCATTTCAGTGCCCATATTGGTTTCTCCAGGCCCTAGCAAAGGGAGGGAGGGGAGCTCCCTGTTCTCTGAGAGCAGCTACACACAAACTTCACACCAGCTGTAGCAGGAATGCTGAAATGCTGTAGCTCCCCAAAAAGCTTCATTTCTGGTGCAGCAGATAATGGGCTGCTGGTAATAACTTGACTTTGCTCCTGGACAGCTGTAATAGTCTGACACTGGTCAACATTTAGTCTGCTAAAAAGTCATCTCACAAGGCGCACAGCAAATGCCTTGTCTCTGCTCAGCATAAATAAAAAGATAAAATCAGATTAAATTCATTTGGGTGCTCAAAACTCCCCCTTGAAAAGCTGCTTATGGAAACCTGGACTAGCATGCAAAAAATATCACGAGTAGAGAAAATAGATAAATGTATTTCATAATATGCATACATCTGTATGCATAATGCATACAGCAAATGTATTCAAATGGCATCAATGCTCCTATAATCAGAATATAAATCAAGAATTTTTATGATGGATTGTCCTGTGATTGCTTGAAAGTCAGGCAGTAGCTACAGGGTATTTAAGAATAACTAATTTACACTGCATTTCTAAGTAAACTACCCATACCTACACACACATATAAATATTCACAGACATGTATATAAAATTCCAAGAAAAATATGCATTATAAACAGCCTGTGTAACAAACTAACCTGTTTTTAGATATTGACTTGAAAAATCACACAGAGATAATAATCAGTAACTGCATAATTTCTATATTTTATTCCTTTGAGACCTTTATTCGTAGGATTTTCAGACTTATAAACACTTGATCAGTATTTATAATATGCAAGGAACAAAACTTTCTACAAATATTTATGCTAATGAAAATAAAAAAATGAAGCACTTCTCACAAACTGGATGGTTCCTTAATGTGTTTTGAGTTGCTAAAAGGAAAAAAAGGCTATTCAAAAAGCCATACTTGCTGCTCCATGGAAAAATACAGGTAGGTCCTTAAAAATGGATCTCAGTATCATCTCCTAATCCAAAATGAACTGCGGTCTAGTCACAGATCACATTAGTGGGTAGCTTTCTTTAACTTGCAAAAATAAGTAATCCTTTTTCTACAATGTCTCATGATGAAATGCTTACTCTGTGCAGGAATTAATGATGCATCAGCAGGTTTAAAATAAAAACAGTGTTTAGATTCTAAAACCACTATGACATTTATAGAATTCATAGCAAGAAACATACTAGTGTTACGAGTAATTTTGCTAGATTCAGTCCTTTTGTTTACACAGCTAAAAATGAATAGGTGTGCTCTGGATATTGGTGAGTGTGTAGTGGACTTTGCAAGCATTTTCATTGCATGAGAACATCACTCACTTCTATCCTAAGTGATTTATAGCTTCTTTTCTTATTCTGTAAATGTATCTACAGGGAAGGAAATCCGTACTAGCTGTTTCTCTAAAGAAGCTGTAGAGGTAGGGCCTGCCAACAGCAACACCTGAGCCAGGCACCACACGATTCATTCAGAGTTCACAGAGAAAATCAGGAACTTCTGGAATACATCCCCTTTCATCCAGCAGCAGACAGCTTAACCAGACTGCAGAACACTCCCTTTAAAGTGTTTACTGCTCCCCATTCCTTGCAAAAAGAATTTAGGGGAGCTAGTTCTTATGCTAATCATTATAAACAGCAATTAGCCCTGGGGAATCCCTAGAAATGCTGTCCAGTTTAATGAACCTGGTTACCCATTTTCATTGCGTCAGCAACAGAAAACTGCTCCTAGCAGCACACTCCAAGGTGCTCTTCAGCCTCTGGGCAGTGGGTAGAGAGAGAAGGAGGCAGCAGTATCAGGGCCAGCTTGCCCCTGTGCTTCGTCCTGTGCCCCCCAGCACAGGCTTGGAGAGCCTTTACACTGCAGGGCATCAACAACAGCTTCATTGCGTTACTGTCTGGGGACAAATGCAGCAGAAAAGATGCACAAAAAGTCATTTACAAGCACACAGAGGAGGGCTGCTCTGGCAGACCTTGGGAAAACAGGCTGGACAAGAGTCTGAGGGGGTAGGAAAAAGCATAAAAGCACTGAAAGACCCTGATCTCCAGCAATGAATAGAGCTAAGGTTAGCCCCAGCTTTCACATCTGACCAATAAATTATTTGCATTAGGCATGTTTACTTCTAGTATATAATCAATCACTAAAAGCTCTTGATGTGATAAATATTTTGTTTCTGGTACAGCCAGATCTCAAACTATGCAAAAAAAACATTTATTGCTTTTCTTTAATGTTCCTTAACAAATGCTGCATGTTTAAATAGTGCCAGTGATTTAAAATATTTTGATTACTGTTGCAGCGGCCTCAGGGAGGCAAAGAGTTAACATTGTTCCACCCCAAACCCCTTGTGAAGGGCGGCCCAGGAGTTCTGATTGGGTTTGAGTCCCTGGGGGGTTCTCCCTTGCTGTGTTTCTAATGGTCCCTGACCCTGAACTCCACCCTCAAAGGTGTAAACCCTCGGGGGTTCTGTCCCTCAAAAACCTCTGCTGTGCCTCTGTTCGGGGCTCTCTGTTCTGGACCTGAGTTTGTTCTCATGCTGAATAAATGGTTTCATGAACGGGAGCCCGTCTCGTTGGTGTTTCATGCTGGTCCCCAGAACCCTGCTGCTTCCCTGGACAAGATCCTGAGGTTGCAGGCTGCAACAAATGGTGAGAGAATGCGTGGCATCCAGGAGAACAGCAGGAGCGGCTCCATGGACACCTCGTAAGTCCCCGGCTGATGGCTTGAGAGCCGGCGAGACCCCCGCCTTGGAAAGGAGGACTCGAGAGTACCTGGCAGGGAGACTGGGTTGAGAGTGCCTCGGGCATGGGGGAAGAAAAGGGATTACGGAGGTGGGGGAGCCGAGACCAGACGCTGGGACAAACACCTTACATCACCCAACGAGACGTATTATGGACGATATCAACATTATGGACGATTCTATTAACACTATGGACGATTATGGACGATTATATCAACATTATGGACGATTATGGACGGTATGGATCTTCCGGTGGGCTGTTTTTGTCTTCTGTGGAGTTCCTTTTTTGGTGTATACCTTCCTGTACCTTCCCCTTTCCTCTGTTCCTAAGGGCAGGACAAAGGGTGAAAAAAGCTAAGATGGCTCGGGGTTGCTGCCGTCTGCCCGCCGTTCCGTGTCCTCCTTCACCCCCTGTCTTTCCATATTCCCGTTCCCTGGCCGGGAAAGCCTGTCCCGGCCTCCCCCCCCATCCCAAGATGGCGCCGGCCACGCGGTCTGGGATCCCTGGTTTCCCGCCTTGCTCCTTCTTTTCCGGTCCCAAACCTTCCCTTCCCGAACCTCCCAGTAACTCCTGCTTGGCCCCATCCCTTTGTTCGGTGCTCCACCCCTGGGGGCTGTGCTTTTCTATCGTGGGCAACACCTCCTCTGGGGAAATCGAAACTGTAACCGAGCTCCGAAAGCCAGTGTTTCACCCAGATCATCTAAAGGGGCGACGCCCACATGGGAGCCGGAGCCGAAGCTGGAGATCGAAGAATTCTGCCCCTCGTGAGAGGAGATCTAAGAGCTGCACCCTTCCTAACAAAGAATCCTAAACTGGAAGAGACTGAAAAAAAAAAAATATTATGTTTGTATTAAGTACCATCACCGTTTAATTTGCCCGGCGTGGTCCAAGGTTTAAGTGTTTCTTTTTAATTTTGTTTTTTTTCTGTTTGCCTAATGTGTTTTGTGATTGAGCTATTGGTGTCCCACAAAGCAAAGTGGGTGCTCTGTGGAAGAAGTGAGATTTTAAGGTGTATGTTTGGAAACATTTTAAGCTCCTAATTAAAATTTGAAAAAAAAAAAAAAAAAAATAAAAAAGGAGCAGATGTTGCAGCGGCCTCAGGGAGGCAAAGAGTTAACATTGTTCCACCCCAAACCCCTTGTGAAGGGCGGCCCAGGAGTTCTGATTGGGTTTGAGTCCCTGGGGGGTTCTCCCTTGCTGTGTTTCTAATGGTCCCTGACCCTGAACTCCACCCTCAAAGGTGTAAACCCTCGGGGGTTCTGTCCCTCAAAAACCCCTGCTGTGCCTCTGTTCGGGGCTCTCTGTTCTGGACCTGAGTTTGTTCTCATGCTGAATAAATGGTTTCATGAACGGGAGCCCGTCTCGTTGGTGTTTCATGCTGGTCCCCAGAACCCTGCTGCTTCCCTGGACAAGATCCTGAGGTTGCAGGCTGCAACAGATTACCTGTGACATTTTCACAGCATTCCCCTAAGAAAGACTGCCGGGGAGTAGTTAGAGAGCAGCCACCAGGTCCTGCTCAGTCAAGCTGGCATAAGTCCAGGAAAAGGGGAATCAAGTTGAACTTTTGCACTAGGCTTGTAACAATCTTTTGAGGGGAGGTTTATCCTGACATGAACTTCCTTCAAAATGCAGAGCTTCTGATCCCGGGTGAATTGGCTTTGACATTTAATCAAATTCAATTTTTGGGGGAGTTTATACAAGACTTGAATAGACAAAAACATTTTTCTCTCCATACATCCTTATTCACTCTCACCAAAAATTTATTTCATTTGGCTACAGAGCTGTATTTAACTTCACCAAAGTGTATCAGGCAAAAAGCTAGGACAAGAAGAGCACCTTCCCTTATTTTAAATATACGGCTTCAGCTTGGACTGCAGGACTACAGTTTTGTCTATGAGGGCAGAGATTTATGTGGCTTCATCTGCATGCACTACAGCACATTCACTTTTTTGACTCTCTGAAGTACATGAGAAATTTCAGAGTGGATAGGCACAAGCTGTACCCTAGAGTTTAAGTCTCCAAGTGCTGTGCCACAGATAATTTTATTTTTTATGGCCTTGGAATTGCCAGTTTACACAACCTGCAATACAAATTCCCTCTCGAGTTTTCATTCCATCACACTTAGGACACATGGATGCTCTGAACCTGGATAATGCAGTCCCAGAAGATTCACTGTCACAGTCCCATCACCTCATCACCACCCCAGGCAGGAGGACGTGTTGCGATAAGGCTCCGCTCATCTGTCTTTACGGGTGACATTCAAATTCAACACGATCTGGGACGTGACTCAGTGAATCTCTTCCTGGCAGAAGGAAGCAGAAAGATCTAAGCCAAAGTCTTTCCCTTCACTTCACCTGAATATCTAATGAGGAAGGTGGCAGGTGCTGAGAAAGTGAAGCAAGAAAAGAAATACAGTATCTTTCCTTGAAGGAAGACAAACAGAAAGATTGTGTTGTTTTTCTGCTTTAAATCCACACAAAGGAGTTTGTAATCTCCATAAGCTCTGTATCCACTGCAGTTAGTGGATAAAGCTAGTAACTGCTAGAAATACGTGGCCTTGGGACATGTTAGGCTGTGTGCAGGGCACAAGACACAACAGGGAAATACCTGCCTTGTTTATTGCTCTCCTTCCCCAAGAATCCATTAGAATCACAGTCTGAGCCAGACAGTTCTTAAATTTGAACTCGGTTTGCTCCTCTTAAATTCTGATCAAAAGATCTACGATTAGTTAACACTGTTATGTTCTCAGATTTGCATCTTGAAAAGATACTTAGATGCTAGAAATCATCAATGAGCAAGGTCGAGCATTTTTTCCCCAAAATAATTCCATCCTAAATGCAGCTTTGACTGAGGTGTTTTAAATATTTAAGTATTTAGAGACCAGATTTTATGATCTGATCTTCCAGGTATAGGTCCCTTTAAGTCTCATTTTAACTAACAGATGGTGATTGAATACAGTAGCAAAATATTACTGTTCCTTCTTGATTGCACTGAAGCAAATAGATTTTCTGTAGGCTCAGAACCTAGCCCCATGATAAGGGCAACCTTTTATAGCTGAACAGAAGAATCTACAAGAGACAGAGGTCTTGCTGACTACAGGTCTGAGGACAATACTATTTTTTATTGACTTCTTTCATCTATAAAAAAATTCTGGCCCACTAGCCAAATGTTTGATCTAGCCAGAATAACACTACAGTAGTTGAATAAATGACCCATAAATTTTCAGTAATTTACACTCGTTTTATGTTTAAAAGTCCTCATAAAAAATTTAATTATCCCATAACTTTTCTGCAGTGTGTTGGTTAATACAAGGAGATCTCTAGCCAAGTAAAATACAGCTATGTGGTTTTTATTATTCCCCTTCAAATAACCAGGCATAATGTTCAGCCCTGATGTAAGAGGCCATATCTTAATCACAGTCATTAGGGTCTGTCTTCAGCTCTTGAAGTTGAAAGCTAGAAAGATGAAATCTGTTAGATGAAAGAGAATGTCAGTACTTGATGTATAGCCCTCCTTTCTTTCTCATTCCTTGACCATAAAATTTACATCCATAGAAAATCAAAACATTTTTCTAGCACTATTATCAAGCTTTTATTCCCCAAGCTTTCACGTGAGAAATTATGAGGCTAATTTACATTTACTCTAAATCAATATGTTAATTACTCTACAGTCCTTACATGTCTAACAGAATTAATGAGAAAAAGAAAACACATCTCTCAACCTCTTTATTTTCTCCACACTGAATGTCTGCAGAAGTTGTTTAAATGAAACAAAAGAAAGAATCATTTTAGAAATATTGGTTAATGTGCAGAGGTCTGTGAAATCAGAAAATCTATTCCCTGATAATTTATATATAAACATGGATATATATATATATCCAGATGTGCACAGTGACCCAGCAAAACAAGCTCCTGATCACAAGATACCAGTATCAATAGGGCACAGCTTCAGGAATTGTTCCATTTCCCACATCCATTTCTATTGAAGAAGAGAACATTCATGTTGACAACCAGTTCCACAATCACCTAGTTGTAGCTCCAAAACTCACATCTTTTAGGATAGTTCATCAGCAAAAGGAGGAGCACAAAGGAACACAAAGGAGCTCCAAAACTCACACCTTTTAGGATAGTTCATCAGCAAAAGGAGTCACTGTGTATCAGTTGCAGAGCCACCACTAAGCAGGCTCACAACTCTGCTTGCAAATACTGTCTGTTCTCTTATTTTCTCACCTTCTCATGACACTGGATGGTTGTTTAATACTAAGTAGAATGGCTCCAAACCACGATCTTCAGACAAAGAACTCTTCATCTCCTTCCTCCGAATTGGAAGCAGATGTGGGTTCAAATATTTCTTTCAAATCAGTCAGTCCAGGAAGAAGCTGGAACCAGCCTTAAACTTCTGGGAATTTCCCCAAGGGGAGGGTTAATAGCTATTCTAAGAGGTCTTTTCTCCTTATGGAAGGAGAAACAAAACTTAAGCAGAAGAACTTAAGCAGGATTTTAGCCAAGTTAATGAATGAATCTATTGGTTTCTGTCCGGACATCTTAAGTGTTTTTAAACCGCACTCCATCTGGTCTAAGTTAATTCAGTTGGGTTTGAGGCTACATCTATAATAATAAAAAAATATAAGCCAGACCAAGTTTGCCATGTTAGCTGATATTGCTAAACCTTTGGCTTCTCTAGTGCAGCTTTGTTCTATGCTAATTACAAATCTCACAGAAAATGTCCAGGTTGTGAAGTAGGTGAGGCCACTCTGGGGAGGGGGAAAAGTTGGATGCAAAAGGTTCCATGTTTCATCAAAGCCACTATCAATGCCCTTGCAGACTTTCTTACTAAAACAAGCATAGACAACCTATCTCTCCTTGTTATTTTTCACTGTACTAGTCTCTCTTTACAAGGCAAGTGGTGATCTAGAAGTTCAGTCCTGCAAAAGATAATTATCTGCAAATAATCTGCAAACCAGTGTTTACTTTCTCTGTGTTTTCACTCATTCTATGTATGATGGGATAAACTTCAATTCTTTTTCCCTTTATTTGTATAAATAGGCCGATTGCACACTGCAATGCATACCCATCATGTGGCAATAGCCAAGTTACGTAGAAAAACAGGTGAAAAATTAATCTCAGGAATATGGGAATACATTATCTTGAGGTCTGGAAAACCCAAGAGATGTGACCTAAACTCACCATTTGCCTCAGATGCAAAGAAAAATCCTTGAGCATCCATTTATACACAAGAAAAAAGTGGTCAAATAACGCAATGCTTTTATGTTGGCCCTTTGTTGGACCACATATAAATACATGTTTGATAGAAAAACAAGTACTATTGATCACAAGAGAAAAAGAAAGAAGCACTTTACATCCAAGGACATTTGCCAGCAGTGTTACCTTGGATTACAAAAAACAAATATTCACATATGGGGAAAACAGGTTCACTGGGAACACGCCAACAAAATGAAATTAAAACAGCAAGAGTAGGAAGCTTCAACAAATCACAAAGTGAGAAAAGGCAGCACCTTCTCATCTGTGAGGCTGCCATCTGGTGAAGATTTTTATCCTATTCCTTTGCCTCTCTTTAAAGCAACAAAAGATTTTGAAATGCTGACTGAGAAAGCAGACAGACAACAGTGACTGTCCCTGCACAATGCAAGCAGCACTTGCAGAAGCACTGCCCAGGACTCTCCTTGCTGAGCCAGGTTTCTGGAGGTGAGGACAGATTCTGGGGAAGAAAGGTACACTGTGGGGCTGCTCTGGGATAGTGCAGTTTGTGCTCCTGAGCAGTGGCTGGGGGCACAACACTGCCTGTTCCACACATTCCTCTGCAAATCACTATGAGGCACAGTAACACTCCCACACCATGGTCAGAAGTTCAGCTTAATGCTTTTGCAAAGGGGAGGGAGCAAGGGAGAGCATGGCATGTCAGGTAAGTAGTAGATCCTGTCCTCTGCAGTGACAAAAGTCCCAGCAAACAGAAGAAAGTGGGAATGAATATTAAAATATTAATCAGCAGTCAGGTCTTTTTTTTTTTTTTTTCCTTTAAAGTTTTAAACATTCTTTTGTGAGATTTCTTACAAGTAGATCTAAAATAGAGCAAATCAAATTTAGATCTTGTGGAGGAAAAAAGAACAGTAGATGATTTCCTTTCTAATTCCTCAGAGGTAAAACAATATTGAAAATTAACTGTACATTTTAAATATAAAGTAGAAAATGCCAAGAAGAAGGACTGAAAGATTACCTTCAGACAGATGAATCAGATACCCACTTACTGAACAAAGCAAATTTCAATTCAAGTTTCTGCTGCAGACTGAGCATACCAGGTCGGGTCACATCCATGAGCCCAAAAAGTGCTCTAGACAAAAAGCCACTGTCTCCTCCATGGGTAAATGCCTTTTCCTTCAAACATTGCAGCAGAAATCTTGGCTACCTTGAAGGCTAAAGCAATCCTTCTACTGAAACTGAATAACACTAGCAACAGTGTTATTTGACACATATAAACCAACACTGCATAGGAGATGCTGGGTATTAACAATTTGAAACATATCTTTAATTTAGCTGCTAATTATCACAAAGTATTCGTAGCATAAATATTTTTTATCTCTTTTGCTAATTCCGGACCTTTTTTTTTTGTTTTAGTAACAGAAAAACAGTCTGCTTATTGTTGATATTGTCATGTCCAGAACTGAAACCCAAAGTTTTCTGGTCCCAAAAAGTCACGAAAAAAAGCAGGCATATCTTCTCAATCCAAGGGTAAACAGCCTCACATTTTACTAGTTGAGACACATAAAAAGGCCTTTCTGCCCATAATTTACTGTAAACTCCATCTATTTATTTTTTTTTTTAGCGAAACTGAACGGTTCTAGTGTTAAAATTCATATCAGCACTCAAGTAACACAACTTATTTTCCTGATGTGCCAAAGAGAACCTCTCTGGCTTCAGTCTGGAAGAAGTGCCATGGCCTCACTTGATGAATGCCTCTTGGAAGAGCTTGTCTGGTTTAAGCCAGAAGATTTCTTCTCTTAAGAATGCTCTGCTCTCTGAAGACTACATCTACATGTGCACCAGCTTCTCAGCTGTAAAATCTATAAAATAATGTCATGGTGTTGTAACAATGCATTGTGAGGATCATTTCTCTACTATTTTGAATTTGGATAAATACTGCTACAAAAAACCATTAGAGAAATTTAATCTTAAAATAACTGAACTTGTTAGTGTGCCATTCAGTGCTTGGTATAAAATTTCACCCTGCCACTGAGTTTTCCGTTGTTTGGTCTATTTATTTTTCCTCTTGCATTTGACCACATAGAATCAACTCTTTCTGTCTTCTGCAGGCATTCTGAATTGCTCTCATTTTCCTGTTTGACCATTTCTCTGTCTCTTTCAAATTTCATGTTATCTGCAAATATCATTAACATTGCAGATTTTCTTTTTATTTGTAAAACATGCAGGAGAAAATTACGTGTCCTTGAAGAACAAATACAATAATAACTTCCGGTGAAAAAATTAATTCACAATATAAAAATTACTCAGAATATTTCTGGTCCTGCATGAGAATCCTGGACATACATAAACTGTTGAGAGGAATTCCAGAAGGGTAAAGTATACAGACCCATTTCTTACCTGGCAAGATCTGATTCAGTGGGTCTAAGCCAAGGCTAAACCTAGTTGTGCACATCTTGCTGCCATCCACTGGAATTCTGGGGTTATTCACTAACCATCTGTTGAAATTATTTCATTACATAAGAATATCCAAAGCTTCTAGGGAGTAATACACTAAATTTATCAGCACACATGTTCAAAAAATTTAAGGACAGATATTCTGTAAATAATGAAAGCATATCATTTATTTAGTGAATCAGATGTCATTTGTTGAAGCTGGGTCTTCTATCAAAGCCTATGACTCTTAAATACCAAACTAAGCACTGCAAATCTTATTTTTAAATAGACTTCAAAGGGCCTCTGTCTTGTGTCCCAAACTGGTAAGGCAGAACTAAGAGCACAAAAACAAAATAGTTTCAAATGTTTGTTTGAAACTTCTTATATGGCTTCAAAATATTATTTCACATTTCTGATTCACAAAGTTTATTGTTCCAGCATGATTTGTGTTGTCATTTGAATCCACAATGCATGCTGAAAACATAAGAAAACAAAATAAATTTTGGCTTAAAGTAAATTAGAGACAAAGATTATTTTGCTTATTTTTCCACTACCTTAGTTGCACAAGTATATTGCATAGTGCTGACTTTTTTTCTCCTGTTGTTAACTAGGTAAATATAATGTAGTATATGGGGTCATTTTGCAATGAAATAATGGTACAAAAATATAAACTAGAATCTGCTCACAGAGCTGTACTGATCCTTGTAAATTGTGGGTGCATTTAACCTTGTTAGGTATTTGTGACATCCCATCATCTCACTCTGCACAATTAACTCTGAAGCAGTTCTAGACACAATGTCATCTGATGGCAATTAAATAACATCAAACATTCAGAAAGAAATAGTGCACATG
Organism: Poecile atricapillus; assembly: GCF_030490865.1. Classification (NCBI taxonomy): domain Eukaryota; kingdom Metazoa; phylum Chordata; class Aves; order Passeriformes; family Paridae; genus Poecile; species Poecile atricapillus. The sequence goes on along the minus strand of NC_081252.1, from coordinate 66,054,646 downwards.
GATATCATGATAACCCTTATAACATAATCATTGCTATCTAATAAGGAGTGCAGAAGAAATAGGAAAAAAAAAATCTGAGAGAAAATGCCTTGTTCTGACTCTGATACTGCTGCTCATGTCCTCTGCTTGATGCCCTTTGGTTTTTTAAGTACTGCTTTATCAATGCTTTAGGTTGAAAAAATATATGCACCTTTTAATTATTTCAGTTATTTCAATTATGATCAAACAAGACACATGTGAGTTTAATTGCTTTAATGCTTTAGGTTTTAGAAGATCAGCTCTGGAACCATCTAAATGCACATCCTTTCCTGTTTTCCCCTTGTTCCCTGTGAAGAGGGAGATATCTACCAACCCTGCCCAGCAATAAATTAAGGTACCCCCCTACTGTCACAATGGTTCTGAAGATTGCTTCTTTACCACATTGTTTCAGAAAGAGAGTAAACAGGTGCATAGGAGTGAAGCAGGAATATTTTAATGAATCACAAAAAACTATGTATTTCTCAAGTGGAACAAAGTTGCTGTTGAAGAATTTATCATCAAAAGCATCATAATAATTGGCATACAGGAGTATGTCTGCTTGCTCCTGGAACACAGAGCAGCACCGAAGCTAAAGGAAAATGTACTACAATATGTACTACATATACATACACATGTACAGACTTTGATCATCCCTTCTTCTTTGCTGTGGGTTCCTCTTAGGATTGGGCTGTTGTGGGCTCTCTGCCTTGGAGAACACCATTTCCTGATGCCAACATAACAGTTACATACACATCCATATCCTGGCATGCAAAGTACACAGCCTACCACCATCAGAGCTTTCTCCTTGTACTGGTGAACACAGGTGACCTGGTTGTTTCTATTCCTGCTGGAAAGCTTCCATCAAGAATTTTAGCCAGATTAATTTTTTTACGGCAAAATGAAACCTGTTATTTATACTCTTCCCTTTCCAGATCTGCAGGAGCTCTGGGTTCATCTTCCTCATGCACAATTCTGCCATGCTCTTCCTTTGCCTCTTCTCATGTTTGTTTAAGGATTTCCCATTGGTGCTCTTTTTCATCCTGATAAGGCACCAAATCTCTCGGTTTAGACAATTCCTTCACCTCTGTGACAGCTGAAGCTCGACTACAGCTGTCTCTGGGTGCTCTGTTTGCACACAGCTCCAGGCTGCCTCTCAGCCACCTCTGACAATGCTTCCCCTTCTGCCTCTTTCTTCTTAGCCATAGCTGTTGAATTTCCCTGCCTCTTTCTGGTTAAAGTAGATTCAGCTTATTTTCTGCCAATACAATGAATGAGGTTGCCACTCTTACCAGATGCTCAATCTGTCCTTGAACCAAGGACACATGCTCTGAATTTCAATCATAGTCAGGTATATTTGATTTCTAAGGGGCATTAAAATGTGGACAAAACCAATAATTATATCATCCTCCTGTTTTGTCATGGTATTTAACTAATGATTTGATGTAAATTATATTTAATTTTCTTTATTTACATGAGACAAAGGATTTCATTGAGAGGAGGAGATGCTTTGGTTAAGCTCATATTAAGCAAACACATTAACTATTAACTAATAGTATTTCATTTAATTTTTTCTTCCATTGAAAACTGTATTAAAGTAAGAAAGGTCTCATGTGACAAAAATAATTTCTCCAGATTAGCCTTTTTCAATGATAAAATATTTTGACATGCTGAAAATTTCTTACACTTCAGTGACAGGCTACAGCTTCCTAATGAGGTAACTGCCTCTGCTGTATATTTTTAACAAATTCAGAAGATTGCTAATTGGTGCCCATACCCTCAAGAAAAGCAGGTAAGACAGTCATCATGACTACAAACCAGTTAATTTAACATGGACAAATTCTCAATTAAATCTTCTATCAGTTTATCAATTAAAATATAAATGCTGGTATATAATTACAGCCAGGGATGATGATTTTATAGAATGCAGACCTTATGGACCAAATTTTATTTACCTACTTGACGAGGTCAAAATTTCCTTTAAAAATTATATCTGTGAGACTATATTTAAACTTTTATAAGGCATTTGACTTATGCATAACCAACTGATCATCTGATATAAAAATTAACACTATGCTTTAATAAAGTACATAATTAGTGAACTAAAAAGTGGCCCACAAACCCCTAGAAATAGTCATGAAAGGGAAAACACCATGGAACTCAGTAATTTTAATATGATCCCTCCGGGTTGGCACTGGATTTTGGAATATATAACATTTTCATAAACGATTTTGAAATAAGGCTAATGCAATCTTAGAACAATTACAGCTGACAAAAGCAGGCAGGATGATGAAGAGCAAAGATGGAAGAGTTATATAGGATGATCTGAAATAATTCAGCATATGAAACAATTAAGCCCACAAAATAATTTAATAAAATCACATTCACATTATACCCGTAGAAAAAAAGTACAAATCATGCCTACAGAGTGAAGGGTGTATTGGCAAAGCAGTGACTTAAAATGAATCTAGAGTTAAAATGCACAAACAAATGATAAACAGAATAATCTTGTCATTAGTCTCAATGCTATAAAGACACAAGGAAAGTTATTATATTCCTTCAGTATATGAACCTGGGAAAACTTCAGTGCATTTTTTGATAGCACTGAAATGGAAATGATGTTTCCAGTTCTGATGACCACATTTGGAAAGTCATGGCCCAAAACTGAAGAGACAAATATGAACAAATTAAAGTCATATTGCCTACCTTCTCAAGAAGAGACCTACAAGGATGCTGAGTCATTGCAGGAAAACCAGGGGAATACAGGTCAAGTTGAACACATTCAAATTGGAAACTCAACTAATTTTCAACTGCAAGAGTGATGAAGCACCAAGACCTTCAAATCAAGACAGAGTACATCTTTGGAAGAAAGTCACAGACCTTTTACAGCCCTTGGTTCTATCAATTTATTATAGCTTAATGAACAACCTGTCAAAAGTAATAGGAAACCAGCTTGAAGCATATTGTCATCTGATGACATCTCCCATTGAGCTAAGGACCACAAAAAGGAAACTGTGACATTTATGAAGTTTTTCAACCTTTAAAGTAACACTTGAAATTGAAACAGACGGTTCCCTTCAGCTCAGCCCATTCTTTTCCCTGCCTTGGGCACTTATTTGCAAAGTGCTTTAAGGAAAGACCACAGTTCATAAATGACACACAGACTCTACTCTGTGTATAACAAAAATAGATTAGGCTAGATCCTCTATTAGCATAAATCGTTGAAATCACTTTTTTTTTGGCTCAGTCTCACAGGAAAGGAGGAAATTCCAAAAAGCAGGGTTTTGACAGACATGATTTTCACATAACCTAGAAGAAGCATGAACATATTGCTCAAATAATTGCAAGAGAATTCAAAAATATTTTGTGATGCTGTTCAAACAGCTTGGAAAGGCTTTCCAGGTTAGAAAGTGTGAAAGAAGCTACAAAAGGTTTTAAAATGGGCATAGGATCTATAAATTCAACCAAAATTTCCAACTCAGTTTACCGCTTCTCACTTCTGTAAAGCTGAGATTACATCAGAAACAACCCACATCTGATGTTTAATTTGTAGCTTAAAAAGTGCAGAAGTAAAAATCTTCTCAGCATTTGATTTTGGTTTATTTAATTCTTACATAATTTGTTTATTCCAAGGAAGGATCTAAGGAGGATCACTGGAAGGAGCCAGTAAGGGTGAAAAACTAGTTTCTCCTTCAGAACATTTCCTAGGAGAGATCAGCTGAAGCTTACATATCTTGTCACTAGAATGTCGCTCCAACAGCATTAAGCATTAGAAATGAGTCACTGGCAATTCCAGAGAGCAACATGTAGGCTTGGGGGAAAAAAGAACTACAAAAATTTAATCATGATATTAAATCAGCTTTGTTGAGGATTCACACAAGCAGACTAGTACACAACCTTGCTGAGAAAGCCGTCCATTGTGAATGCAGGGCAGTGGTTCCCAATCCTGTTTCTTTGACTGTCTTGTTTTCCCCGAGTTTTGATAAATGACTGACAGCAGCCTCATAGTCACCACATCAGCACCCTCAGGTGAGTCCCAAAAACCTTCACAAATTTCTAGAAAATCAGCTTTTCTGAGCAGTTGTTGCTCCCACATCTTGGTTGCCATCTCCTTGTGGCAAGCTGTGGCAGTACTTGGAGAAGCCTGGGAGCAAATTTGCCTGTTAACAGTGAGGAAAAAAGGTCCTGAGAATTTCAGTTTTCTCCCCACTGGCTATCATTAGGCTCTTTTTAATCAACACTTCTTTTCCTAAATTTCAACCAGTACCTGGCATAATTTTTGAATCTATTCTTACCATCCTTAATCCCTGCTGCTTTTAGCTGTAGCTGGGCACTGCCATTTATAATTTTGTACCTAAGCACCCAAGCAATGCTTGGGTAAAAAAATTCTTTTTTTGTTGTTTTTCTTTATTGATACCCACCTTTTCCTAGATCAAACTTGGAGAAACCTTTCCTCAATTTAGCCTCTAAGGGAAATTAAACACGTATCTACATAAAGAATGTTGAAACAACAGACCATGTTCAGCAGACATGAGTACACAGACAAAAATAGAAGCTTACCTTTGCTGTTTTGTTTTTTTTCAATAGCCCTTTATAGTCACCTTTACAGGGGTTAGCTGCAGGAGCACAGAATTCAAATTAGGAAAAAGCACTATTGCCAGATTCATTGAGAGCTGAGCCCATCTGCTTCATCATCCTCCATATGACAAGGGTTAACAGGAGATCTTTCAAAGTCAGAAAAGCCACGAAGGGCAACCACAGGACAACACGAGCTTTAAGAAACCAGCTTCCTCCATCCAGATATATGAAGGGTGCCTTCTTTCTTGAAGTGCATAGGTTTGGTACTTTTTTCCTTCCTACAGTCTTTTTTATTTTAATCTCCTCTGATACATCAAGAGATTTTCTCATTATCTATTACCCCTTTTTTTGATCCTATTAAGCTTCTGGCAGCAATGATATCAAGAGACAGTAAGGTTCAGAGGTTAATTGTATCTTGTATTTAAAAAGTACTTCCTTTTTCCATTTTAACTGTGTTCATTTTTAAATAATGCTAAAATAGAAAGTGAAAAAAAAATCTTTAGCACAGTTTAAAATAAAAATGAAAGAAGAGAGAGAGAGTTAAATTATGACACCGAAATAATTCTTTCCTGTAAGCCCTGAGGAAAACCTGATATCACTGAGAACTTAACATAAATTGCTACTGTTAAGGTTAGATTAGAAAGAAAATTTAAGAAATAAGTCATTTAATCAGCTCCTCAGCTGATGTGAATCAGTTCAGTTCTTTGAGAGGTTTTGGCCCTAAAATATCACCTGAAGATCATGCCCTTTGATCTTTAAATATCTAATATTTTTTATCGATCTCCTGCAGCCTTCTTTTTCAAATCATAGTGTACAGAACCACATCCCCTACTTCACCTGTGACCTCACCTCCTGCTTCCTATGTCTCATCTTTTTGTTCATAAATCCCAGAATTAGATTTATCCCTCTTTTGCAAATCCTTATTTAGTTTCTGATCCATTTTAAGATCATCATCCAGTCAGTAACTCAACATGCTGTATTATTAATGCTCCCTGCCTGACTATAAACACACATCTCCCCCATGTATTGAGCACTTGAATTTACTAAATTTCATCTCACTGATTTCAAATCACTTGTGCAACTAATCAAGACAATTTTGAATTGTAATTGTGTCTCTCCCTTTCATTTTTCCTCCAGGAACAGCCTCCTGCCAGCCAGACTGTCTTTTTTAGCTCCAAACTCAGTTCCACATCAAAATAATTTCATTCAAGCAATGTAACAAGCAGCACAGCACTGGCATACTGCTGGCTATAGAGCCACCTTAGGACTTGCTACACCAAAGCTCAAACCCAAAGATTTTAAGATTTACTTTCCTCTTTCATAATATACATATCACTGCATTGTATATAATAACCGTACTACAAAATGTTTTATTATTTAGCATGGTTGAACTGGATGATCTCAAATGTCTTTTACAATTAAATTAAAAATGACCCCAGCTGAAATCAGGACAGCACATCATATTTACACAACTTTATAATTCTTCATATATTTTCCTTTCTTATTATAAATATCACAGAATCACAGAAGAAGTTGAGTTGGAAGGGACCCACAGGGATTATCAAGTTGTACTCCTGGCCCTGCACAGCTCCATCCCCAACAGTCAACATCCAAAATTGGACTATTGCCCAAACTCTTCTTGAACTCTGTCAGGTTTGTTGCTGTGACCGCTTCCCTGGGGAACCTGTTCCACTTCCCAATCACCCTCTGAGCAAAAAACCTTTTCCTGATATCCAACCTAAACCTCCCCTGGCACATCTTCAGGCCATTGCCTCAGGTCCTGTCACTGTCACCACAGAGCAGAGATCAGTGTCTGCCCCTACAGTTCCCCTCACAGGCAGCCGTGACTGCAACGAGGTCTCTCCTCAATCTCCTCCAGGCTGAACAGACCAAGTGACCTCAGCCACTCCTCACACAGCTTCCCCTCAAGGCCCTTCACCATCTTTGTTGCCCTCCTTTGGACACTGTGTAATACTTTAATGTTTTTCTTGTATTGTGGTGCCCAAAACTGCCCTCAGGACTCAAGGTGAATATGTCATGCTATGTGTCAGTGCTTGCCTATGAATAAGCCTGGACTGATGTGAAGGATGCTTCCATTGGAGGAAGACTGTATTGCAGCTACACTCCTCTTTTCTGAAAGAAACAGTTTTATGCCTTCCATTTGCTTTCGACAGCTAATGAGTCAAAGAAGAATTTCTCAAAGCTGCTTGATGTATGCTAAAAAAAAACCTTAAAAAGAACTGAGCATACACAGATCTCATCTCTGCCTAAACACCTTACACTTGTTCAGGGAAAATGCAGAAATGGTTGACACATTCAGTAACAAAAGGTACAGTCTATTTTCAGTGCCAGACAGCCAGCAACCAGAACTAATCTTGTGGATGGACATATACTATGCAATGCAGGCAGCAATTATTTCCTTCAGAAGGATCCAAGGAATACAAGTGCTATCCTGCTTTTGTTCCTCTCTAAAAAGCATTGTTTGTGCTCACCTACTGGAATTTCTCTTACCTCCCCTTCTCTTCAACACCCACTTGGAGAAGGAAACACAACCTATAGGTTTCTTTGTCAAGAACATACAGCTGATTCACCATTAGACTCTCCACAGATGGAAGCATTGCTATCTGTAAAATGTCACAGTGCTTGGCAAAAATTAGTTACTGTGCAAAGAGCAGCAAATTTCTCCTGGCCCTACAGAAGGTCTAACAATGATTCAGAGAGCAAAGTACTTCAAAGAAGCAGCTGGAGCATAACCTGCTTCTTTCATCAGAAACATCAGTGCCCTATTCATAAGAATAGACTACTGATTAAGCTTTGACAAGTCAAAGAAAAAAACACACATAAAAAGCCATTTCCCATCAGGGCACACATTTAGGAATAGTATTTGCAGCCAAAGCTGATTGCCTGTTGACAACATGTTAAAAAAAAAAATCTGGATTTTCTAAAATTAAGCCCATAATCTACTAATTACAGAGATGCAGTGCTGTGATAGATGAGTAATGGCAGCAAAGGTGTACAAAGGAACCTGAAACTGATCAAGGCTTGGTCTTGCATCTCAAAGAAGTTATCAGAAAATAACTCATGACCTTTGCAGGGCGTTAGTAAAGGGTTTTTTGGGGTTTTTTTGAGGAGAAACGAGGTGATTTTCCCTTTTTCCATAACACCAGAATCTGGTTGTAAATAAAGGAGGCATGGGAGTGGTAGGGCTTCCTGTGCAGCAGCAGAGGTACCTCTGTCCTGTGATCAAAGTGTCCAAGTCCAGCTGTGATGCACTGGTATGGCTTCCTGGTCCTGCCCCAGGTTGACAGTGATGTGTGATAGATCAGCATTGGAATTTTCTTTCATGACAACTGAGTGCCATTTATATGGCTCAGTGAATTTCTTCTTATTATTAGTTAGAATATCTCTACCTAAAACTCACTGTTTCACTAAATTGCAGTCCAGGGAAGTTCCTTCTCCATTTGCCTTGCCACTGCTTGGTTGGCTATTCTTACAGTAGCCAACACCAACACTACCCATTTTCTTTCATTTTCCTTATCATAATAATGCTGCTGAGACATTTGCAAAGCTTTAGCAGCATTACAATATGAAACAGGACCCTCAAAGAAATAAAAAACACATGGTAGTACAAACTGAAGGACTCCCTTAATCCAAAGAATAAATATTTTCTGAGGAAAGCATCAATGTTTAAACAGAGAGTGTGCCTCAGTGTCTGAGACACCACGCAAATCAGCTCTGCAAGCCCTGTGTCAGATGCAAATTGATGTTAAATATCTGGTGGCAAAGAGTGAGAAGATGACAAGCTCTTTTATTCAGGAACTTGAGCTATGAGTAATTACATGCCTCAGACACATTTCAAGAATGTAACTGGCTGTGTTCAGCTGGCATCTTGCTGATCACCCTTTCTTGTTGAATGCCCATAAGATACATTTATTATTATTAGTATTTTTACTGAGACACTTCAAGTTGGTTATTCATTTAGTTTTATAGTATTCTTTTGATGGCACAAGGTTCAGAAACATCTTTAAAACACCATTTCCTATCATAATGATCATTTTACCTCCAAAAGCTGACACAGCAAGGAAATAAAAAAAAAAAAAAAAAATCCACAAAGACACTTAACTGCGCCGTAAAGACACTTCTCCACATAGGGACCCCCACAGACACTAATTTGTACCAGTGAGAAACATTTTTGTGATTTGTTTTGGCCACTACAGTCACAGAGATTCCAAGAAGTCTTTAAAAATAAAGATTTTGACAGCTCTCTGTTTACCAAGAGACATTCAGGAATTACAAGCTCACCAGAAGAGAAGAGATGGAAAAAAGCACCATTATTTCCCATCAACTGCAACACCTGGAACACCACAAACATTTTTAAAAAGTAAAGCAATGTTTCAGATGGAGGGGAAAAAAAGAGGCAACATTAAATACCCTCCTTCTTAATAATAATTTGCATTCCATCTTACCAAAAAAATGACTTGACTAGTCTCTTTCATTTGATTAGGGCAATTATCAAAATAATACCACTTACTTGTGGCATACCTGAGTTACTTCACTTGGTAACATACTTCAGGTACTCATGTTTATTCAGAAGGAAGATCCTAGAGAGAAGTAAATGCAGGTTATCTTTCAAAGGGAGAAATACAGGAAGACGTTGAAAGAAAGATTCATGATCCAATCGTCTACATCATCTAAAGAAACACAACGCAGCCAAGCAGCCTGATTTCCCCAGCTGGAGAAGCAGCCCCGGGAGCCGCTGAACTCGGGATTCATTGGCAGCTCCTGCTGTTCTGTCTCTGCTGCCTTGTCCCTTTCCCCACCTGCTGGTCACGCTGGAAAGCAGCACAGCACCGATGTACTCTGTAACAGGAAAACATCCAGCTCAAGTGATTCTGTGCTACTTCCAAGGGCCTCTAATAAAATTGTTCTGCTATTTTTTTTACTGTTAAAGTTGAGATTAGAACCCCTGATGAGACATCCGAGTAAAAAAAACCCAAAACATTAAAAACATTAAAAAGTGCAAAATATCTGATCTTTGAAGCTTTTCTGAGAAGACTTCTTTCATCTGAAAGAATTCCCCATTTGCTTCAAAAAAAAAAGAAGGAATATGGCTGCTAGGCTAAACTCTGTAATTATGTTCACAGCTAACAGGTGATGTGCTCCCTGTGGGATTTAAAGTAATTGAAATAATCTGCCAAAACAAACGTTAAATAAAAAGAAAATAAAACAAGAAAGCCAAACAAATAAACAAACAAAAACCAAAAACAAACCTAAAATTATTACGTCTCTACTGTTCCATTAGGCATAACAGAGATAAGGATAGCAGTGGCTGTACGTGATGGATTTCCTCAAAATGCACCAAAGGCCAGTGAAGACACCATGCTGGTGGAAAGTAAAAGCATTGCTCCTAGGAAGGCTACACAGTCAAAGGAAAGAAAAAAGCATGATGTACTGACAAAAGACAGTCATCTTGAAAAATCTCTGCTCTCTCAATGTTTTGTACCTGAGAAAAGGGCAAGCAATGTTCCCTTCCTCTCCCAACTCAGTTTTTTTTTTTCCACTGGATTAAAAATTTCTAACGCAAAACAAAAAGGCAAAGCAAAGCAAAAAGGCTCTAATTTCACAAGAGCTGTATCTCTGTGTACACCCCACTCATAATATAAATTAACAGCGAGGGCACTTCCCTTATTGCTTATTCAGGGCAGCCTTTCCAGGAGGAGACTGTTTGGATTTTGTGTGCAGTGTCTGGCCAGCTGTCAGACAAGACTGACTGGCAGCTTGCAGGAGGGTGCTCTCACATTGTGACAGGTGCATCCAGCTTCAGCAGGCAAGTGCTGCTCCCTGGGCATCCATCCACAGCCCCCCATATCCGAGAAAGGCTGGATACACAGCTCTGAGCCAAGCACAGGAGGGCTCACAGAGAAATTAATGCAGGTGGATCCACTGATCTTAGAAAAAAACTTTGCTGCTATGCTCCTGCCACAAAGGCAACCAAAGCTACACTCACCTATTTAGAGCTGCAGGGGGAAGACAGGAGCTGTGCTGCAATTGCTAAGCAGTTTTCATCTAGTAGTATTGTCATAGCACCCTGTTAGAATTGGCTTACAGCAGTTTATGAGATGGTAGATGAGCACTAACACATGTGCTCAGGTTTGAGTAACAGTCACTAAATCCTGCTCCCAGCACACAAAGCCCACCACAAAACCACTGCCATGTGAACACAGCACTGCTACACCAGGCTCCCACAAGAGAAACGTGCCAATGCCTCAGAGAAAAGCTGTAAGATCCTACTCACAGTTCAACGCAACAGAAGAAAATCTTCATTGTGAAAACTATTCCTTGCAGCAATGTTGGCATTACGTTCTGTGTGACCTCCCAATTAACCGCCATTTTTGTACAAAAGTACACTTTCAGTGATATGAACAGAAGTAATCAGCAATAACAAAACATTGTCTGACATCAGTTGATGCCAAACGTTTATAGAGATTTTAGTGGATACCTGCCTCATTATTTGTTTTAGCTGTCACTTGGATGGATTGTTGAAGATTTTAGAATATCTCATCTCTGCTGATTCTCAAGTATCTACCAATACTATGTCCTAAGGAAGGCTATTGATTGCTCACTCTTGCCTATTTTATACAAAGCAACATTCCAGCTCATAAAAATATGGCAAGATCTTCAAAGATAAAGTGTTAAGGGGGATGTACCTTACCAAGCTTGAGAGTTGAGCGTGTGCGAACCTCAGGAAGTTCAACAAGTACAGTCTATTCAAACTAGCATTTAAAACTTGAAATCTGAACAAACAAGCCCCAAAACCTGTAAGAAGTGGCCTAACTTTATTACAAAGCATAGCCAAAAACTTGTATTTAATGTTAGCAAGCTGTAAGACTTCCTCTAGAAATTGCTCTAAATCTAGGCTAATAATTGAAGTACTGACAGTAATATTGTAAACAGACAATCCAAATAATACACAGAGAAAATTTTCTGGTTTGAAATGTACTTAAAAAATCAACGGTTCTGAAGCTACACATATATATTCCACAAGTAACAATATAGTCCTGGAATTTGCTGTCAGGTTAGGGATGAGCAAATAAATTCAGTCCTTTACTGATGCTTAAAGGCAAAGGCAAACACATATTTATTTGTTATTTAATTTAGAATATTTCTTCAGGCTTAATGAAACTGTAGCTAATCTACAGAGGTAAAGACAGTCTCTAAATCTCAGAATTTTTGATTGCAGTCTGACATCTAACTTCTCTTTATACTCTCACTCGCATAAGATATCTACACTGTAAGTATTTAGCCTCTATAAAATAGGCTTCAAATAAAGCTGAATTAATTAATGGGAAGTGATGGTAAAAAACTAAGGAGCATCACGTGAACAATTGAGGCTTTATGCTTGAATTCTTTGTAGATCAAGAGCTTTTTTATGGAGTTGAGCTGGTTCTTACTCCACATAGTATTTCATCCATTGCCAAAGCTGGATTAATGCCATGTTAAGGCTGTGGATCACATAGGAAGCAACAAGATAGAGAATTTACATAAAACAGAGCCATTTTATGCCTTCAGCAGTTACTTTCACATACAAATGAGGAATTATATAAGGTTGGCATTTGGATGCAAAAATGTTCTCTTACCACTTCTGCAAACAACAGGGAAGTTTCTGTAATTCCAGATTTGCTGGCTGGCTCGCCACCTGCAGGGATGCCACACGTGGAGGGGAAGAGCCCTCACACATCTGTGACAGAGCTGCATGCTGGTGAGTTCAGAAACAAAGCCCATACAGAGGAGGCACAGTGCTGTAGCAATAGCAGCTATTCTACTTATCATAGCATTGCACAGATAATAAAAATAAAAGTAACTTTAAAACCAATTCATTGGTCTTATCATGTGTATATTTTCAATTTCAATGAGGCAAGCATATATTTCATTCCCCTTTTAGTGGAAAGAAGGAAAAAAAAACCCTCAAAACCAACCTTCTTCCTGTTTCTTAACCTTGACTTCCTCAAAGCCCACCTAAAAGGCTCCACAGGCGAACTCAGGAAATCACCCTTTTCAAGCAAACACATCCTACCCAAAGGTGAATTATCAGCGTAGTCACCAACGACTGGAAAACAACTGAAAGTCTGTTTTTCCTCTTTGCACCATTTGGAAATAATCTCCATCTGGAGACAGTATGAACTTAATTTTACAGGGGCCTCCTCCTCAGCAAACATACCAGCATGTTTACCACAATAAATAAGCATCTTGAGGAATTCTTCTTACTCTGCACATAGCCAAAGGCTTACTCAGGCAACATCATCCTTTGATTACGTTCAGGTTCATGCAATTTCTCAACTCTTTTCTCAACTCTTGCTCTCTTGATAAGCAAAATGTTTTTCTGATTCTTGCAACAGTAACTACTCTATCAGCTGTGTTCCCTTTCTGTTTCATGGGGGCTGCAGTTTTCCTGACTTGTTCTATTCTTTCCCTTAGTCCAATCACCTTCACTGAATATCCAACATTCCCCTTAGTAGGTAATTCACCTCAGGGTATTATTTTTTTTTTTCTGAAATGCACAAATTCTGTACTGTCTGTAACACAATGCTGATTAGAGCTGAACTCAGGATGTGATACCCAACACAACACTGCAAACCAGAGCCACAGGAAAGGCTCAGAGCCCACAGCAGCTCCTGGCAGTGATAGGCCAGGTACCTGTACTACCTAGCATATTGGAAACGTGGTACATGATCCATGAGCAAGATGCTGCTGCAATTATCAGGCTCACTGTGATCTAGCAAGTGCTGATTCTTTCAAGATCAGAAGAAAAATGTAAAGGAAGAAAAATGCAAAGCAAGAAAGGAAATATGCCTCTTCACGCAATGGACTGCACCCTGTTGCTTGAAGTTAGGGTGCGTGGAACTGTTTTGAAGCGTTTCCAGTGTCATCTTTCATTTTTCCTCCATTTTGTATTCAATTATTTCCTTCCTTTCTTCTTCAGATTCCCTGAGCTCTCACAGAGTTCTCACATGGCTTATTCACTCTTACCCCTAGATCTCACCTGCGCTCACTTTCTGTGTCATTGCTCCCACCTCCGCATTTCTTCTTTAGTAACTTTTTTCTGTAATTTTAATCTTGCCCTTTATTCAGTAGGATTTGCAATCAAAGTCTTGCTTCAGTAAATCAGAGCAGTTTCCACACTATCAATGTACAAACTGGGCCAGAACACAAGTCCTTGTCACAAAGCCTGTACAGCACATACAGTACTTTACAAGTACTTAACAGGTATGAAATATGACACCAGTTCAATGACTGTCACTGAGTAATAATTAGGTTCACTGGTAAACTGACTGAATCATAGAATTGGTTAGATTGGGAAAGATCTTTAAGGTCATCAAGTCCAACCATGTACCCAGCACCGCCAAGCTGACCACCGTTCCTAAATGCCACACCTACGTGTCTTTTAAACACCTCCAAGCATAGTGGAGTGATTTCACCCTGCTGCAATGCTTGACAAGACTTTTGGTGAAGATGTTTTTCCTAATATCCAATCTAAACTTCCCCTGGTGCAACTTGAAGCCATTTTCTTTTAACCTGTCACTTGTTACATGGGAGAAGAGACTGATCCCCACCTGGCTACAACCTCATTTCAGGTTGTAGAGAGTAATAAGAGCCCTCTGAGCTTCCTTTCCACCAGGCTAAAAAGCCTCAGTTCCCCAAGTTGCTCCTCACAGAACATGTACTCTAGACCCTTCATCAGCTTTATTATTCTTCTTAGGATGTGCATTTAAAAATGAAACCTTTTCAAGAAAATAATAGTCTAGCAAAGAAAATCACAACTTGCTCAAGGTGCTAAATGTTCCTTTGTAAGCTGATACACAGAACCCCCACTATCCCAATATTATTAAACACATTTTCTACTTTTACTCCTTACTTTGAAAATAAGGAAAGGCCAGATTGGATGAGGATTCGAGGAATCTGATCTAGTGAAAGATGTCCGTGCCCATGGCAGGGAGTTGGAACCAGACGATCTTTAAGGTTGTTTCCAATGAAACTCATTCTACTATGAATCTATGACAGTGTGACCTACAAACCCCTAAAAACCTACACACACCTCTGAAGGCTTCCACAGTAATTTCCCAGAAAGTTGTTCTTGCAAACCAATTACTTTGAATCAATAAAATAATCAAGGAAAGGACTAGGAAGGGTATTCTATTGTATTATTGCACAGTAACATGGAAGGCAGGAAAGAGTGAAATCTCTCTCATTTCTGACTTCCAAGAGCCACTATGAGTTATAAGAAACCATAAATCCTCCTGCTGAAGAACACATTCAGCACAGGTTGCAAGGTGAGCAGCAGCAGTGTGAGCAGCAGGTTGAGCTCGGGGTGGTGGGAGCCCCAGGCAAGAGGCCAAGAAACGCAGCCCTTAGAATAGGAAAGGGCCTGGGGACCCGTGGCCACCAGACACTCAGGGATGAGGCAGGAGCTGAGGACTCCCAGACTTTGTGTACCCTGTGAGGGTAAAAAAGCCCAGGAGTTCCTTTGTTCAGGGTCCCTCATCAGAGGCAGCAACTTGAGCTGCTATTTTGTTGTTGCACCAAAACCACAAAGTTTAAATTATTTTAAGGACTGAGACATGTGAGACTGAGCTATGGGACTCCTGGGGTCAGGGAGTAAAGGAACCTTGTCTGACTGTGTGAGTGTGGGAAGTGTAGAGAGTCAAGCCGGGCAACCACGAGCTCACTGGAGCTGCCTGCTGTGAAGGGGCTTCAGTCCCAGCTCAGGTGCTGTGGGTGTGGCTGCCACAGCAGCACCTGGATGGTTGGACAGAGAAGTTTCCTTAACACTCCTTGTAAATGTGGAACAAAACAGGATAATTTTGAGGGTTTGAAAATGCTGCATCGTGTACTTTTGAACTGATTAATGATCATGAGGAGTTTCCCAGGAAATTAGTTTTCAAATTTTTCTACTTATACAAATGCATGCTAGACAAGACATGACAAATCCAAAAATATATACGTACTTTACTATACTTATTCCCCGTTAATAAAAAAATAATTAGAAATACAAGAGAACTTGTAAACCAAGTGCAAAATAACATGCACAGAAATGAAGAAAATCCCCCCATATTGTACAGATGTTCATGCACTAGGCAGTACCAAAGTCAATCATAAATTCTGTAACGTACATAAGCCTAAACACAAGTTGCAACATTTTATTACTGTATATGTCTTTTCTTTTTAATTGCCTGAGACTGCCTTAGCTCCTCAGTCCCATGGGCATATGGGCAAGCTTCAGAAGGTAAAGAACAACCATCAGGATGATGAATGTAAAACCAACAGAGGCGTGTTTTAAATGCTTCAGCTGAAAGGCGCCGTTTCACTTCAGGTTTAGTTTTACTTGGTGGTCTCTCTTTTCTCCAGTCACGAATATGAACTCTCCCATTTTGAACTATGATTTAAAAATAAACAAAAATGCAGCTGTTAATAGACAGCCATGGCAATTATAGTGGAAAAAACTGCAGTGACATTCTGTGAATAAAAAACATTCTACAAATGGATCACTCAGGCAAAACCAGATGAGCCATTTGTACAGAAACAGAAAGACGTACACAACAAACCAAGACAATGCAGACACAGTACATAGAAGACTTGATTGATTTCCCTGAGAGATGTTTTACTGGGATGCAGAATAGTTTGAGGCACTTTTGCATGAACTTTGTAGAAGTTTGTTAGTTCATTTTAAATATAGCAGTTGGGATCACTTAGATTAAAATCATCTGAACTTAGATTGCAAATTCTAACTGAAGAATTTTCAACTTCAAGAACTATAATTCTTCTCATGTTTGCATCTTTATGATTCCACATTTAAAATGTGATTACCAGCAAGTGTCTTTCACAAGGGTCATTCACTGACCCAAAAATGCACTGCACAGAGAAGATGACATGTCTAATCCTTCATGTGAACCAACTCTGAACTATCACTGGTTTATAAGGATTCAGCACTTTGGGCTTTTTTAATTCATTTGCTGTGGTAGGACCATAAACTGCACATGCACACACTTTTGAATCTCTGTCAACTCCTTAAACAAGTAAACAAAATAGATGAAAGGAAGTTAGCCAGAGAGGAAGAAAAAAGATGACAAACAAGAGTGAAAATTAAGAGGGAAGAATCTGCCACTTTTAAGTTGCTGTGCTCTATTTTCATATTCTCCTTCAATCACACCTTCTGCACCAGACTCTCATAGTTTGGGATAGTTAACCAATACCATTCTGCACTCTGATAATTTCTATTCAAAAAGTAACAAGTCTAGTGAAGGCTGAGTATCACACAGTCTGCACTGGATGAATTAATTTCTCCAGGTTTCTTTGTGATACACAGATCTGAACTCGTACTAAGCCAACCAAGAAGCAATTTCAACTGAGCTTTAAAATCCCTCACAAATGACAAAGAAAAATTAGCAGCTATTTATGATCAAGCATAATTTTCCCCTAGAAACTCAGTCTTGTATTGAACAAGATACCTGATCTAAAGAAACTGTCACCAATCAGTTATTCTAAGACCCACTTTTTGTTTGGTGTGTGTTTGCAAATCCATTTCCATGTTTTAAAAGAGAAACAATTCAGTAAAGATAACAAAAGAGCTGTAACCATGTTCTTCTCTGTCCTCATGGGCAGGAGCAATGTCCTTGGAGACCACCAGAAGTTTCTTGCTATGGTGACATCTACTAAGGGAGGAATTACATGGTCTCTCCCCAGGCCCTAGGGAGTATCTATGTGATGTAAATTACTGAGCTAACTCAGATTAAGTCAGACTTTTCTTCACAGGTAATGTGCACACAGCCTCTGAGCCAATTTAAAATGCTCATTCCATTTACAATGTAACACATTGCAAAATTGATTTCACCTATTCCTAATGATAGCAAACCAAATTCAGACACATAATAAACTCCATGAGACTAACTCTTTTTAATGGATCATAATTCAGGAGGATTTTGTAAGCCAAGTGTACAGAAATCTTTAGTGGATGCTAAACTTGCTTAAGTTGAGCACTGGCAACAAAGAGATTGCATACTCAGGATTACTTGACATGTATTAGTTGATCAGTATTTTACAGGACACATAGAACTGTTAGGACATAGCACACTTCAAAATTGGAAGCAGCTTTAATACTGATAAAACCCTGAAGATCTTCTATTACTGCAAAGCTACATTTTAGTTTTGCAAAACTTCACACTGACAAAAAGCACCTAAAGCAATTACACAAAGCACACTGTCACCACACATTACAACAGGGAAAAGAAGCCTAAACCCAAAAAACTGCTATCAACAAACCCAGGCAGCCACAGAGACCGGCTACTGAGTTCTTTCTGCCACACTACCAAAAGCTGCACAAACACAAGGTACCACCAGCTACATAAACACATCAAGCTTCACAATTACAGGTTCTTAAAGAGGCTAATTTTGTTTCATGACTGCATTTATACTTTGGGGCTTGGTATAGTCAGACTAAGCCTCAGTTAAATGCTTTAGTAAAATTGCTCTGTATTTGACAGCCTCAAAACCATCAGTACTTCATAGGAAGAAACAAAAATAAAAAATCAAAGAATAGCATCAAATTAGCCACTTAAACAAAAGGTTTGTCTTTTCAGATACAGTCAGTGTAGAACATTTTGCTGATAGATGCCTCACCAATCTCATTCGTAAGAGCTTTACTAACAGTATCTTCGAGCAATGGGCACATAAAGAATATTCAGCTTTCCACAAAAAGCAGTTAAAAAAACACCACCATAGTAATTCTTCAGTTAAACTTAACTGCATATAGAGGAAATAGAATAAATTATTAAGGAAAAAACTTAAGACTCCTTTACCTTCAAATACTTGATGATTGTTCTTGAGTAGTGTTTGCAGGCCTCCATATTCACTTTTCAGCTTTTTTAAAGTCTCTTTATTCAAGTGTTCCGCCACTTCTCTCAAGGAAAGGCTTTCTGCAATAAAAAATGATAGAATTATTAAAAACTTTTATATATAAAACCTTAACACAATTCAACTTTGTCATGGAGTTCCTTTACCTTTAAGAAAGTTAAAGTTGCTGGGGTCTCCTGGGAGTCTTTTCTCCTGACCAATTATCGGTCATTGCTGAGAATTGACAGCAGTTTTAGCCATTGAAAAGTAGAATCAACTTGTGAACCCCACCTTAAAGTGTACACCCAGAAGTCTGTAGTTTTTTCTTTGTTTCCTGGCTGTGAAGGGTGGCGGAGCTCCAAGCCTCCCGTTCCCTGCCCAGGCCATGCGGCCTGGGTGGGGGGCCGGGCTGGGCCTGCCGTTCTCCCGCCCGGGAGATGGGGACCGGCGGGGGCTTGCCCCGGGCTGAGCCGGGCCAGGCCGGTTCCTGGCTTAGCTGCAGGTTTTGCTGTGATAGAATTTACCAGAAAACTGCCGAGTAAAGAAGAAAAGCTCTGGACCTGCGGCAGGCTGAGACAGCAACCACACTGCAGAGCAGCCATGAAGAATCTTTTATCGAAGACAGCTCCAGCTGCTGCTCCGGCAGAGATCACAGAACCATCTACAAAAGCCTGAGCAATATTTTAACTCTTTCTTATCCAGATGAAACTTGCGGATTAATCTTTTCATCCAGAGAGAGAAAAGGAGAGTAATCAACATGAAAAGAGACTTTATAAACTACTAGTGGCAAGAAGGAAAAGAGACTTCAAGAAAGGTAGAGAATTAAGGAGATGCTTTAATTAAGCTGAAATATCTTTCTGTTAAGACTATGGAGATGGACAATAAAGTCTTGAAAAAAACCCCTTTAATTCATAATAGAGTATGGAGAGGAATAAGGTGTTCAAAGTGTAAATTTGAGTAAAAAGTGAAGTAATTGTGGTATAGTGAAGTGCTGAGAAATTTGAAGCCTTGAGAGGCAATGAGAAAAACTGTTTCTTAGTGAAGCTCACAGAAGCAGATGAAGAATACTTTTTTTACCTTTAACTAACTTATCCTTAAAAATGCTATCTTCAAACTCATGACCCATAACACATTTTCCGAGTGATGTGAAATGGGAGGGGTGGGCTTTAATAACAGTAGCTCTGAGCAGCTGATATCAGAGAAACGAGAAACTATAACAAAAATAGTTTTCTTGTGACAAACTCCATAAATTAACAGAAAAGAACTTCTGTTTCTCTACAGAAACTGAGGAAAAAACTATAAGAAAATTAGAACTGTTTAAACCATCAAAATTATAAAGTTTTGTCTCTGTTGTCATGTGAACAAAAGAATAGTGAGCAGTGAGAAATGAAAAGGTTTTTCTAAAAGTTTATTCTAGTATTCTTATTCTTGTAAGTTGTCAATAAACTTTTCTTTATTCCTTTTAAGTTTTATGCCTGGTTTGTTCTTATCTTAATCCATATCTCACAACAAGAAATAAATAATTCTTTTTTCCCCTTTTTGTTAATTACTGGTTCAAAACCACGACAAACTTCTATATAAGCTAATGATTATGTGCAGAATGTCAGAATTATCTACCAGTATGACAGCAACTTTTTTCTCACAATATGATGTATGGTACATATTTTATATTCATATTGTCTGTAAAACAACAGCTTTCATTTTACAGGACTCAGGTCAGAATTTCCACAGTAAGACACACATTTTACTTGCTCTGTTTTTACAGTAGCATGTAACCCTCATTGCAATAAGCACTGTTTATAAGCATGTAGTTAGAAGACTCAGTAACATACAACAAACTACAGTGAGTAAAAAGAATAGATGGAAGAAAATAGAAAGATTGTAGTAGTGAGAACTGACTGCTTATACAATTAACAGCAACTTAACATTCTTTTTGTTCCTAAAACAAAACTAAAAATTCCTAATCATGTTGTAACCTAATGCCACTTCAAAGCACTTCTTACAAACTCTTACAGACTTATAGCTAATTATTCTGTTAATATTCTAAGCCACAATACTCTTCCCAGATAAGGTAGAGTTATGGGTTTAGTTGGGTTTGGTTTAATAAAAATGGATTCTATAATAGTATTTAAGCGTAAATCAGGAAAAAATCTCACACCAATTTCAAAATATTCTTCTGTGTATTTTTATTTATGTATTTATATGCAATAAAACATAGTGGGAAAAAAGCATCTTTGATTGCAACTGTATTGTTCTCAATGTTTCTAAAAATCTATTCACAAACACGTAAATTTGCTGGAAAAGACATGTTCTATCAGCTAAAGATAGCATAAAGGAAAGATAACCTCACCTCCTTGATTCCAGGTATTGGTATTTCCACCCTGCTTATCAGAACATGATTTCTGGGGGGCTGCATTTAACAGCAAGTTTGCCACACTGAGAACCACTTCATCTACAAAATCCCGAGGGAGGGAAGCACAATTTCTGATTTGTTCTACTTTTTCTCTGGGTTGAAATCCAGGCATCCAAACTGTACCCGCTGTCTCAGTCTCATCTTCAGGAGGTTCTGAGCCTGCTTCTTTGCACTGACCACCACAGTGATCCTTCTGGTTAAATCCAACCCTTCTGTCACACGTGGCCACAGCACAGGTCCGACGACTGTTAATAAACTGTGTGATCTGCTGGTCAATCAGAGCATGTTCTGCAGCTGGATAGGTCCTGCCTTTCCCAACAAAGCTGACCTGTTTGAGTAGAAACAGGTAAATCACTATCAGAGTCTCGAATTTATACCCAGCCCCACAACCTCCACATGTTTATGGAGACTCCTCAATAAAGAACCTACAGTACCTACAATAAAGAACCTACAATAAAATCCAGTATCAACTCAATGCTCAGTAACACCTGAAGGGTTTTTAATTCCAGTCTTTGAATATTGGTGCCCCAGAGGAAATCCAGTGAACAAATCATAATCCATCATGCTATACAATCACACAGCAGAACTATTGTTTGTGACCCTCAGATTATTTAAAGCTGGACATCTCTTCCTACTCTGAGAACATTTCACTTTGAATGTCATTGGACAAGAAATACAGCAAAATTAAGTATAAAAAAGTAAGACAGGCAGCTAGAAAAATTAAGGCAAAAAAATAAGGTTTTTTTAAAGTTTTCCATCATATAGAGTGACATAAGACAAAATCATGAAACGTTTCATTTTTTCCTGTTTTAGCACTGTACCTATAACATTAAGAGTAGAATTCTCAAGAAAACAATGAGTATTTTTAATCTCTTTTCAGAGCATCCTGTATCAAGTAATGAAGCTGACTATTATCTTATCTTACAACAGTAACAATGAACAAACATCCATATGCTTCAAACAGAGCAAATTAAAAAAAAATACAAAAGCACTACAGAAGCCAAAATTACCCTTTTTGTTGACGGAATTCTAAGGCAATCTTCTTCCACATGGAAGCCACATACAAATCCCACTTGGGCAACAAAATCAAGATATTCTCTGTACTGAGTTTTCTTGCTTTGTCTTCGGCTGTATTTTCCATGGAAATCAAAGAAGCAGCATGGCAGCACAAAGTAGCAACATGAGTAGGAAGACCTACAAGAAGGATAACGGACTGCTGAACAGTAAATTATTTCAGAAAACACAAAAATTTAACAACCAACCTATCAGATTAAAGCAACAATGGATTTTTTTAATTTTTTTATTAAGCAACAGAGCTTCATGCAATAATATTTATAACTTCCTCTTTCAGTCAAACTATTAGTTTAGTCAAAAATACCATTTCACAAAGTACTTGATGTAGCAACTTACTTTGCCAACTTAATTTGCAGAAGTAAAACTCTAAATTACTGCTGCTGGTTGAAAAGAGCACAACAGCTCAAGGGAAGGCAGAACCATATGCTCGTATTTACAAGAAAAAAAAACAACACAAAAAAAAAAACCCAAACAACAGCTTCACGTATAAGGAATAAAAAATTTTTGGCTTTTGAATTTCGAAAGTAAAATGGTGCATTGAATTCTATGAGAAAGTAAATACTGCATCTGTGCTTTTCCACAGAAAGAGAAACATTTTGTAAAAATAATCAACTCCCATCAAAAGTAACCCATCTTACAAGAAGAATAGGTATGGAACCAAAGCTGACAGTTTTTACCAAGCCCACATAGGTAATTATGGAGGGGTTTGTTTGTTTTCTGCCTGTTTTTTTAACTCCTTCCATCCCACTCCCCCTCTTCTGCAAAAATACCTAGCTGCAATTACAGGTATCCATGGTGTTAACTCATCTGAATGGTTTCCTATGAGCCAGTCAGTATCTGGAAAGAGATGACTGTCACCTGGAATGATCGTAGCTTCCTAAAAAACAGACCAACACAGTAAGTGAATCCTATGACAGGTATCTTTAAAGCATTTTATTTAAAGCACTAAGTAATAATATCAAGTAATACCAGATGACAAATATAAGGTGAATGAGCACCACAAACACCAACGTTTTCCTCAATTAGCAGATTTTATAGCCACAGAGAAGTAATTAAGCAACAAACACCCACAAAACATGGGTCAGAAAAAAAGTGGAACAGCAACTCTGATTAAGATATCTAGCATTTAAATATATATAACAAATATTATACACTAAATTATGATTTTTTGCCTATCTCCTATCACTTGTATGCCTGAACTCAGTTTTTCAGAAAGGCACTTAATTTGCTGTTTTGCAGCCTAAAGGACTCACACAGCTTCATTGTTATTTTCTCCTTCACAGGTGCTGCCCAAATCAAAACCTAGTATACAGAACACCACTCTTCACATGCAATTGTTCATATATAATAAAACAATAACAAACAAAAGAAAGCCCAAATTAAAGCAACAGGTTCTTCATACAGGCTGAATTCAAATGTTCTACAGTGCCCACAATGTTTGTGCCTCACATATGTTTTCTCACTTTGAATGAAGTTCAGCGGAGAAAGTACTGAAAGATATTGACACCATGGAAGTAGACTAGATATTCTTCCCTGAAAATGCATATGAACATTAAAAGAATTATTGGGCAAATTTGAAAAAAGTTTTGCACTTGAATTTCCACAGATCTTTAGAAAAAGTTCTGGAAATGATGCCCATAATCTCCTTTTATATAGAAAATTGTCGCCCTGAAAACTCAGCTTCTGAGCTTGCTAACATAGTTTTCTAAAGACTTTCCCAGGACAGTAACTGTAAACATAGATATGTGTACATTCTTTCTGTTACATGTCTTGTGATGGGCATCTCTCATGGCCAGTGCAGTGAGAAAGTGTTATCCTGACCATCCAATCCCTGGCCATGGTCAGAAGCCTATAAATCCTGGGGGGAAAAATAAACTCTCTCTTTCTTTCACCACACCTCGACCTGTGTCCGTGTGATCTATTCATCTTCAGCGGCAACAGAAAATATATGTTTTAAGATCTTAAAATTCACATGTATACGCAAAGCAGTATCTGTATAGGAATTAAAGAATAAAATGAAACAAAACCACTTATTAGGGAATTTCAAACTATCTTGGTTACTTTCCAAATCCCTCTTAAAGAGCAAAGAGGCGATTGTTCACTTAAAATTGCTCACTTTAAATACTACAACTCATTTTTAGATATGTATAAACATATATAGATAATGAATGTAGCAAGTTGGGGGTTTTTTGGCAGATTACTGGATGCTAAATTACCAAGCCTTTGGTCAGTGTTTTCTTAAGGCTGGTTAAACATGTTACTCATACTTTACATTTCAGTTTTCATCATTCAATTTAGGCATAACACGAGTTATCAGTGCCACACTGCCCATTTTGACAGTCACCCCCAATCAAATTTGTATCCACCATGTCTGGCAGCAGTTTGGAAACACAGAGTGCCACCTGTTACATCCATTTACATTGTTAGTATTGTACCGAACCACACAGATGGCAACATACACCCTGCAACTCATGTTGTAAGTAAAGATCAAAACAAAATTAGCTTCAGGGGTAACAACAGGCTGCAAGCAGGTGCTTTTTCCTTCTGTGGCTCCTATGGCTACAGGAGCCTTGCAAAATCATTTCACCCTTCCTGTTCATTGTCTAACTCCTTCCAGCATAAATCATCACTTTCCTCAGCATATATTTTTATTGTTTCTTTCAGGGCAGAAAAAGAAACATGTAACACAAGGATAAAGAGACAATGCTATTCGGCATGATCAGATGTGACTTTAAATAGAGTAGAAGAGGAACGAAGGAGCCCCACAGCTTGATGTTTTGGGTTGTTTGTTGAAGTTTTTCAGTAAGATCTGCTTGCAGACTGCAGCAAAGGAGTATGGTGGTTTTGGCAACCTGTACGCAAAATGGTAGGGTGGCTACATAACACTGAAATCTGTGAGCTCTCATCTGTGAAAACTGATGCTCTTTCCTTATTTACTGTGTTAGCATCCAAAGATATGTTGAATGAACTTTAAACAACACTACTAGAGAATAACCACAGGTGGAAAATTATTTTACTGTATTGGGAGCTGACAGCTTTTGATAGAACAGAGAAAGAAATTTTAGACCTGCAGAACAAGAAACCAGGAATACCTCACCTCCAAAGAGCAACTGCTCATTGGCACTATGCTTTAATGAGTATCAGATTAAGAATGCCTGGAATCAAAATGAATGTTCCTGTGCTCAAATTGCTAACATGAAACTTTAAATATAATCCCTCTTGCACACTCATTTTCCTGTTCATTTTTGAAGGCCATTATTGCAATTATTTAGGTTGGCTCCTTTGAGGTTTAATAACAATTTTGCTCCCAGAACAGAACACAGCACTAGAAGATCAGAATCACTTTCAAGAAATTATCCACAATTATGAGTGGCTTTATTATCTTTTATGTGCTAGTGGTGCAAACAAAACTGCTTAATATTGATCTTCCAGTAAAAAGGAAGCTTGTTTCATGGTGTGCACATCTGTACATGCAATAAGAAATCATCCCAATCATTCTTGGCTGAGAAATAAGCTAGTTGCAAATATGCAAGGGTCCAATACAAGATTTTTCTCATAATTCCCTTTACCACTTACTTTACCCCCAAGGGATATGGATGGGTAGCACCATACCAAACCTATGGGTCTCTTTAGACATCTGTCTGTAACCCAGTATGCTTCCTTACACTTGCATCAAAAAAAACGAATAAAAGTACGTATCAGTAAGACTGACATACATTTGCATAATACCTCTAAATGCGTCTCTGGTCCATACATGTCCCATATTTTTCTTCTCCTCACATCAATTCCTCTTCCTGAATGCTGAAATATTTGAACAACAGAAAGATTCAATTTAAGTACTGCTTTTAGCAGAAATTTCAAATAACTTCAGTAAATGTACATTTTAATTTCGATTACTTCATTCATGCTAAAATTTAGACACGTAACAAAAACCAGCTTTGCCATTTCGGGCAGAAGTTGAACACTTTCATTCCCTTCTTTCCCTCTGAAATATGAAGGGAATTACTAGGAAACCCTAAGAATATATCTGGTTCAAAATTTTACCTGGGCACACCTATTGAGACTGCTCTTGAAAATCTGTATCTGTACAAATGTAAAAGCAGAGGTGTTGATTTTTGGTTGGTTTATTTTTAAAATATCAAAACCTTTCACAGGGTGAGTATTACTGCAGTGCCCACAGGGCTCAGAGCAGAATGCTACTCTAAGCAGTTCTTAGTGGAGAACCGCCATTCAACTACTGAAGCCCAAACAATTTTTCCCCTGCTTGAATTAAAAGGAAGAGGAAATAGACTGGAAACTAAAGCAAGAATGAAGAATGTGCAGTATTTGGAATTCAAGAACCTTGTGCAGAACTAAACAAAATCAATTACTAAAAAAAGTCTCATAAAAATCTCATACATTATTTTTTTCAGTCAATGTTTGTCAGCACTTAATAAATGAATCACTGACTGAATGAAAAATCCACATGGAAAACAGCAGCTTATATTACACAAAAGTTTTTTGGTGACATAAGAATAGAAAACTTGTGCTAGAACTTGGAACATTTCCCTACTCCCCCAATGACATTTCTTTATCTAAGAGATACTCATTTCCTATATAAATTTTCCTATGTTCTCCCAAAAGTGGAAAATGCAATTTTCTGAAACAGACAGACCCAACTTCAATGGGTTTTGTTTAGTCTCACTTTCCTTTCATTGCTGTTTCAGAAACTATGTTCCAAGAAACTGAATTATACTGTTCCCACATTTTTACTCCCAAAAGCAAATTATGCTGCTAGGCATTTTTAATTAAGAAATCTCAGGATTGCTTTCAAAGATGCAGAAAAATATTTTCAGGACATCACAAGTAGTTTGGATAAGAATAAGTTCATGAATCTTGCAAGATAACATCTTTGTTGTTCAACATCTTCAAGAGAGAATCTGTGTCAAAATTCCATATTGCTTTTTGCATAACTAAAATATTCCATTACTTTTGCTTTTTCTTCTTAGTTTAACTCAGAAAAAAATAGAACTGAATTTAAATGAAATACACTAATTAAGATAAATAAATGAATGATTTCTAATCCTCTGGTAGGATTTTCTAGTTAGTAACTACAAAATCCTGTTTTAGCAACATGAATTAATTTATTTTGGCTATTTGCATGCCAGAAAAAAGGAAAGTATAACAAATACTAACACTAGTTGTTAATAAACATTTTAAAAAGCATTCTATTTACCCCTTCATTGTTTAGAATATGAACCAGCAAACCATTTCCACATCCAAGATCTACAAATGACTGTTTCTTGGTTAACCCTTTTTCTTTTCTCTCTTCTTCCCAAAGAATCTAAGACAAGAAAACAGAAAATATTAGGCTTCCACTCGCGTTTCCCTGTAAGAAACCATCAAAGGTTATTGGAGAAGAAAGGAGAAAGCTAGAAATGCCGACTTGATAGAAAACATTCACTGTACTCAGAGGTAAAAATAACTTTAGAGGGGAAAAAAAACCCCAACTAAAAAAAAAAAAAACAAACCAAAAAACAGAAAACCACTGTTTATGAAGTGGAAAAAGAATTAATTTGAAAAAATATCAGTAATTTTCTAAGTGCTAAGCCCATCCTCCACTGTGTTTTGAGTCATTAGGAGTTGAAATTAATCAGGGCTTTACAACTCTGGGCTAGAATGAGAATAAATGTAAAGTAAGTTGCTAAAACAATGGGTGCAAGAGAAGAACAGTGGAAAACAAGGGGAGTATGAAGTAAACTCCACCAGACTCTGCAAGTAACACCACAGATGCATTTATATCCACTGTACTAAAGAAAGCATTAATGGCAGAGCTGAAAATAAACCTCAAAATATTCTTTGTAATCACTTGGTGATATACTGGTACAAGTAACATCTCTTTTACTGAACAAAGCAAGTGTTACCTAGCAAGTTAACTGTCCCAAATTCTATACCAGCTAAGGGACCCCAAAGCTTTTAGACAAATTCTAGTCCCTGATCTGTACACAAGTAGGTACTTTTACACAGACATGTAATCCATAATAAGTGGCTGTTTCTCTGCAGAACACAGATTAACCTTTACCACTTTCCAACTCTTTTTCCTTCAATGAGAAGTAAGAGACCATACATTTCTAACTCTGCACTCTGATTTTTTACCATGACTACCAGAAATCCTGAACAGTACTTAACTATGAAAATTAGTATTTGTAATATTGTCACTTTTGAATATCAATTTTGCTAGAGGGAAAGAAGCTGAAGATAAACATAGTCTGCTAATCTCATGCATTGTTTTTAGGTTTACCTATCATTGTACTGTGGCACTCTAGGCAGTATCCCAGAAATCCTTAATTACCTCATTCACCGATCCTAGCTGTCCTCCAATTCCTGCAGAGTTTTTCATAACACAAACTCAACAGCTACATCCTTGACCATGCTCCGGGTCAGTGAGTGATCTCAATATGATTGCAGAATAAAATGAGGTCACACTGAGATGTCATAAACCCATAATAACACTGGACCTACCTTTTCTAAATCACCTGTGTAATGCACTTCCAAACACTGAGTTTCATCCACCATCATACAGATACAGAAGCATGTTAGGTTATTAATACTTCAAGTTTTTATTTACATAAACTATATATTGAATAACTTTAATAACTTTCTGAAAACTACTGCTAATTAGCCAAAACATAATCACTGTAAACCAACATTCACATGTATAAAAATGCCATCACTCCAGAATTTTCTTGTGGCTACAACTAAATTCCTAATTTTCGACATTGAATACTAAGATGGTGGTAAAAATAGTAAAGATGAGACTATTACATAGCTCTTTCCACAAGCCATTATCTAAGGTTCTAAGGGGTTAAATATTTAATTATCAAAATAAATTAGTCCTGAATGAGTACTGTAAATGAGCTAACATTCACAAATACTGATTTAGGTATGATGCTACAAGTATAGTTCAATGTAGACATGCTCTTACCGCCACCAGGTTGGCAAACAAAAATATTTATGTGCCTGCCTTTTAAAAACCTGTAGTTTCTAAGAACTGCAGGTAGCAGAGTTTTCATAGAATCTTAAGTAGTTATATGTTTAAGAAAACTGCACAAAGCATTTATCTGCACTCCTAGCATCTGCAGTTTATCTTATTACACTTGAAGATGGGATTTGATCTGAAATTTTATCAAGAAAAGGCACAGCAGTGAAAAACGATTAAGATTTTATTTGTTCATAGTATATAATGAACAAGTAGTAGAAAAATTTATACAACAATCAATCCTAATCTCCAACTGATCCATCTTATCACTTCTACATTAGTGCCTTTGGCTTTCTCACCTATAAATAAATCTTGTGTATGTAGATAACAAATCTGTGACAGAAGACTGCAAATCATCATATCTTCATGAAGAAGTTTTTGTTTACCTCTAAAATTATCTTCTTTATAGAGGTTCTATTATTAGGAAATATAACCCTACAGCATATTACTAGGTAATGCAGTTCCCTACCAGCAAGTAAGTGGCAATGGCAACATCTTCATAAACAAACTTCTCAGGATCTGTCACTTCAGGCCACACCTTCAGAAAAAAAACCCAAAAAACCAAGAAACAACAGAATGAAAAACTAGATGAAAATTTATTTTCTGCATCTGAAATAACCTCAAAAATGCTCAGACACAGTAATTTGGATACTTATTCACTTCAGTAAGTTTCTGGACTTCACAGATTTTGCATTTTAACCTCATTAAAATATACCCAGAGAATGTAAAGACTGATTCAACCAAACAATAAAGTTTCTAAGAACGTTTTGGCTCCATACAGTGCAAGTAAACAGCTGCATCTGGTCTGTAACAGACCATGGATCTAGAACTTAACTTTCTCAGGAGAAAAAAATCTTATCTATACCTCTGCAAGACTGAGAACATGAACATTTGTAAACTTCTATTCACAAGGGAACAGGCCTAGAATTATCCTGGCACAGTGGACACGAAGAATCAAAATCTTAAATAGGAAGACAGAAAGTGAAAGTATTATTCTCAGGTGTTACTTTGTAAATGAGTAATTGAAACAAAGACTAAATACTCAACACCAGCAATTCTACTGCAGAACTGAAGACAACATTGCTGTCTTACCCAAAAATATAGTTCTCCTCTCTTATGTATCTTCCTGTTAGTACTGAAATACTAACAGTAAACCCTTTCACCATTTTCACTGGATGTTTTACAAAACTATTTACCTTTTTTTTGTTTATAGCAAAAGCCAAGTTTGCAAGAATAAAAACATTGCTTCATACAGTGCTCTGTTGCTCTTCAGGATAAGTAAAAATTTACAGTGCTGCTCCTCTAACTCAAACACATATTAAGATGGTATCCAAAGGTTTTTGAGAAGGAGGTGTTTTATTTATGCCTTCTAAAATGTGGATGACTATTTATTCCACTGACCTGCCTCTTTTTTATTGTAAGTGATACATCCTGGAATATGCCTAACTCCTCCAAATACTTATTCCAAATTTGCCTCTAAATCCTGCTACTCCAATTAAGTTCTTCTCAGTACTAAACAGTTTTATTCTCCATATATACCAAAAACAAACCCCAAAACATGAAACCAAAAAACATACATTATAATTCAATTGCTTCTTTTATAAAAAGGAAGGATAATATTCCTGCTTTTACTGCTAAACTTACCTTTACCATCTCTTTGTACTTTTCTTTGAGGTCCTGATAAACCTTGCTATATTTTGCTACCGAAATGAGTGAGAGTGTACTTTTAAACTCACTGGGCTTTTGCTCCACAGACCATTTAGCCAGTTTGGACAAAAGTTCATTTCCAAGCCATGCTAGTTTTGGGTACACAATTCCATCTGAAGACCAATCTTCTGGAAATGGAGCTACAACAGATATAGACCTTAAAAACAAACGAACAAAAAACCAGTATAAATACAGTATTTCATTATTTCAGCTGTCTCAAGGACAGAGAAAACAAGGATTAAGTGGAGAAAATCAGAAGATCAGAGATATAAAACTAGACTGGAGAATAAGTCTATAGAATTATTCTAGCCTCTAGAATAAGACAAACAAAAGGAAAGTAAACCTATGAAGTTACTGAATAATGGAAAAGTTTCCCCTGAATTTTGTTAGCTAATTATCTCTCAATTTAAATACTGTACATTAGAGTCCATGCTGCATTTAACACATTAAATGAGGACTCACACATGATGAACAATCTGATTTCACACAACAGCCAAACACTAAACAGTGAAAATCAACTTATGAAATTCCTGAAAAATAACAGGACAATTTAGGAGAAAAATATATCCATTGTCACAACTCACATTTCATTATCTCTAACTCTATCCATATTTTATTACACTTACATCTCCAGATGCCCAGGACCAAACTGGTCTACATTTCAGTGACTGAAGCTCAGTGGGTTTACAGAAACTCTGGTTTGACCCTCACCCTTACTAACACCCCCAGAACCTTTTCAACAGACACTGCTACATCCTTATGATCACAAGAGGCATATTTTTTCTAGACCACACATGGGTACAGTCAATGTTTACATTCAAAGGTGAAACAGGTTTGTTTTATGTTGTTCTTGGTATTGCAGATGTTTCTTTTTAGAGAACACTATGCACTCATACCACACCACTACTGTAATTTATTAATTAAGCAGAAAATTATAAAATCTAAATTGCCAACATACGAATACTAAACCATTGTGTGATTCTTGCAATAACTTACTGTTTCCTTCCTCTCTCACTCCCATACTTACCACTCCTCATCTTTTATGTGTTTAAGTTGAATTTGATAAATATTGCACTTTTTAACCAGGTATTTTCCTTCACTGTTTTCCTCCAAGGGCAGAAAGGTCACAGTTCCATTGCAAACATCTGAAAAGATACGCAAATATGGGTTTATTATTCCATGGAGCAACCCACCCTGGTTAGCACCAAAATGAGCTTCTGCCTTCAAACTAGTGAAGGCAAGACATAATAACAGAGAAAGAACCACAATATCAGGAATAGATCTGTTTCTTGGTGGTTTTAACATATGAAACTACAATTTGAATTCTCCAAATCTAGCACTCTATTGCATGTTTCCAAAATATCTAGGGCTTACCAGGCATATTCATGTTCATCAAACCTAACTATTTTAATAAAGTAAAAACTAAACAGTAAGATTTTTCTAGTATATGACTGCTGCTTTTCCATACCCCACAGCAAATCCAGAGCCCTGGGAAGCAGGAAGCAGTATTACTTACTCTAAAAACTAAAAAACCTTTTCCTGCTGTTGTTTATGCTGGGAAGTTGCTTCAGAATAACTTATTAAGTTCTCAGTTTTGAAAGTGTTTTTAATTACTGTCACAACAAACATTCTTGCTGCTAAAAATACCATACTGGCTACATAATCAATTTTCAAATGGACTCCAAAATTTTCTGAGTTAGATAAGAAAGAATTAATTAGCAGTAGAAAAAATGTTAAGTCTTGCTATCTTGTCTCATCCTTAGCAATTCCACTTCTAACAATTTTTAATTGTAAACAAAATAGTTTTAAAAAAAATCTCCTAGGCTTTTTCTTAGAGACAAGCTCTATAGATGCAGCTCAGGAACACCTTTTCTTAGCAACAAAATTAAAAATAAATCAAAACATATAATATTTTCTTTTAAGGCACCAATTTTTTGAAGGCATCAGGTAAGAATCATAGGCCTCAAGAACATCCCAAGTGTGCCCCATAAATGACTATCAGTCTTTCTGAATTTTAAGTTGAGTTGTTTCTGGAATTCTGATCATTTCCAAAACATTACTACTAGAATTTAATCCACATCAACATTTTTTCCAAAGTTTATCTTAAAAACGGTGTCAATTTCTATCCTATGTAAATTTCTTTATATTAGCAGGATTTATTGCAGCGCATTACCGTCATACAGTGTAAGAAAACACCCCAAAGCAAAACAAAAACAAAACAAAAAAAGTTGAGCTTCTTTCTTAAGCAAAACTAAACATTAAGAAAGTCGATACAAACACTTTCACTTGTCCAGGCTGGTGCCATAGCTGCCTACTCCTTTCAGTAGTTTTGCACTTCCAAACTCTACAGTCACTCCTCACAAGCCCCTCATTAGGTCTGCACCAGGAGCAGCGTTTGAGCTCACTCGTGACAGGAGCTCCTGAGTGGCACAGGCCTTTGGCCTCTGTAATTTGTATTCCAGCTGCTGAAACTTCAGCGCTTCCTAGCGCAACAACGAAAGGCAAAAATAAACCCTAAGCACACGATCGGGACAAAAGACCACCTTCGGTAGCACAAATAGGGGAGAGACAAAGCGGCATTTCTCTCATCTGCGAGACAATCTCTGATGGGCCAGGTCAGCGACAGCCCCGGCCCCTCACACGCTGCGCCCCGGGCCCGGCCCTTGGCGCCGTTCTCCTCTCACCTTGCACCGCCAGCTCCCGGGCCGGGGCCGCGGCGGGCCGGCCCCGGGGCAGCAGCGTCCTCAGCACGGCGCGGAGCTCGCCGGGCCCGCCCCAGGCCGTGAGGGGCGGCGGCAGAGGCAGCTGGCCCCGCACCTCCCTCCAGAGCCGGCCCAGCTCCGCGGCCCCCGCCGCTCGCCCCTCCTGCCCGCCGCCGCCCCCGCCTGCCCCCGCAGCGGCGAAGGATTTATTTATGTCCCCGCCGAGCGGCACCGTGCCCTCCGCCTGGACAGCAGCGCCGCTCAGCCGCCTGTTAGCCACCTGCGGCTTCTCCAGCCACACGCGTACGGCTGCCCAGAAGCCGCGGGGCAGCGCGGCGCCGCCGGGATCCCGCACGGCCGCCGTCCCCACCGGCCCCATCCACCGCCCGCTGCCGCCGCGCTGCGCCGGGAGGCGGAGCGCGTCGCAGGCTGCTCCCGTCAGTTCCCGAGGCGGAGACAGCGGCCGCAGCAGGTAGGTACCGGGTCCCCTCGCCCCGGCCTCCGGCTCTGAGGCTCCAGGTGCCGCGAGGGATCGCTGCGGTGCCGTCCTGCGGCTGAAAACACGGGGAGCCGCCAGCTCCCAGCAGGGCGTGAGGCTGGAGGGTCGTCACCGCATGTGCGGCTCTGGCGGGGGAAGGTCTGTGCCCCTCTGACAGCGGGTGCAGAACAGCTGTATGAAAACGCCTCCTGAGAGCAAAATCCAGACCGGGACGGCTGTCTGACACTGGACAGGCAGCCCGGCCCAACAGGGAGACATCTCGGTACACTTTTTTTAGCAAATAACAGTACATTTGTAGTCTGCTTTTGCCCTGTCTGAGCAGAAGCGAGGCCCTGCCCGGGGCTGTCCTTTACCCTGCCCGGGGCTGTCCTTTACCCTGCCCGGAGTTGTCCTACTCTGGACGACTGCCGGCAGCAGATTGCTCGGCAATGCAGAGCCACTAGAAAATAAAATAAAATAAAACACTACTTATATACTCTTAGCCATAAGGGTACAGTATCATTGTTCTTGACAACCACCAAGTGTCTGAGCTGTGTTATTTGTTATGCAAGATAGTTGAGAATAGTAGCCTGCGAACTGACTTTAGCCCTTGTGATTTATGACACTTTTTTGGTGCCCGGGTATGAATTTGAATTCCTAGCAGGAGCACTTTTCACTGAAAAAGGTTTTCCAACTCAACATTTTGCAGTGAAACTGCAGCAGTTCTTTGCAAATTGAAAATAATGTGGTTTTAACTTCCACCTTCAAAATTTCAGAGCAAGGCTGAAATTAACACTGAAGTTATTCTTTAGAGCAGTCTGTTGTTACTTTTCTATTGTAACCACCTCTTTTCATTTTTTAATTAGTTTTGAAACTGTTGACTGAGCCAAGTTATATTAAAACATTGCATGAAGTCTGACAATTTGTAATATATTTTAAGTACAGAATGGTTTTTTTTATGAACTCTTAGGTTTTCTTATTTGGGTAACATCACTGATTTGCAATATAAATAAAGTTAAATATAATAGCTGCAATATTATAATGTATTTTTTTTTCTCTTCTATGGGTGAAAGCTTAAAACTGCTGCCTGATTTACCTATTTTCCATTTCGAAGTGTATAATCTGTTTATTCGGCTGGAGGTTGAAACACTTTCACAATGTCTTTTCTTTTTTTTTTTTCTTCTTTTCGAAACTGTTGCTCAATACTGGAGCTGCATCTTCCTTGAACTGATTTGGAAGTCACAAGCATAAATACTGTACTTCTGTTCTCTCTACTCTGTTTGTACTGTTCAGAACTAGGGGATGACTTCCATGAAAGGATAAGGCTGAAAGAGAAGAGAGGTATCAAGGAGATATATCAAGATTATGAGGGGGAAAAAGCAGACTGCTGAAGTAGTTTCTGTACTTCATTATGTTCAAGGTCTGTACTGAGCCTTTGGCCAGCCCTGGGCCAGGATGTCCTAGGTATACCTTTGAGTTGCTTCTTTCAGCCAGTCTTGTTAAATTGTGTCCAGCTTCTGCTGCCCTGTCCTGTGGTTTTTGCACCCTCCAAGCACAGCAGAGATCTCTGCTGTCTCTGTGGTGGCAGGAACTGCTGGGTGTACTGTGAGCAGCAGAGGGCTCTCCAGCAGCAGCTTCTGGAAGCAGCAGAGGCTCAGCCTCTACTTCTCTGGGCTGAGTTCTAATGAAAAGCAGGATTCTCCTCTCCTGAACCAGTGCAGTTGTACCTACTGACAGGGAAATTCTGCAGGGTCGGTGCAGTTTTGTAGTACTCTTACCTGACCCAGAGATGCACTCAAGTAGCCAGCAGACTTCATGGGGCCTTTCTCCATTTGTTGTTTAAGACATGGTATTTTCTCTCCTGGGACTTTGATCACCCCCTTTTTATCACACTCATACTTTTAAACAAGTTCATCATGAATTTAATTAACAACTCTTTTAATTTATTTTAATAATTAAAAAAAAGCAAACCCATACATCTGTGGTGCTTCAGTTTGTGTTTTATCTTGTTTGCTACAGTTTAGCTAACAATGGCATCCACACTGAATCAGAAAGAAGTGACTGGCAACCAAAACTCATGGGATAGTTTGCTGCCAGATTTCCCTAAAGGCCCGCTTTCCAGATATCGTGACAAAGCTTCCTTCAACTGGAAGGAGATGGCAATGTTCATAGATGGTGAAGATATCATCCAGCTGAAGGTAAATTTTGCAAGAATTGTAAGCATGTTTTAATTGTGGAGGTATCAGTGGAAGTAAGTATGTTTTTTAAAAAAAAAATATTCTAGCTAATAATACTTTAACTACATTACCTAAATTATAGTTAATAATATTTTGTAAATATGGAGCATGAAAAAATTTGATTTGCACAGCCTATTTTCAGAACAGAGCTGAAATTTTAAGCAATCTACTCTGTTGTCTCATAAGACTAGTTTAATTACTGAACATCACTACAGGGGAGACCAGCAGGTGCTACATTTCTGAACCTGAGTGTTTATTTCAGACTGAGAACTATACTATACTATACTTCTTTACTGTTTGCATTAAATCATAGACCCTATGGTTTTGCAAGTTACTTATGCAGAGCTAAGTTCAAGCCTGTCATTAGGTCTGTCTTTGACCTAATTTCCAACGATGTTCTGTGTTTGCATTAATGCTTATGTGGCATTGCACTTGGAGATTAGCATTTGAACCTGGCCAAAAGCTAGCTCTACCAAAAAAAAAGAGATTAACTGCAGCACAAGAGATGGTGAGGAAATGCATGACTTAGAGATATATGGGAGGACAAAGGGCAAGCTTTTGGAAGGTGATCTAGATTTGTATGGATTTAAGCTAATCTTGAATCTTCACCATAATTATAAAAATCCTAGCCGGTAGGTCAGAGGAATCAAAAAGGCCTGGTTCTGTATCTGACTGGTGTGTGTTAGAGCACAGAAAAAAACACAAGTTCTCTGTGTCTGAAGGAGTTTCAAAGCTGTGTGAGCATGTAGAGTTGTTTACACAGAGAAAGGGAATGACTGCTTTTCAAAGGAAAGCACAGGAGGTCTGGGTTTCTTCCTTCTTATGTGAAAGACAATTAAGATGTGGATATCTTGAAGACAC
Organism: Poecile atricapillus; assembly: GCF_030490865.1. Classification (NCBI taxonomy): domain Eukaryota; kingdom Metazoa; phylum Chordata; class Aves; order Passeriformes; family Paridae; genus Poecile; species Poecile atricapillus. The sequence goes on along the minus strand of NC_081252.1, from coordinate 66,017,679 downwards.
AGCTCTGGTATAAACAAGGTGCCATAATATATTATCTAATACAAAAAGGATCCAAATGACAACATTAAAAGATGCACATCCCCACATTGAAGGCATATGATGGTTCCATTAAATGGAGCCTTTTTTTGCTTTCATCTGGGAACAGAGCAGTTGTGGTAGCTTAATGGCTTTACCATCATTGCATATTTCTAACTGAAACTCTAAGCCCTGGAGTTTTACCTTTATCCTCAGACTGAGGGACTTTTTCCCCTTAGATTCTGCCAGCAGCTTCATATATTGAGACAGTGAAGCTGCTGCACAAAACAAGTTTGACCATACTGTTCTTGTGGATTCAGAATTAATCAATGAATCATTTAATGGTGAAGAAGATGTCATAAAATTTAGCTGCAAGTGCTGTATATGACAGGCCATTTAAATGTATTTTTTAATTCTCTGGAATTTTTGGTTTATAGGTTTATACCTTCCAGCAAATGACTGTAGTTTGAGATCCAGTGTTACTCTAGAAGAAAGTTAACTGCTTTTGTTAATGCTTTTAGGTTAATATTCTCATGTCGGTTTTTTCCTCTCCAAGAACAGAATCTTCTCTGCTCTGGAAAATGACCCTCTCTTTGCACACCATCCTGGAGAAGATTTGTGCCGTGAAAAATATCAGGAGGTGACATTCCTGCGCTGTAAAAGGCTCTTTGAGTATGACTTTTTTACTCATCAAGAGATGATGGAGAACCCATTAAGGCTTTTTAATATGCTGCTCTGTATAGGAATGTACGATTGGTCTCCGTGTCTCCAGTTTGTCTTACATGGTGGTGTAAGTACACTTCACGGGTTATAGTGGCGTATGTTTGTATTTAAGTAAGTTCTAATACCATAATTCTGTTGCTTTATGCCTGTTTTATTAAAACTTGATATTTTCCTCATCCTTTCTTTTCAAAAATGGTATTAAGTTTTAACTGTTTAGAAGAGTCAGAGAGCTGTGGGTAATCTTTGTTGTTAAACCTCTGTCTCAACTGGAATCCCACCTGGAAAGTAAAGGTAACGCAGTACAGACAGAGATGCAGAAAAAATTTTGATGCCTTCTTTTGTTTACTCCTCTGCCTCCTCTCTAGGGCAGCCAAAGAACTTGGTTGTTGGTGTTGCTAAAGATTTGCAGGTATCAGAAAGTTACCTGCTCTAAGCCCCAGTGTCTTAATGAAGGGGAGAACCCAGAAGTAATGGAAAGCAGTTCAAAACTTCTCACTGACATCAGTGGCTGTATTCGATTAATCAGTTTTTTCCCAGATGGATCTCTCACAAAGAATGCTCAATATAGCTGGTCAAATATTATCAGTTTCAATAATAATTAATAAATTAATTATTAATGTTCACATAGCTGGGGAGCATCTAGGAATTAGAGTTTTATTGTGTGAATACCTATGTAGGAAAACTGAAGGTAGCTTTCAAATCAGCATTCTTGTTTGATCTTGAAGCAGCTACCTTCAGTTCCCAATCTGTTTGCAATAAAATGAACTAAGGTAGTCTTGAAGTTTTCCTTTGCTCAAGGGAACATCACTTATGACAAGTGGAAAGAATTTTTCAGCATTTGCAATGAAGGCTTGAACAGGTTAGAGCTGGGACAAGATCAGTCATCTGTAAAGGGGCATTGACAAGATCAAATCCTGACTAACCTCCCCCAGCTATAGTTTAATTATTGTTTACTATGCAGCCCACTTTCCCTGGTCTCTTTATTGGACATCACTATTAAAAATCATGTGCAATTTGTGCTTTTCATCACAGAGCACTGATTTCATTCATTATTCTCTTTTTACAGGTATTTGGATCTTCAGTTATGAGTGCTTCTAAGAGATTTGTACACATCTTGAAGCAAGCTTATAGCATGGAGGTAATTTTTTCTAATAATTTGTGAGAAATGGACACTATTATAACTGTGTCACTATTTGCAGTTTTGTGTAATTTCTGATCTCTTCACATACCTAGGTATCTCTAAATGGCAAAAGAAAATACCATGGAGCACATTCAGGCATTGAGCTCTGACTGTCCTCACTACTAGCTCATAAACCACTTCCTGGATGTGTTTTAGGCTGTTGAAGTTAACATCAGACAAAATTTGGGAACTTTTCCCAAAAGGCATGTAATGTCAAATAGATGACCTTACACCAGTTTAGGTTCTGTCCTGAGTAGTTTAAGACTAGAATACTCTTAACCATGACGTGTTGCCATAAAAATTCCATTCTAACACTATAAAATGGAAAATAAGAATTTCTTAATGCCAAAGAAATGCCACATGGAGTTCAGTGGGGACTTGGGACCAAGTACTCCGCAGAATAAATACAGCGTGTCTGATACAAAAGTGCCAATCCTAAATAGTTTCTCCAGTGTAGGCCATGTGGGCAGTGTTCACTGTCTGGCCAAACCCCCTTTGACTTTTCAAGGTAAATATTCTGAGTGCGCTTAAACTGAGCTTTGTGCTTCTTTTGTTGCTCTTTATCACTTCCTGTTTTGTTTTGGGGGGTTTTCGTCAAGTTATTCTCCAGTAGCTGAATTTGAAATAATTTGAAAGTCTTGCAGTTTTAATTAATGTAATAAGGTGGTCTTGAGTTGTGCTCTGTATCTCCTTATTTAGATTTTTGGATGTTTTGCTCTGACTGAACTCAGCCATGGAACTAACACCAAAGGCATACGGACTACGGCCACATTTGATCCTAGCACTCAGGTTAGTTCCTGACACACACTGTCAGCCAGGCTTTCTTTCCATTCAGAACTGTGTAAGGAGTTGGTCACTGCACAGGCTTCAGCTCTCACAGCTGAAACAGCTCTCTCAGTTCTTTGCTTGAACTTGAGCTCAGTTTAACCTAAGACCTAGGAAATGCTTCCCAGCCCATGGAAAAGTCCTGCTTTTCTGTTTTTTTGACTGCTTAAATTAGCAACTAAAAAAGCTGAGTTTCAGGCTTTATAATGAGGCAATGAGCTTTTTAAACTCTAAACTTTTTCCTTAATGCATGTGTTCTCTCCAAAGTAGAACACAATAAGAGAGATCTCAGGTGCTGGGGTGCAGTACAGAATAAAATCCTTGCAGTTAATGAATATTTTCAAAACATTGCCAGGGTGATGAAAAAATAATAGCTGTGACCTGATTTTTATTATTTACATAATTTTCTGTTCCTTTTCTGATTACAGGAATTTGTCATCAATACACCTGACTTTGAAGCTGCAAAGTTCTGGGTCGGTAATATGGGGAAACATGCCACTCATACAGTTTTGTATGCCCAACTCTATACCCCTGATGGACAGTGCCAAGGATTACATTCCTTTGTTGTACAGGTAGGGTGGAAATTTGCTAATCCTTTTATTCTTTTGGGGAAGAGTGGGTTCAAATTAAAGCTGGTCAAATATAAATTTATATTTGACCAGCTGATTCTTTATATAATACCTTCACAGTTTATTGCAGTTGTAACCAGGATACCTTTTTTAAATGTTCACTGATTTTATAAAGGTTGTAGAGCTAGTTTTATACTGTCAGTTTTCTGCAAAGACTTTTGAAAATACAAAAGAGCTGAAAAGTCTCTAGACCACCATGGTACTTATATAGTTAGAATTCATCTGTATGCTATGTATGAGGTGCTGAAAGTCTTGCACAGGGCATCAAATGATTTGTGTCTGCCAGTGCTGCAGGCTGATCTGCATGAAATCTGCAAACTTCCACCACAGAAATAATTTTAAACGATTGAAGGCATCAGAAAATATGTTGGTGCAATAAAAGACTTGTATGTAGTGAAATGAACTAGTTGCAGACTGAACAAAGTTTATTACAGAATTGGGGAATACCTCAAAGCTGATTGTTACATAAAAATTCCATTTGTTTCCGCTGTGTCTGTGTACACCTGAAGGAGGTTTCAGTGCTAGTCTGATGAGAGACGTCATCAGTGTTAAGGGATATTTAGTACAGCGGTGCAATTAGTGTAATCTTTCAAAGTAATTTTAATTAAAGTATCTATGTCCTGAATGAGAGGATGCACAAGTACAAGTTATATCCAGGATTATGTGCTTGAAAGAAACAGTGAGATCTCATTATCATTAGCAGCAGGGTACAAGTTGGGAATACTTTCAACCTTTGAAAAAATCAGCCAGTAACTTTCATTGTTCCATTACTAAAATGTTTTGTTTTACTTCTCTACAGATTCGAGACACAAAAACTCTCCTACCAATGCCAGGTGTGATGGTAGGTGATGTAGGAAAGAAGCTTGGGCAGAATGGGTTGGATAATGGGTAAGTCATTACATTTGAAAGAGAAAACATTCTAGGTTATATCACAATGTAGTGGGGCAAAGATCCCCCTATATCTGTTCTGTCTTTACTTCTGAAGTGTTTACTAGTGGTTTAGAATTGTTGATATTTCTAGAAAAAGACCCCAGACTGAAAGATCTTGAATTCCAGTATTTTCTATCTGAATAAATGGCCTTTCAGCCTTTCTCACTCTTTAAAATGTGAAATGCTCCTGATATTCTGTGAATATCCCCAAGCAGTCTTGCAGTTATAGACTCTTCAACAATAATAATGGAAAAAAAAAATATCTAGCAAGTTCTGAGCAAAGAACTTTATCAGCCTCTGCACCCATCTGGGTGTAAGACTAATTATTTTTTCTGTTGATTTCCAGCCCACAGGAAAGTTAGTGGTGGTCCCCAGACAAGGTTTATTTTCAGTAAAGATTAAGATTAATGAGTCTGAAGGGAGAAACTATGTATCTTGTTTTGACTATGGGATTTCTAGACTGCAGCCAAGAAAGAGAAGACTAGTTACTTTCTTCTGTATTATGTGTGTACAGTTGAATTAAATACTTGGCTCCGTTTCTTTAGTCATGTACAGTTGAAATAGAAATGTACTTGGCTCTGTTTCTTTAGTCATGGACTCCAAGGGCCTTTCTCTGTCTACTTTACTAACCAAAGGTGTCTGATGGGGTGGAGATACAGTGAGAAAACAGAGGTCAATTTCTGCATTAAAACAGTCATTATGTAAAAATTATTTAAACTCTTGCATTAGTTAACGTAGCTCTGTATAAAGACATAAACTTTAAATGGTGAAGAGTGGTTTCACTTCTCTATGCCTCAAATTTGCTTCTTTCTGTTGATTCAGTTCGTTACATATTTATGTATTGTCCTTCAAACCAGACCATTGCAGTAAACACAGTATAGATATCTTAAAGTATCCTGGTTTCAAATATTATGGCTTTGACTGACTTTCCAGAAGGTTGTAGGAATTTTATGATTATTTAGCTCGTTGTGTTGATTCTCTGTTTCCTAAGGACACAGAAGAAATAAATTTTAAAAACCCAAAACAACCCAAAATTAGTTCATAGAGCAAAACCATGAGAAAGATGTGAAAAGAGGGACGTTTAAGGATCGGTGGGTATTTTTTCCTGCTTCTGCATTACAGACTAGTAGCCACCAGATGGCACAGCAGCATGGGTCTGAGTAATCTAAATGTTACTCATATTTCTGTAGAAGTATTTAAATTCTGCTGTTCATTCTTATATTGCAATATAGATTTATGTGCAACACAGGAAGGAAGAGTATGCTTGTTATGTGACTTTAAAATGTACATAATTTTAAATCCATTTCCCCATTATCTACTGGGAAAAAATGGAGTATTTCTTAAAATATTGGTAATAACTGAATAGTTTGAAATTATAATCCATAAAATACCCTTTAAATGTGATACCAGTGACTTCTTACCTTAATGTTGGATGGAGTCCTTTATCTTAGTCGATATCATATGTCATTTAAAGCAGTCATAGGGCATTTCTGTTTATTTTGTATATGTTGTTTAACAAAAAAAAATAGTATTTTGTTCAAACAGTAGTTCCCAAAGAGCCCTAATCATGGATATATATCTCTTCAGTATACATTAAGACAGTCCCTGCATTAGAAACCTTAAGACAGCACTTGCAGATTAAGAGAGAAGGATGAGGGAGCTCAAGGTTATCCATAGATAACCCCTCATTCAGCTAAAAACTCTAGGGGCCTGTTCCTGAACTACCTTAGCTACTTTCTTTTTGGAGAGGTCTAAGATTAGAGGCAGACCAACATTGTTCTCAAGAACCAGGGAACCAAGTTTTGTTCTGCAACCTTCCTGCTCATGCTGAGATGTCAGAAGTGTCAGGGCTTGCAGATGTCAGCTCTCAGGAGGTCTGGATGGGGACTGGAAAGGAAGTTCTGCATTTGTTTGCAGAGACAGCCAGCCATGCTACACTAGAAAATGGGCTGCATGATCTGCAAAATGCCAGGATCCCCAGGGAGATATTTCACCAGATAGTGCCTTGTCAAGGTGCTCTCCTTGGCCATTTAGCAGTCTTACGTCCTTGTTTATCCTAGAGAAAGCACAGACTTGTATGTGGAGAGGAGAAAACATTCCCTTACGCTGTGGCTACAAGTATTAGTCTCCACTACATGCATTGCCAGGTTTTATTGAATGTGTTTGTGAAGTCTGCTCCAACTACCATGAACACCTAGTAAATCAGGTTCCATGTAGTTACACTCAGGATATGTGGTCAGAGTGGGGATCAGAGTCTGACATCTCTGACAGAGACGTTTGATTTTGTTCCTGTGCTTCAAGAAATTTATGCTAATAATTTTCAATATGGACAGAGAGTTAAGTTCCTGAGCAGTAATGGAGGTCATGGAGGAGAAATTCCAGAGCCTCCTTGTAAAATGCTGTTGATTTATGCTATGTAAGAAAACAGAGTAGTTGATTGTAGTTGTCTATTCTGGCTTTAAAAAACAATCTCCTGGGTTATTTGACTGAAAAGTGGTTTCCTGCTTATGCAGAGTGTAATGTTTTTAGTAAGAGAAAGGATTTCAGGACTAATATGGGAATTTTTGCAGTGTAAATCCATTTCTAAAATTAACTTTCCAAATAATTCTCATAGTTTGATAATTTGAATGTCCAAAAATCACAGGGTGTTTGCAGATCTTTGTAACTTTAGCTAACCTGACAAAAAAAAAAAAAGACAAAATTATTGTAAAATATTTTAAAATATTTTTTGTTCTCTAGGACATTTGCAATAATTTGTGTAATCAATACATAAAAGGGTTAAAAATAGATCTCTATTTTTTCTTTTGGAGAGTTTAGACTGGTTTTGTGTTTTATTACCAAAATTAAATCAGACTGCCACCAGGGGATGCAAATGCTTCAGTCTTTATTTTATAATATCGAAATGTCCACCTGTTGCTAGTGCTCTGGCACTCTTTGATATATGCTGCTCACTGAGGACCCAAAATGGTAGTAGCTGGGGGAAAAAAAAACCTGCTGAAAAAATTCCTGAGTATCTGGGATTTCAGGGGCTTGTCAATAAAATGTGTGGAAGGCATAAGGAGTCAGGTGACACACACATAAAGCAAGACCTGGTCTATGTGTTGATGTGCATTTCTGTTTTCTTCCTTTAGTGTGGGGTTTCTTTTGTTGGTTTGTTTGGTTCTTTTTTTTGATGGGGTGGGGAAGGATGTACCTTTGCTACTGGAACATGTCCCAGATTACCCATTATTTCAGTGCACATCAGTAAATGATTGGCACTGATTTGCTGGTGAACCAGTGTCATGTCCAGTTTTAACTAGTAGCAAATTTTTCCTTTCCTCTCTCCAGAGATGGAAATGATGCCCAACTGAATCTGCATGGGGAAGAGTGAAAATCAGCTATAATTGTATTTCTGAAGTGGTGCTTACCATGCCTGTCTTTGTAGAACATGTTCTGAGCTTATTCGGCTGCATCCACTGATAACATACATACTGTTTGTTGAGCAGATAAAACCTTTTGTAAGGGAAGAACTAAAGTAATGAAACTCATTTTACCTTAAGCCTTTGTAGGGAAGAAAAGGGTCTTTCTGGAGGAAGAATTATTAACTGGATCTAATGATAATCATGGCCTGGGAAAACTGATGATGTTTATTAGCTGTTCAACAGCCTTTTTTGTACAATTAAAATGGGGTGAATCTTTGCACAAATACAACACACTAAAATGTTCAGCATGTTCTCTAGCAATCAATGAGGCCAGATTCATTTTTCTGGATATGCAAAACAAAACAAAGCACCCAAGAAGGAATGGGTAAAGGGGATTTATTGGACAGAAAAGCAATAAATTGTGTAAACTAATCCCTTCTGGAAAGAGATGGCTCAGAAAGCCCTCACTATAATTCCTTGTTTATTGGCAAAGATAGGATATATCACATGACTTCCAAGCCTTTACAAATGTTAGATGTTAGTTCTGACTTTGTTTCTTCATCACTATTTCAGTATCACTGCCAATAATACATTATGATGCTGCTGTTGCTGGTTTAAGGACAGAGCAAATTAAAGTCTGGTTCTTTTTGTCTTCTACTATTTATCCTCTTAATGGTCATTTAGATTTTGCAACTGTTGCAGTTATTTCAGGAGGAAGATAGGAGGTATAATGCATGGTTGAAGCCTAAATTGTCTCTGGAGCTTCATCTTTCAATCTGAAACAGCAGCTCAGTGAAGATAGTATCCATAATCAGCTTCTTTGGTTATTTGCTTCTACTCTCACATTGTCTTTTTTTTTTCTGCTGTGATGAACATTTACGTAGCTATAGGGGACTCAGCTGGGGAACTGGAACAGCCTGAAAACTTTAAAAAAAAAAAAACACCAATTTTTGCTGTCTTCAGTCAGATAATTTGACAGGTCTGGTTCACTGCAAGGCCTTAGGAGTTTTGGTACAGGAAAAAGAACAGGGATGTAAGAAATGTAAAAAAACAAGACATAAAAATCGGTCCTGCTTCCCAAATAAACCAGCTTGGGCTTGTTTAATATTTTTTATTGACTTGTAGCTTCTGACCTAAGTTTCAAACAATTGCAATAGCAGTATCTATGAAGTGGTTATAGAAGAAAAAAAAATGTTAAAATGCTCGTACCTGTATTTATGTTATCATGAGAACTTTAGTCCCTGTGAAAAGTGCCACTTTCACAGTTAAAACTAGCTATTTTGCAAACACATCTTGCATGTTTTCAGTTTAAGTTAAAGCCATTATTTTTGCAGCAGAATCATTGGCATTTCCCTGCTTTGCCCTCCTCATGCAGTTTCTGCAGTCAGGGTTGGGCACTGTGTGGGGAGTGCTGTGCCTGTTACTAGGCTGTGGTCACACTGCTGCAGAGTGCTGCCTTATCCCCTCATTTTTGTCATGTTCATGTGCCTCAAAACTACAGCTGTAGCAACTTCACACTGAAAGGTACTTGATGTGGGTGCAAATAGGGAAAGGTAGATTTAGATCTGGTCACACATTTTTTTTTTTGACCTACAGAAAGACAGCCTCACATCTGCAGTGAACTTCAACCAACCATTTTTGTTCCTTAGCAGAGCTCTGTCAGCTCTCAACAGCTGCAGGAGCTGCACATCCAAAGCTCCTCGCAACACTGGCACATGGAACGTAAGAACTTGAATGTCTTTTTGTGCCTGTGGAGTCCATTAGGATTAGGAGGCCTATAAACTGCTATGTTGTTTTATCATTGCTATAGCAGTACAGAGCTGCATTCTTAGATTAGAGCCTTGATTGTAGAAAATAAAACTAAAATAGAGCTGTTTTCCCCAGTTTCACTGTAACTCTTTTCAGCTATAACCTTTCTATGAGCTTTAGTCTAGAATATGTGGCAATTTTCTTTCCTTCTGCAAGTTTTTGATCAAACCTCTGAAATGTTATTCTTTCCCAAGGTTTACTGTATCCTATAAACAGCCCTGATATCAATTGACTCACAGCCTTCCAATGCCATTCACCTGCTTTCTGTTTCTGGTTGGAAGTCTGGCACTAGAGATGATTGCACCATCTCTAATGTAGTCAGTAACAAAAGCTGGCAGAAAAGGCATTTTAGTGAGTCTGAATTTCACCAAAGCATGTTTGAGCTATTTGTACTATAGGTAACAGTTTATTAGTTTAGTACTGGCAAAAGGAGCTCGTAGCTTTTCCAGCTGCTCCTCTTTTATCAGCGTTACTGCACACCAGATGAATTACTAATGCATGATTTAAAGTCAGTGAGATTAACTTAGTTTGAAATGTTCCCTAAACCACTGGCCAAAGAACCCAAACAAGAATGCTACTATTGGAATGGCACTTCACCCTGCTCAGCTGCTCTTGGTAGAAATCTGTGTGATACAGCTGGGTTTTTTATCTGTGGTAAAAAAACTGTCTATATGATGCAGAATTGCACTTTGCTGTAGAGCCCTGTGATATTTATTTAAAGTGACAGCTGTCTGTCTGTCTTGCTGACTGGTCTTAATCTTAGTCATGCTACTTGCTGTGCTGAAGAGGCCCTGAGTAGGGCAGCTTTCAAACCTCTGGTCTTGTCATCACTGTGAAATTTAGCCATTTTCCAAACTTGCTGGTACATGATATCCCCATGACTGTGTATACAGTTCCATTATTGTAAGATATTTCTTCAGTTCTTCAAGAAGATTTTCCCCCTAAATGCGTTGACAGATGTGGGCCAAGTCTATGCATTCTAGGCTAATAACCATTAAAAACGTGATCGCTGACTTCATTAAATCTTATTATTTGTTTTTAATATGTTCCAGTATCAAGTTCCAATTGGCCAGTATGTCTAACAATTCCCAATAGCAAAGTTCTTGGAGAAGGAGCATAACAGCAGTTGGCAGCAATCTCCCAAAGTCGCTTAACCTACCAGTCCTGTGAGGCTCTGCTTTTATTTTCAACACTCTTGCTTATAGGCAAAATATCTCATTTCTTTACACATGGAAATTTTCTGTTGAATTTTTAATTGCTAGTTCTGCTGCTCTGCTTTGCTTCTTAAAATCTTTGCCATCTGATATGCATATCCGCATATCTTTTTATAATATATCTGTAATGGATAATATCAAGGGAAAAAATCTAAACTTTAAAAACCTGTTACTTGAATTTATTTTGATTTTAAGAAAATAGACTATCCTAATGATAAGAAATTCAGTATTCTGGTTCACTAGCTGTGAAAGCAGTTATTAAAGATGGGTGTGCTTGTTGTTTTTAATCATAATAATTTTAGGTCATCTTTTATGTGGTACAGAATTAGCTTCCTTATATTTGTGTCAGATTATAATAAAACTTTCTTGAAGTTTTTTCACTCTTTCCAACAGAAGACCTCCCTTAGATTTAACTGTTTAGGATTGTATTACAGCAAGTGAAAGTGGGTAAAATTGTTGAGGTGATCTTGGGACCTGTTTTGTTCAGCACACATCTGTCACAGGTTCATTATGAGTAGGCTTGGAATTCCTAAAAGTAGGCAATTGGTATATAGATTTATAAAGTAGCAGCTTTCAATTTGCTTTTTATGAAAGCTTGAGTCTCAATCACAGGTCAATATAAAAAATTTTCTACAACTGCACAACTTTGCTCAGTGAATTGAACTAATCACTAACAGTGTAAAACACAACACATAACAGAGGATATTTTGCCATTTTATTCATTGTCATAATCTCCCTGGTAACAAATGACAGAACAAAAGAAAGTGTCTTCAATTTGTACCAGGGGAGGTTTAGGTTAGATACTGGGAAAAATTTCTTCACTGAAAGAGTGTTCAGACATTGAGACAGGCTGCCCAGGGAAAAGGGGTGGAATCATCATTTCTGGAAGTGTTCAGAAGATGTATGGGTATTGTACCTGGGGATATGGTTTAGTGGTGAACAAGGTGCTGCTGGGGTAATGGTTAGGCTCTGATATTGGAGGTGTTTCCCGGCCTAATGGCTATGAACACTGCCATGAAATCTTACATTCATGACATATGAGGCTAAGCATCTTCCAGAGATGTATTTGCAGAGAGAAAGCCCAAGAGCTGGAGCCCTTGAAAATATTGTCTATATAAATATGTGCCCCAAATACCATATCATCTCTCTGTTAGGTCAATTCTTTCTTTAGTCTGTCTTATAATTCCAGTTTTTATCACCCATTCAATAGCTTTTCAAAATAATATTTCATTGCTTTCTTCCACGCATCCCCTCCTACTTGTGAGGGATCCTTACAAACATCCATGGAGCTCCCTTGCTTTCATCACTCTGACTTTTTTTCTTAAAATTCTCATTTGCTCTAATGGCTTGCAAAAAAAATGCCATTGATGAGCTGCTGGTGTGCTGTGACTGGCAGGCATTCTGTCAGGAAAATATTCTTCAGTAATTAGTGTCTGCTTCACTGAACATATTTGTGGCTTCCTGCCATATGCTTTCATTGTAAGGTCCTAGGAGGAAGCACCTTCTTGGAATTCTATGGATGGACAGCAACTGTGAAAAATACAGTGTAAACCAGAAACCTAAACCTTGCCACACACACTCTTCTATAATTAAAGTAATGAATAATAATAATTAAAAAGCTCAAGTTCTTTCTAAGATGCATGCTATTGCTTAGAAATATCAGTTGTTGTATAGTTTTAGTTGTGATTCTGTTTGGGATATAGGGAGCAGAGAATGTGAATTTAGCCAAAAGATATTTCTAGAAAGAGATCTTTTATTTTCAGTGATATTAAAAAAATATTAACGTAGATGGAAATCAGATTTTTTGGAAAATCTGAATTTGCTTCTATTACAAAGTAGCATAGTCTCACTGAAATTGGCCTTTAACAAAGCACTTATTAGCGTTGTTGGGGCAGCTGGCTCTTGGTTGGGATAGCACGCCTTTCTCTAAGTCTGAAAATACTGAGTTTCTCTAAGGCTGAATAAATTCAGTATTCAGATATGTTTCCTTGGAAACAACTCATAATTTAAAAGCACATGCAGCAATGCACCGCTTATGTAATTTATTAATGTAGAAGACCTGGCTCTCATGAGCCATATTAAATAGATTAGCCTTTATTGGCAGGAAAAAGGAATTTTCTTTGATTACAAATACAGCTTTTCAAGTGCTGTTAGATAGTGAGATACTCGTGACGGGTTGATACTGCTGCTATTGTGCCCATTATTGTGCTGTGTTGCCCATCTGGGTGAAACAGTTCAATCACTTTCATCCTGAAGAATATAAACATATCGACATTCTCCCTATCTTAAGAACTTTCCTCTGTATTTCTGCTGGAGTGCTGCAATTTAGAAAGGGTTATCTTGCTCTTCCAAGATGCCACATTTTAGGGAACAGAATTCCTAATTTGAGTTTAAACAAAGGAAAATTTCCCTTTCGGTTCCTTCTCAGAGCACTATTTCAGCTATGTCCTTATTTGTATTGCAGTAGAATGAGTGATCCTCACAGATCTGTATTTTAGACTCATAAAAATATATAGTGTCTCTATTCCAAAGCAGTCTCCAGACTGGACTAAACAACACCTCAAGAATATTGTTCCGCAGAATTATTTGAGGAAGGGAATTACTTGGAATGAGAATGGCTCAGTCCCGTTCTAGGCAGCAGAAGGAAGTTGTTCATCTTCCCAAGTTTTTTTAACAGCTGAGATACCAACCTAGGCAGCCTAAGTCATGCAGCCTGAGAATTCAGTTGCAATCTCATCTTTCTTATGACCTTTTTTCTGTAATAATAAACCTCAGACTATGTAGACATTTGTGTTTGTGTATTTGTTTAAACAGATTTGCCATGTTCCACAATGTCAGGATACCAAAAGAAAACATACTGAATATAGCTGGAGATGTCACAGCTGAGGGGAAGTACTCGAGTTCTGTCAAGGTATGAAACAAAGGTCTTTTTTCATTAAATATACAAAAATATAAGTAGGTTGACAGACAGAGCAATGGGCCTTGTATGCCAGGAAGTTCTGGATACCTGAACTTAAGGCTGTTGAGAATTTCACATGAGGTATGAATGTTGGTTTTTAATTGCATTTCAGAGATGTCTCAACTCACCTTGCTGGCTTGACTGAACTTCATGCTCTTTGCACAACCCCACTGATCCCAAAGAGTTTAGAGTTTGACTGTGTTCAGGCAAGACTCTTCTGAGTCTTGTCTGAATACCTCATCTGAATGAGTCGAGAAACAATATTGACAAAATTGCTTCTGATCGTGTAACCAAGTTGCATTTTTATGAGGGTAAAATGAAATGTTAACCTCAGCATCCATTCTGTGCTTTCTATTCATTCAGAATGTTAAAGAACGTTTCAGTACAGCTCTGGGATCCTTGTCCAGTGGCAGAGTTATGATCACAGCATTTTCTGTGACCAATTTAAAGCTTGCCTTGGCAATAGCCATTCGCTTCTCAGCTGCTCGCCGTCAGTTTGGACCAACTGAGGATGAAGAAATACCTGTCCTTGAATACCAAACACAGGTAAATACTTTGGAACTCAATCTACAGACTTCTATATATGAAACTCACATTCAGAACCACTACAGATCACAGTAGTGACTCTGAAGTTAGTGAAATTAAAGTTGTCTGTGTCACCTGATGCAACATTCTAGTACAGTTCTGGGGGTTCATTCCAACTCAAAACCTTCTTCTGGCATGACCAGGCTTTTAACATAAGTTCTTGGAGTAGCAAGACAAAAAAAAAAATCATGTTTCTCTGAAGTACCTAGAAACATTTGTCTTCTAAAATAGTAACCTTTTAACAGAAAGACTGTCTTACAGGCATGTGAAAGTACTGCAGATGTAGAAAGTAGCACTTGTTTCAAAACACCACTGCTTCTTTTGTTGCTGCAGTAAGTTTGTTATTTGTAGCCTGTATGCTTTAAAAGTATAGAACTCAATGACATTCATTGTAGAGAAATCTCAAGCTAATACTTGAATTATTGAATTAAAGAGGATTGTAACCAAGGTTTACCTGCAGTTTATACAGATGAAAAATAATTTTTGGACTGAAAAAAAATAGAAAAAGTGCATTGAGAATAACTGGGGGAAAGAGAAAACTCAGATCTTCTGAATGACAAAGGTTAATACATAAGAAGTGCTGAAAACAAACCTGCCCAGTTGGTCCTTGCAGTGTCCAAGGAATTTGCAAAAGTCCAAGCCTTTTACTAAGTTGACACTTACCTTGCAATGTTGAAAGATTTCATGTATTTATACAACCTGGTGGAAGGTGCCTTCCTTCCACCATTTCTGAATAAGCCAGGGTCTGCTTTCCACTGTTCTTCGAGTCTTAATTTTTCTCAGTTTTGGGTTGTTCTGTGGATTATGCTTACTGAAACTCTAATTCTCTTCTTCCTTTCCCACAAACACTTTAAGCAATTTTTCTTTTCCTTTGTGAGCACCATGAAATGGTTACAACCTCTGTCATGTTTCTGCTGAAGAAACTTATGAATCATGACTGACCCTGACATGCCAGACATTTTATAAACATATGGCAAAAATATGTCTTTGGTCCCCAAAGCTTCAGTGAACTTTTTCCCTGGTTTAAGAGAATGCTTATCACAAATTCATGAAACATGAGAACTAAAAGAATACAACCATAACTTGTATAAAGAGAACAATAATCACCTATAACATAATTAAATGTAATTAAATTAGATGATAGGTGGTTATTGTTCTCTTCTCCATTAAGTGGTTTTCCATTTTGAACACAGTAAAAATGAATGAGTTGGTTCAATATAACTATTTAAAACATATATCAATTTGTGATCAAATCAATTTAATTCTTTTTTTTTCCAGCAATGGCGTCTTTTACCTTACCTGGCTGCTGCGTATGCCTTAGATTATTTCTCAAAGTCCCTGTTTGAGAACTTTGTAGAGTTCTTTGGAGGTGTGTTGACAAAGGAAAGGAGTCAGAGACAGGTGAGATGTTACATATTTTCTCTTCACTGAATTCTTACTATAACAAAACGTAAACTGTTAAATGGAAGACCTATTTAAAGTCTTAGGCTCTCTAATGATCAAGAATGACAGAGCAATTGTCAGAAATATGGGGCATACAAAGTACTGATTGAAGTTGAGTTTACAAAAGCAATCAAATTAGTTTTGATGGAATGATTAAAGTATTATTGATTTCTGTGGGATTGAAGGTTATGGTCTCTTGCAGAATTTTTTATCATAAATATATTATGATGGTGTAAATTCAGTTTATAATTGTTGGAAGTGATTCTACAGGGAACATATATCAAAGATTTTTCTGAAAATATACTAACCTTAATTCCTTCACAGACTCTCCAAGTCTGGATTGAGTTTGCAATTCAAATTCATGCATTAAAATAAATACTGTTAGAGAAATAAGTTGACTTTTGAGTCTTAACGGGGAATTTTTCATCCACAGTCAGTCTGCTGGAAGTCATCTCTTTACAGAGGAAATAGTTTAATCTATCAGTCTCTGTGCAAGGACTGATTCTGAATCAAATTAACTGCAATAATGTGTTTTTACAGCATATAAATTTTATTTATTTTTATAATTTTTGGCAATAAAATTTTGAGGGCCTACATACTGGCTGTGTATTGCTCATGTCTTACTTAAATCCTCAAGGATCTTTCAGCCAGAATAAAGCACACAAAATAATTTATACTAATGGCAGGGTATTTTAATTTCTCCTCTTTTCACAAAACAAAGAAGAATTTAATTGATTTTTTTCTGTGATACTTCATCTCTGGAGATCTGCAGTGCAGTCACTAAAAAACAGTGGCTATCAGAAAAAGGTCATGATAGGAATTAATATCATTGCAGAAAATTTTAAGGATGTAATCCTTACATTTTTTGTTCTGCAGAAGATCTTAAAACAAACACCACCAATCAGGGAGGTGCTCTTAAACAAGCTTTGGTTGTATCAAGCCCCTGTCTCCAGAAACCAGAATTCCAAATGTATTTTCAAAGGAAGGTCAACAGACTTAATGTAAATGCAGGCTACTGTGATCCTCTGGAGTCTCTGAGGGTGTACATAAAAGTTTTCCTGCTCTCTGCAAAACTGATGCTTAAAAGATCAGTGAAAATTATGTAAGGCAATAAATGTTATAAATATTGTGTTGCTGGCTGGGGAGAGATAGGATAGAAGCTGTTTCTGGACAGGCCATCCTCAACCACCTGCTTCTCCATTTTTGGGAGGAAAAGCTTGGCAGTTAGTGAACTAACTCACTCAAATGCTGTACAGCTGATACAGCTCAACTAAGATGCACCCGTGTGCCCATTACCTGACACAAATCATTGCTGTCTCATGTAAAAAAGTTGGTGCTGGAGGTTTCTCAGTTGTGGCAGGGTTTTTCTGTGGCACCAAAGAATATGCTTTGCACTTACATAGATCTCAGGGTTCTATGCCTGTATTTCGAGTTACTGTTCTTTATAAAGCAATCCATGTATCTATGCTTTAGGTGGTCACCAAATTAATTTCTATAAAAATTATTCCTTGTTTATTACTTGTTTTTTGCAAAGGCTGATTTGGGACGTGAGATTCATGCTTTATCTTCTGCCAGCAAACCACTGGCATCTTGGACTGCTCAGCGGGCAGCCCAGGAGTGCCGAGAAGCTTGTGGAGGACACGGCTACCTTGCCAGTAAGTTACAGACACTGCATGCACTGATCAGAAAGAGAATGGCTATTTTGATGAGTTCTTCGACTTCTGTTCTGCTATGATTTCTGAATCTTAGCTATATGTTTAGAAAGTATTTTATCCTCATATCCATATTTTTAAACTTTATTTCATACCTGAAGTCATAAAAAATCTCCCTAAACTCATACAGGATCTGCACCAGAATTTTGACAGACTGTACAAGTAACTCAGTCTCAACTTTGAATATAAAGATGCAGACTTTATAGATGAAAGTTTCTCTTGTAAGTTAAATGCCACACTCTTCTAAAATCTTTACTGTACAAGGTAATGAGTGAGTTTTCAAGCTCATCTGTTTGTAACTTTAGTTTTACAGGAAGAGATGGCTCTCCTGCATTTTATCACAGAATAATTATTTAATCTCTCTTAGTTTTTCTGATGTGTTGCAATATATTAAACTGTGCACTTCTTCACAAGTGAATCGTCTGGGTGAAATCCGAAATGACAATGATCCAAACTGCACATATGAGGGAGATAACAATGTCCTGCTTCAGCAAACCAGCAACTACTTAATGAGCTGGATGAATTGCATAAGAGGTATGTTTTCATTGTGGAATCTTATGTTGTACTCAACGGTGTGTAGCTAATGGAATTAGGAGGTAATTTCATACTGAAAGCAGTTGACAGTCATTTCATAATTTTGTGGAGCATAAGTAATGTGCTTCAGACTCCATCATATGGTACATTCACAATACAGAAATATTTGCTGCAAGAAGTAGTCTTTCTCCTGTCTTGCAGAAGCTAGCTGTAGATGTTTTGCCATCCCTAATCAGGTTAAGTCATATCTTGCTCCCTGAGAGGTGCAGTTTAGTTCAACTGAAATACCTTAGCACTACATCCAGGTCTGGGGTGCTAAGCAAAAGAAAGATGGGGACGTGTTATAGAGGTCTGTGATAGAGGAGGCACCAAGATTCTCAGAGACCTGGAGAACCTCTGTTATGAAGACAGGCTGAGAAAGTTGGGTATCTTCACCCTAGAGAAGTTTAATTATGGCCTTCCAGTACTAATAAAAAAGAGGGAGAGCTACTTTTTACATAGACAGATAGTCATGGGCCAAAGGAGAATGGTTTTAAACTAAAAGATGAGAGTTTTAGATTAGATGTTAGGAGGAAATTCTTCTCTGCAAGGGTGATGAGACACTGGCAGAGGTTGGCAGGAGAAGTTGTGGATGCCCCATCCCTGCAAATATTCAAGGCCAGGCTGGATAGGCTTGGAGCAGCCTGGTCTAGTGGAAGGTGTCCTTGTCCAGGATGGGAGGGTTAGATCAAAATGACGTTTAAGGTCCCTTCCAGCCCAAACCATTCTATGATTCTGTGACTCTGTATTGGTAAAGTCATTATAGGTCTGTTTATTGTACTTGGAACAATTCATATCACCTGACTTGGTAGCAATATCCATCACCACATCTTGTAGTTCTCTAGAATTTGTTTCAGTTTTCCAGCAATGACTTTCATTAGCATTGTACAGAGCTGGAAAACTCAGCAGTTGGAGTTGAATCTTATGGGGAATAATTATAGGCAGTGATGTCAGATTTTTCCACGCTTGTCCACCAGTCCTCTTTTGGCTGGACTAGGCCATAATAAAATAAGTATTATGGCCTAATTGCATCTGGCCTGTCAAGTGTATGCATGGCTTTGTAATAGGCTTTTAGTTCCAAAAAGTCTGGTTTCTTTTCTCATAAATCATTTTTATTTTCTCTGGTATTTCAGATAAAGCTCCTTTTGAATCCCCTTTGGGAACAATAAACTTTTTGCAAGACTACCATCATATCCTTGGCTGGAAATTCACAGCCATTAGTGTTGAAGATTGCATGGACTCCTCAGGTAGGCTTCTGCTGTTATTAAACTGATTCTAGAATTTTAAATTCCTTTCCAAAGGAAGGGATCCAGAAATTTGAAATTCAACCTCTGCTGCTTATTAGATATTTGTCATGTTTGCTGACTTTTTTTGTATTATATGCATTTTTATTTACTAAGAACATAGTTTGTATTTCAAAATACATTCTATTTTCCCCAGATTCTCTTCTGGAATGGAGGGTAGCATCAGATATTATTTTTCCTCTTTTGTTCCTCTAAAATAACATGTCTGAGTTAGGGTTTTTCACCAGTGTATTGCTGTTTTCCAGCTTTAAGGGGATTGATTGCCACTACCTTCCATCACTAAATAGCTTCTTTTCGAAAACTGTACAAGGGATTTACATGTTGAAAAGGCATGAAGTTCATCTGCTTTTGACAGTTGCTTTTGATTGTATAGAGAAAAATGAGTAACGATGGAAAAGGAGTTCCCTGTAGTTTTCCTGCTTTACTCTGCTATAATCAAGTTAAGTATGACATTAGATAGATGCTGTTCCCATTTGTGCATCACTGTGAGCCCATATTGGCCCTTGGACTCATAAGTTAGGAAGAAGCTAAAAAGAATACCAACACATAATGAGAGAGCAACAGCACATGTTCTCTTGTCTCATGTAATACCTACTGAACCTGACCATAGTTTAAAAAATACCTGAATCTCTTTCTTGATTTGTTCTGTTAGAAACTTAATTTAGGCAGCATGTAAACACTCCCTATACCCTAAGGTATACTCTACATTAAATCTTCAGCTGAGAAACAAGCAAGCAGGATTCATGCAGGTACTTTATGCTGAATAACTTTTTACCTTAATAGTTCTAAGCTGCTCTTGGAAATACGACACAATTATGTGCAAAGTTAGTCATTTAAATGTGATTGCATTCAGCCACCAGTGAAAACAATGTTGCAAGTCACTTGCTTTCAGTAATTGCAGAATACCTTCTGTTCTTGTATTCTCAGAAGGGACTTTGTACCTTGCAGGCCTAAGTCTTAATATGGCAAAAAAAATAATAAAATTTATTCAAGTAAGAAGTCTAAGCTGAGCTGTGGATACACCTTGTCTTTCAGCTTGGGGTCAATTTGAAGTAGTGTATGGCCAGACATGGTTATGTCTTCACTGTCCACTCTCAATCTGACTGTTCTCCCCAGATATTTATCGTATCTACGTTAATGGAAAACGTGGCATGTCAATGGATTGATTAATTAATGCTTTCACTTTTTATCCCAAGTAACAAAATCTGTGACTGCACCAGAATTTTCATGTGACTTCTTGCATCATAAACGTGAATGTTAAGAATTTTGCTTTTTTCTTTTTTATAGTTCCTTTAGCAGCTTATAAATGGCTGGTTTGCTACCTGCTCCGGGAAAGTCACCTAAAAATGAATAAGGAGAAGCAGGCTGGACGAAGTGATTTTGAGGCAAAAAACAACTGTCAGGTAATACTTATTAAAACCTTTCTTATTTTTTATTTTCACACAAGTCTGTCAGTTTCTGTTAGTTTTATCTTCTTGTGTCATAAAGTACAATTTCCTGAACCATAAAGCCGCAAGTCAAAAAACTAATAAAACTTAATACCTGACCGTGTGCATTGCATAAAACACGATAGCATGAGGACAGTTAGACATCAGCAGAAGTCTTCCAGGATATATGCAGGACATATTTCCCTTCAGAAAAGTTGCAGGCATGTGCTGTGTGATGTCTGCAATTTTGATAGCACAACTTCTGAGGACTAAATCTGTGAGTATTAAATACACTGCAGCATCTGATTATTACTTCTCCATCTGTGCTTGTGGCCAAATACATAATGTAGGAAAGAATCTTGCTCTGGCAGGTAGGTAAACTAGATGACCTAATAGATTTTTTTCATCTCTAATTCCTATAGTGCAAAGTACTCATGAGAGATACCAGACTGACAGCACTGGAACCTGGAAAGGAAACATTGACAATTTACATATAGCAGATCCACTCTCTCACCAGAGAGGTTTAACAGCTAGGGATGGCTTAACTCCAAATTTCAGTATTTATCCCCAAGCTCGCCAGATTCCTCTGCTACCTCCATGAGAAAAATTGGCTCACATCCGAAGAATGAACACTTGTCATTTGTCACTGAGAAAGGTCAGTTCCCTGAGGATGGTCAGTGTCATTTACCTTATCTGCAAAGCTAGAAAACAGCAGGAAGGAATAGTCAGCATTCAACCCTGCACCTAGAAAGACCAAGCCTGGCTTCAGTAGGGGGTGATCTGTGTGAAACCACTGGTAGAGGGGAGAAAATCTTTCCTGCTTTTACCCTAGAAACAGCTTATTAGCGAAGCTCTTCAGGGTCAAATCCAGATATATGAATTTCCAGATACTCCAGTCTGATTGCCTGTCAGTTAGCCAGGTTTTGATGAAGGTGGTGCTGGGGCCAGTGCATTAGAGAGAATGGTGAGTTCAGAACTATGAAGATTGTCTTATTTAATCTTTATTATTTACTGTATTAATTAATTTTATTATTTTATAAATAAAAAGTATTTAAATAAAATATTTAAAATTCAAAGAGGTTCAGGCACACAACTGCTTTTGAGATAGGTGTTGATATGCTTTAGGTCATTAGTTTTTCTTCTCTCCCTACAATTCATCCTCAGGACAGCAGGACTTTTTATTTTAAATGTCATGCCTCAAAAACATCTGAAAATTATTTAGAAGCTTTGCTTTGAAGACATGTACATATTTGATTTAAAACTTTCTGGGCATGAAGAAACACTTTTCTGTCAGCCCAGTGGTTGACTAATACAAAATATTTGTTCATGCTGTGGGGGATCTGGAAGAGATTCCTAGCCTATCCCTAGGTTATTTTGGTTTGGGGGCAGCTTGATAGAAACAATGCAGAAGTGCAAGATGGTAAAGAGGAAAATAGAATTATAGGGGAGAACAATGGGAAAATAATTCTCAGTATTTAATTTGTGATGTTCAGGCTTATTTAATTCTGACTAGGGAATTAGCATATCTCGAAAAACCATCTAGTAAGGAGGCAGTCCTCCATAATGCTGCAGAGAACAGATGTGTATTTTGCTGTTCATAGACATAAGTGAGCCACTGGACAGCTGCTGTTGAGAGAGACAGTGATCTTTGGAATATGCCTTTCTTACATGCTTCAGTCAATCTAAATGCAATGATAATGCAAGTATTTAAAAGAAAATAATTAAAACTAATCAACTAATTCTACATGAAAAAGATTAAACACCCAAACCTTAACAAAACAAACTAAAAAGAAACATGAGTTACGTCATTGCAACAAGTCATCCAGGACAGCAATGGCATCACATTCCCCTGCTGTTTAGCTCGAATGTTGTCAGTCAGCAATCTATTCCACAGCAGAAAGTGTAGCAAAGTTGAAGTATATAAATGTAGACAAGTGTTCCAATGTAATTACAGTCACTTTTATATACTGTACATTAACAGAAACTGGTGACTTGTCTTTCTCATCAGATAGTTGGCAAGGACTAGTTGCATAGTTCCTTCAAAACATGCTGCAGTCTATTACAATCCATCAACAGAATCCACTCATGCTGACATGATCAGATTTTTGTTTATTATTTGAAGGGACTGTAATAATTTTTCAATAGGAAGATTTTTAAAACTCTGGATCATATTAAATAAATACAAACCTACCTTTTTCTTCCTAGATTTATGTGGGTTTCTTAACAATCCTAAATTCAGCAGACCTGATTTTATATTGTCTTCTCTCTGTTGTAGCTTCTTAATCTCATAAACCCTGGGTGCAGCTGCCAAATTACACTGATAATTAGGCATTCTGTCTTACTTCTGTAGGCATTTCAAGAGACTATTTCATAACTAACCTTTGCACAGACATTGTGGAAAGTGTTTTCTCCTACTGTTTCTTAGAATTTCTCAAGCTAAATCATCAGACCTAAATCAGCAGAACTCCACTAACTCCACCAGAACAATGCCATTCTTCACAGGCTGACCGGTTCTTTGTATTTGGTTTCTCAGTGTCCTTTTTCCCTGTCTCCTAAGGTGTACTACTGTCGATCTCTGGCTATTGCTTTTATTGAGCAAGCAGCCTTACAGCGCTACCACGACTACACTCACAACCCCAGCGTCCCGGCGGCTCTGCAGCCAGTGCTCAGGAATCTCAGTGCTCTCTATGGGCTCTGGTCCTTGAATAAATACCTGGCTGTGCTCTACCAAGGTGAGATCAGCTCCCTGAATGTGCTATGCAAATCACTTTTATAAAGTCCTGACTTGGCTGGGGCAGAGAATCCTAGCAACAATTTATATTACAGTATTTTCTTACTGCTTATTTAGTACAAAACAATCATTCTCAACCAAATTTTCAGGAGCAGGAATCTGCAGCGAAAACTTAACTTACCTCGGAGATGGTGGAGAGATCACAGGTTTTGCTGTGATCCAGTGCTTGTGTTAGAGGATGAGGGATAGGCAGCAGGATGCTGTAGTGTAGCTCCTTACTGCAAAAGGTTCTAAATAGCTTAGATTAAGAGTTTTGCAGTCAGCTCATTAATGAAAGACTGTCAGTTCAATTACACTGGTGCAGCTACTTAGTCTTGACTACTGAAGTTGGCAAAAATTTTGTACCAGTGTAATCTTAAGTGGTATAAGCTTCTCTGTGAATGTTTTTAAGGTGGCTATGCTTCAGGTGAACAACCTGGGAAATTTATTCAGGATGCTATTCTGGAGCTCTGCTACAGGGTAAGCCTGTTTATTGTGGTTCAATATATTGTATATAAACAGTAAAAAAGAGATTCATGGTTTATAGTCATCAGATTATTCTGTACTTCAAGGAGTACGTTAGCAGGATATTACATAAATGGTTTCTGAATAATTTTCTGTAAAGTTTAGTAACTCATTGACTCTGAATTTAGTCTTAATTTATTTATCAATAAATGGAAAACAATTTGTCCTACCAAATAACACCATAGCATTTGTGGCCTTGCAATCTTCATTGGAAAGACAATGAAATACTTCAGCAGTTTTTTTTAAATTTCATTATTGAGTTAGTTTGTGATTTTTATCTTTATTAGCACAAAACCTTTCCAAACTGCAACATATTCTTTGCAGGTCAGCAAAATTTCAAAGAAGAATCTGGTAATTTTGTTTTTAAAGTCCAAAAATATTTGTGTTTATATGTGTAAG
The DNA here is from genome assembly GCF_030490865.1 of Poecile atricapillus. NCBI lineage: Eukaryota > Metazoa > Chordata > Aves > Passeriformes > Paridae > Poecile > Poecile atricapillus. The sequence continues at coordinate 65,993,256 of NC_081252.1, read as the reverse complement.
CAGCACCATATTTGTTAAAATACGTTTAAAATCCCCTAGGTAAAGGAGGAGAACGTTTAAAATATGGTCTCTTTTTGCAGTTACCCGGGGAGTGAAAATTCAAAATAAAACTAGGCTACTTATTGTGGATTTCTCTTAAATTATCAAAGTTGATACTTTACAGAAATAATTTTTATTCTGCTCTGTACTTCAGCTATAGACAACTACAAGTTATCAAATGTATGTCCTTTGGTTTTAAACAGTTAAAAGATGATGCAGTTGCCCTGGTTGATGTCTTTGCTCCTTCTGACTTCATTCTCAATTCTCCCATTGGTAAAGCAAATGGAGAGGTAAGAAAACCCATTGTAAAATTTTAAGTTTAATCATGAAGAAAATTATTGCCTGTAATTAGCCTTAACATATTCAAGACATTTTACAAGTACTAAAGAAAAGAAAGATAATTTTTCAGTGGAAAATACTACCAGAATTAAATTGATCTCAGCAGAAAATGAACTTTTTCATTTATTGGAGAGCTTAAGCTTAAGCTTCAATGGAAAACTTGTATGGTATTGCTGTAGTTGCTGTTGTGGACATCTGTGCACTGAACCAAAAATGGGCTGAGTGAGATTTTTTGGTATACTTACACAAAGCAGGAGTTAAGAGCCTAAGAAGGGCCACACTGGATTCAGTTCACAGGATACTCTGTGGCTGACAGGGGTGGGTGGCCAAAGAGAACACTGTGAGACAGATGAAATAGCAACAGAGGTGCTCTTTTCCTGATGTCTCAGCTGTTGGCAGTTTAAAAAGTGTCTCAAGCCATAGGTTCTGTCTGTATCATTCTTAGTAGCCACAGATGTGTCTATTCTCCATTTTTTTCCATCCATTTTCAAATTCAGCTGTCATTTGGCTTATATCACACCATCATTTCTACAATTTAATTATGAGTATTGTGAGAAAATACTTCCTAGTCCCAGTCCATATCTGTTTACTGTCTGTGGGAGCCTTTTCATTCCTCTTACAGACCTTGTTTTCCTTTGCTATTTTCTGCTTCTGCCTTATCCTTTCTGAAGTGGCATAACCCAACCTACAAGCAGGACTCAGGATGTGGATGCACCATGGTGTTGGCTACAACAGCTCCTGCTCTTGACATATCTCAAGATCTGTATTTTCTTCCAAAGTCTCAGCAAACCAAAATTCTTTCTTACTGGTCCAAACCTACTCATCAGGGCCAAGCTGTGGGATAACTGTTCTGTAGAAAGCAGTGTCACAGTACAGTAGTTTGGGTGGGTGTAGATGGACACTGTAGATAATCCCTGGAGCCAGATGTTTGACGGCAATGCTGCATCAGACTCCGTGGTTTTCAGCATTTCCTGCGACTGCTTGTCTGAAGTTGCCCCTTGTTCCCATGGTGATCCAGCAATACAGAGGGCAGAACAGATGTTCCTAAAGTGACCTAACACAATGATTACTTTGTTAGCACAGCCTTTGCAAATGAGGCAGGAAAGGCTGGTTCTACCTATCCAGACATCTCCTAGAGGGCTGTAATCATCACTGGAAACTTTGTTTCCATTTCTGTAGGTTTTTGTGGATTAAATTAATGCAAGAGGTCATGGTAGAAAAGTTCCAAAGGTAACTCTTCAGCGGAGCACAGTTTATTAGAATGTTAAGAGTATCTGTATTGGCCAAAAGCCTATTTTAAGACATTTTTCTGTCTCTAGCAGAAGCTGTGAGCAGATGCTAAGGCAGAAATATAAAATATGGTACAAGTACACAGTGGTCCATTCCTAGAATAGTATCCCCTTTCTAGCAGTCACCTGCAGATTTCTTGTCTTGATGGATTTGCCTGGCTCCTCATTGGGTTGCTCTTAGCTCTTGCAAATGCAGAAGCCACAGAGACTTATTTAGATTAGATACTAATATTAGAAGTATAACATGTGAGAAATGCACGTAGGAATATAAACACTGCCTCATGTACTTAATTTCTTATAAATTCATTGAATCATTGTGGCAATGCTATTCAACCCATGTTCTATAGAATTCAGGAAGGTTTTCTGAACTGCCTGTAAGTCTGTGGTTTTCAACTTGTGTAACTATTTTCAACTGAATTTCAAAAAAGGCTGCCAGTCCCTCACTCAAAGAAAATACTTAATAAAGATCCTTGTCTCCTGGCTCTATTCATTGCTATCTTTGCACCTTCTAAGAACCAATGCAAACTTTTTAGTAAAAATTACAGTATTGTAAAGAATGGATTATCCAAGTATAACAAAAAGGTGAATTTAATTCAGGATAAGTTGTGTTGTACTGCAGTGGAGTGCCTTGCACCATAAGCCACAGATCATAGCTGGAGCTGAGGAAAAGTTCCAAATCTTTTTATAGGCAGTTTAATCCCTAAAGAAGAATTCAAATTCTGTTTAAAAGAATGATAGCATGGACATAATTTCTCCATAAAGTGTTGACAATCTTAGCCTAAGTCCGTGAAGGCATTGCCACACTTATTTCAGGATTAATTAAAAAAATTTAGACAATATTTAATCAAAATTAGAATGGAATAAGTAGTTAGCACTAGCCCATGTAATCAATGTAAAATATATTTAATATTAAATATATTTCAATATTTATTTAAGTCACGGCAGATATTTAGAGCCACAGCATCTTTTGATGAAGAAAAAAGGCATTTCACTTCACTGACTGCTTTTATGCTACATTAATATTTTGTTACATAGTACTCTCTTACTGCTGAAAATAATTCTTTCTTTCCTGATTTTCCTATCAAGTTATTTAAAGTTTTAAGCTTTTGTTAAATATGAATTGACAAATATTGCTAAGATTATATACTTTTGCAAAATTTGCTTCTTTTTAACTCTTCCACAAGACAATTGCAAATTGGTAAAATGCCAGATAAACAATCTGCTCTTGAGAGAAGAATTTCTTGTGCTCAAATCAAACAGTTCACACTGGGAGAGAAGTTCTGTTACTTTCCAGAAGTGTGTTCAGACAAAGGTAACAGCAGCCATCCATTGGCTTTCAGACACTGTCCTCAGGTTTGGACAGAACAAAGATTAATTTAATATAATCTTGTTTCCAAGTTTCTACTTTTGTTAATATGACTCTTGTCAAGTTGAAAATGAGAAATAATAAAGGTTACTGGTTTCCTGCTCTTATGCAAAGGATGGCATAAATGACTCACACAGAAATCTGATGTTTACAGTACTTCAAAATTTTGTACTTATGTTGTTTGCTCTTGTGTGTACATAATTATTCACGTTTTTTATCTAGAAATTCAATCAAAATCTCATTTCATCCAATAAGTTAACTCAATTTATCTTGCAGAAGTTTTGTTTCTTCTCTATGTATTAATCCTTTTTTATTGTTATTTTGCAGTTATATAAAAATATGTGGGGAGAGATCCTTCAAGGCAACAAAACTCTGAACAGACCTTCATGGTGGGCAGAATTTTGCATTAATAAACCTGTTTTAGGCAGGCTGAGGTCAAGATTGTAAACCAAGCAACTCATAAGAGTCTGGATGGGCCTGAGGTGGATACCTTTTTACAAACATCAGGAGGAAATGAGACCACATGTCTAACGCTGAAAATGGAAGAGATTTTCATTGAGAGGTGCCAAGTTTTAAAATAACTTAGAAATCAAGTCCAACTTGATCTGAGGGACTGTTAACATAATAATAGCAAGAGCAACACATCTGCACAGTATACATATTTAATCAATTAAATTTTAAAAAAATGAAGATTTATTATAATTGCTGCTTTGCGAAGTTTATATTAAAAAAAATTCCAATCAGTATCTTGTCATTACTTTCATATTACAGAAGGTAAATAATTAAAAAACATTTGCCACCGGGGGATAATGAATAAGCTGATAAAAACAAAAAAGGACAGGCTGAACAAAACCTGTATTAACTATGATTATAGTGAGAGAACATTGGGGGAGCATCTTTTTCCTCCCCTGTCCTCAGATTGCAGAGAACAAACCTGTATTGCCTTTCCGAAAGACAGAAAGGAAGAGGTAAGGAAAAGCAATCATTTCAGTGTTACCAAAGCCAGGTATCCATCCCTGGAGGCACAGGATGCCTTCAGCAGCTTGCTGACTGCCCCAGTTCTGGGGAACCAAAGGGTGAGCAACGTGGCAATATGGAAAGATGGCTCTGATTAGTGACACACCCTGTGTTGTCTTAGCTCAGAAGTGGGAAGTTGGAAACAATCACACTGTTGGTTTTTAGCTGAAGGGAATGTTCTTTTAGTAAAGACAACTTCTTAGCCAAACTGAGAGCAGTCTTAAATATTAATAATTTTACCACTACACATTCAAAGTCAATTTAAAATAATCACCCTCAACACACTTCAGTTAAAAACAAGCAAACAAAAAGTCTGAGATTCTGTGGCTGTTGTTTATAGTCCCACTGGAAAAATGGATAAAAGCTGTCTTGTTAAATTGTAATTTTTTTTCCTTAATTTCTTTTTCTTCCCCAGAGATAGCCAGTGTTGCCTGTTGTTTTTCTGCCTCTATTCTTTCTTCTTCTCTAATGAGGTACCATAACCATCCTGATGTCCTAATAGGAGATCTTTTTATGGCAATTGAACTGTAGGAAAGTTTAACCTTCTTTGCTAAAAAAAAAACCAACCCATTATAAAGTATTTATTTTCTTTGAACTGTTTGGCCTCTTTTAATAAAGTCCAGTAGGTGGCGTCATTCTATGGAAAAAAAATAGATCAATACAGCTGAACACCTATCATTAGATGTTATGGAGTCATGGGGACTCATGATTATCTTTAGGAATTTTCCATATCAATAGGGAATCCAGCAAGTGTCTCTGAAGGAAAGAGACAGAGCTTGTTCCACCCAGTATCCAATGTGAGCACCTGGAGCTCTGGCAGTGAGAAAGGCAAATGGGGAAGAGATGCCATGATACATTAAACGTAGTAGCAGTGATCTGTCAGTCTGCACTCTGTACTACCAGAGCTGATCAGCAGCATTGTTTCATATGTGTGTGTGATTTCACCATCACCTTCGAGCTCTTCATAAGTGACTCGGTCTTTTCTTGCCTCCTTCCCTGCATCTGGGAAACAGCTGTGTGCAAATCTTGTGTATAAGCTGTGAGTCTCTTTATGAGGCCTTGGTAGCCCAGAAGAAAACACAAAGGTGTTTGACATATAGTTTAAGCCATCTTCATCCCAATTAAAAAACCACAGCAAAACTGTGTCACAGTAGCACAGACCTGGAGACCTGGTGAACCTCAGGGATACTCACCAGACACTTGACAGGATAAAGAGACACCCTGTAAAATATATCCCTAAGCCATTCCTGGTAATCTTATTTATTATGACTATTCCAGCAATAGCCAACCTCCCTGATAAAAGCTGAGCCCCTCTCTGCCGATAAGGACTGTACAAACTGGCAGGAAAAAGTGCTGTTTGTTCTGAAAAGCCTCTAATTTCAACCAGAGCAAGCACAGCAGAAATTGCAGCAGCAAGGACATGATTATGGGCAGGGAGAGTAAAAGAAAAATAATAACTGGGCTAAATAGCTCTGTAGCTAAATAGCCCAGTTATGGACCCTAAATATGAAATGTCACACAGCCTACAGTAAGCTTTGAGCTTCATGGGACCCTTGGATACCTGGTATATGGCAAGAGTTACAGACCTGAGCACCAAATAAGCAGAAATAAGTAGAAATAAGTAGAAGCACTGAGGACTTGGGCATTTACTCCAAAAATCCTGCATCCCCAACCTACTCACCTGGCTACTCACCAGGGCTGTTTGCAAGCCCACTGCAGGTGTTCAGCAGCTGTCAGACTTTACATGCTGCAGCAAAGGCTGTCACTTTTCTCTCACACCCAGTACGAAGCCATGGTGCAGCGAAGGCAGGCTTCATTCTATGGGCCAGAGCCACTCTGCACTCATTATCAAAAGCAGTATTTTCTGTATGAATAACATGTTATATAGAATAATGATAATTGTGATCAGGTTCTTTAATCAGGTATGACTATGAATTTTGGAGCTCCATTTTTAGCCAGATCTGTATGATCAAAATTATCAGCAATATATCTTTTGCAAAATATCCTTTTCCTCTGAAGTCAACAGCCAAGGGTTCCAGAGGTCTGCTATGTCCAGCTTCTCAGAGCAGGAGGATTTGTAACTTAGAGCTTGCAGAGCTGCAGCATGGAAAGAGAGAGATGTCATGAAATTTGGCATCTGATTATCTACTAAATCATAGGGCAATAATTCAACAACTACCACAAGATGTCATTATTATATGCAGTTTCTTCCTCTTTATAGAACATTAAATAAAAGAGGCCTCTGGCAGAAGAGGGAAGTCATTTCCCTCCCACTTCAAATGCCAAATGAAGTTGTATGTGTCATTTTATCTTGGTTGGGGAGTTGGGTCAAAGTCAGTCAAGTAGCTTCAGTCCAAAACAATTTGGCCTCAGGAATCTCCTTTTAAGCTGCCACATGCAGGCACCAGACAGCTGAATCCAAGTAGGCCTGAAGGATCCCTAACACTGCTTCCCCAGTGCCCTGTGCCCTGCTCCTCTCCTGGAGAGTGGCAGTTTTCTGCTTTGTGACTGTCCAACCACTTTCCTGCCCAGGGTATTTCAAAACAGGTATTTCTTCTATGGTAAGATATTTCTGCTGATGTGACTCAAAGCAGAAAGGTTCTAACAGAAAGAGTGAAATGTTTTATGTGTATTAGAGCACTGAATGTACACACCTCCCTTGCTGCTGTAGCAAGATAAATATGTGAATATTTGGCCTTTTCAGGAGTGGTAGTTTCAGGAGGAATGCTTTGTGGGTCAGGTGAAAGCCTTGCCATGCTTTACATCTGCAGTTCTGTGGATATGGATTCAGAGGTGCTCGCTTTCTGCAGGAATAAGTAGACTCAAATGCTGCTATTTCTGCCTGAAAACCTCCTTCTCAATAATAAATGCTTTATCACACATTCTGCAGGGCTGCAAACTCCTCAACTCTTTGCTTTTGTTCATATATTTTCTTTACTGACTTAATGTGTTTTCAAAGGTGAGTGGTGATTTCATAGCAGCCTGTGCTACCAGCATGGCCAGTCTCTCTCTGTCCCAGCCATTTGGACACCACAGAGGCCTGGGTGTGCTCTGGGAGCACCGTACCTTCACAGGCCTGAAGTATTCTGTTATTCCCAATTCTCATTAGCCTGAGACCAGAGCAAGATCACTTTAACTCGGTTCAATGGCCTAAGGAGCAGCAGAGGCAAAGGGGAGCTCTCTGCATGAGACATCCATGTGATGGTATAATCTGAGCCAAGCTCAGCCAAGTGGGGCTCAGCTGGATCACAGCGGGCTGCCCACAGCACTGGCACTGGCAACAGAAGCAGAAAGCTTCATTCTTCTCCAAGCAAGTCAAGTCACAGGTTTATGAAGTACAAGCAGAGCATTTCACATCAGTTCTTTGCAAGGCAAAGGGAGAGGTAAATGCTGAAAACAGCAGTTCTGCTGAATACCTTGCCTTGTTTTTTTCTCAGATGTTTGCAGCCTGGATGCCTTTGTTCAGCATTGCCACAGCATGAATCTCTCTTGAATAAATTCAAGGTCTATCAGGAACTTCTTCACTGTGTTTGTCAAATAATAGACTAGTAAGTGCATGGCTAGAAGGATTCACAGTGTATTTCCTGAAGACAATTTACACATTTTTAGATTTTTGGTTTGGTCAGCTTTAGTGTAAAGCATCTGCTGAGATTTGTGTCAGCCTCCAGAGACCCAGTATCACTGGGCATTAGCTGCCTTCACCTGCCCATGTTCTTCCATCCTCCTGCCCTTCCCAACTCATTTCACTTGTCATCTTCTCTCTAATCAGAGATCTGCTAAATACTTATTTTTGTCAACTTATAAAATATTCAGTTATTACTCCTTTTAAGCAAAGGATATTTTTAAATTACATGTTCTTGGATAGAAAAAAATGCCTCCATTCATGATGTCATGTTTTTTTAGAAGGGCAGTTCCCTGCAGCATATTTGCCATGGATAACCAGAAGTTAAAAAACTTCTAGCTTCCTGTGGAAGGACCAACATGGATCTGGAGTTTGTTCCACGACTGTGTCTGGGACATATCTCATGCTTTCCTCTTGTGACCCATGGGCCAGGACAGGTTCCCTGGCATCCAGAGGAATGCCACCATACTGCCCCTCTATTGAACAGCATACACTGCATTTGCCACCTCCTTACTGCTCCACAGGGCAGCCTGTCCACAAGCAATGGGCAAAATGTTGCCTGAGAATGAAAACTCTTTTAAAAAAATGATTGTGGGGTTTTTTTTGTTTTGTTTTGTTTTAATGTAAGAATCAAAACAAGAATCTATAGACAGACATAATTTCCTATGGCAAAAATAATGAGCTTTGATAACAAAGTTGTTTATAAAGAGGCAGAAGTATTCAACAAGTGGTTCTGCACTGTATTTACGTGTTCTTATCACTGGGATGTGATGAAATACTTTCCACTCCCTCAGTAACCCAGAAAGCTGTGAAGCAACACATACTATGGCAAGCACTAAAATCAGCAGAGCAATGTAACAAAAGGTGGTGAAGATTTGACCTAAGCATACTCATTTCTCTTATATTTAAGAGTATCAAAGAAATTTCACCAGATTAGAGTTTGCTGTTCTACCAATATTTTAAAAGGAAGAAAAGTGGCAAAGTTTATTCTATGACAAACTAATGGAAAACCTGAAGGGGTATTAAGTAAATAAAATAATTAGCATATAGTAATACAAAAAATATAAATCAGAATTTTTACAGAAAGTACAGTTTGTCAGACAGATTTGATTTCATTCCAGGTATTCTCAGACTCTGATTTTTGCATATATGTGACAGGCAACATAGACATTTACCTCTAACACACCATATTTAGTGTCTCATGACACTGAGATTAAAAAATCAGCTTTCTGTCCATCAGCAACCACACTTGAATTGGGTTAGAAGTTTCATGTCTGACAGGATCTCAGGAAGCCATCAGGGGAGAAATCATTCTCTGTGCTTTAGGGATGTTGTTAAGGATAATCCTAGACCTGCCACTGCTTATTATTTTCCTCAGTGAGCTGGAAATAATTTTAAAATCTCTTCTATTAAAATGTGCAGAATTGGTGGACTGGAAAATAAGGTGAGAACAGATATAATCTGAAATGCTTAATAAATTTAAACCAGACTGGTTTTGCTGACCCAAGTATGCAACATCTCCTTCAAAAATGTAGGGGTAGAGAGAGATTTTGTCATCCTAGGCCAGACAGAGGTAAGGGGAGGTGAGTGCTTTTCTCTCCACACTGGCTGATTGCTGTCATTGAAGACTAACCTCAACTGATGTATTTGGGAGAGAATTGAATTTTTTCTAAATGCCACAGGAGTGTCACAGGAAGAGTAAGAAAATGTGAGATCATTATAACCTTAATATGATCAGAGAATTGATTCCTGTCCAGTCCTCCTGTTAAAAAAGCCAGCTCCAAATGCCAGCCTGTCCAGAAAATGGAAGCTGTATTGTGTATGAGTATTCATCTGTGCTCACAGAAGCCATATGCCAAACTCCTGCTTTCCCTACAGGGCCCAAAATAACAGAAAGGAGCAAAAATACTGAATTCAAATCCAGAGAAAAGTGTGGTACAACAGCAAACCGAACAAACTCAATGTTTAGCACAAAAAGGAGCTTAAAATTTGGAGCAGTTGCAGTATTATAGGCTTCTCCAAAATGGAGTAAAATGTTGTATGTCAAAACAAATATAATTTGTGTCTGATCACTGGGGAAGAGATTTAAGGGTATGGTTTACTTTGAAGGAAGGTTTGTGCATATACACATTATTTGGGATGACCAAACCATAGTCTATGGTTTTGTTACATGCTGTACCAAGATCCTTTAAATCAAAACAGCTGGTGCCATATGAACTGCCCTCCAAAAACATACTTGTCTGAGTGTCACTAAATAATGATTTTTTTCTAAGCCCACACAAACACTTGGCTTTTTCCATCCCAGTTTATCAATGATGAGTGTTTGCAAAGTCCAGAACTGAGCACTGGCTGTGTTTCACTAGCATGAGGGAGAAGCCAGGAAAAACATATCTCCTGGGGAGTATTCCCAGCTGTAAATTTATTTTTGACACATATAGGATGGAATTGGGTTTCTGTCATTGTTTTGATCTCCTTACAAATTCTTATTAAAGGGATGTCTTCCAGCATGGCAGAACTGTGTATCCTGTTCCAGTCCTAGATCTGTGGGTGTGCCCTGCAGCCAGAAGTGGGGGGCAGCAGGACAGACACACGAGTGCCTCAGACAGCAAGTGGCAGCCCAGTTCTTTGCTCAACACATAAATATTTGCATGGTTGAACTATGCTCTACGGTAGATGAAAACCATGTATTTTTTTCACAGCCGTCAGTTGCACTCAGTGCTGTTCATCCAAGGCACAGCCCCTTGGCACAGATCCAGCCAGAGCCACTCTGCTCTCACTGCTGGGCTCTGTTCCCGGGTGGCCTGTGGCAGTCACCAGGAGATCCTTTGGACGTGGTGCCACGCTGTCCTGCTGTGTTCCACTGGAGCAGAAGGAACAGGTCCTTAGCCTGCGCAACACGTTGTGGTTACAGAGAGAACGTGTCTTCAGGGATTTTCCCTCTGTCTTTCTGGATCAGTTTTTGCTCCATGTTTCATTTTGGTTCTTTTGATGGGGAGGGAGAATTAAGGAAAATTTTACCTTTCTAATGACCAGGTTGTCAGTTTTGACAAGAAGGAAGGCAATAGGCACAGAATTGCTTAGCTATGTTATGATTTGTCCTCCTCAGTGTCCAAATTTCTGATGTCTTCTTATTACACTTCAGTTGTGAGGACAGTTCAACAGCAAAAGTTGGAGCATTTGCAGTTTTATTTCTGTTGCCAGGCTCCCTGTTCATTGTGGGAGGATTCCATATGCAACCAGATATGATTTTCCTGTGTGTTAAGAAATAGTCCTGGCAGTAAACTGTTTGAGTCATCTTTCTGTTTGCTTGACTTCTCCCATAATAATATTATTCAAAACTTGATTCACCCACTAATCTCACAAGACAGGATTTTAGATGTTTAAAGAAAAAAAGAATCTTTTTTTTTTTTTTTCCATTTTGACCTAAGAAAGCTGAGAGACAAAAGGCTCATACTGTATTTTGCTTTATTTGGGTAGAAAGAAAAAAACTTCTACAGAAAGGCACATTCCTTAGAAGGTCAATCTGCAACATGATTGATTGCAGCTTGTTTTAGAGGGGAGGAATATGGTGGCATCATCATTAGCAGTGTGGTGTGTCTCACCACTTCTCAGAACCATCATTTCACCTCTGAACTAGCAGAGAGATTCACTCGTGTGTATTCAAATTCCCGTTCAGGGATGCAACCAAGATAAACAATTAGGAGGTCCAATAAAGACTCATTCACAGATGTTCCCACATCATAGGAACTGAAGCAATTCAAGTGCCATATGGTTCTTCAAGACCAGATTAATAGTAATTGTGTTAGTTGTGAAATCTCACATTTTCTCCAGTACAGATCCAATGGTAAATTTTAAATAACTTCCTGGAACAGGCAGGCAAAGATCTTGTTTTAGAAATCTAATACTTTTTTATCACATGTTTTTGTAGATTCTTGATGGACTTGTAATGCATGAGAGAGGAAATCACAGCCCAGGGTCCCACCATCCTAAGTGCTGTACAGAAACAGATCTCCAAAACACTGCAATTTAAAGAGAAAACAAGAAATTATGCAAATTGTTTGAACAAATCAATATGTCAGTACTAGCTAGCACTATGTGCAGCAACCTCAATGCTCCATTTGCCATTTTTAGTCAAAATTTTCTGAAGCCTTCCTAATTTGGAAAAGAACCTTACTCAAAAAAATGGTAGCCAGTGCTCAGCATCCAGGATGGTATCATGGAGCTGGAGTAAATATCCTTTCAGTGAATAAAAGATTTCAAGTTTAGGATTACGCTATGAAGAGTCCTGAGAGTGAAGACCAAGGGCTTACACTTAATGTCAGAATGAAGTCAGTGGAGAGACAAAGAAAGCAAGGGACAGAGCCAAGTCCTGTGCTAAGAGAAAGTGCAAATAATCTCTTGTACTTGGTATGGAAATGATAAGGACAGAGGTGCATTTTCCAAGGACAGAGAAAAATAAATAATGGGTACACCTGTAAGTATGTTTTGCTGTTTGAGAGGGAAGTCAATAGTTTTTGCAGAGAACTCTGGAGATAGTTTGGACATAAGAACAAGACTGGCTGATGGTAAGGTTTCATTCACAGTGGAAATCTCTCCTTAAACCTCTACTTTAAGTAATTACATCTGTTAAAATTTTTGTTCAGTTGGTTTTTGCTTCCATATGTATCCAGGCAACACCTGGAATAATATTATTTTCTAAAAACTTCTAAAATCCAGTGGTTCACTGCAACATGTTGCAACATTTCTATATACAGATTTCATACACACACACTTATTTACAAAACACAACCCACGCATTTGTGTTCAGTAGCAAAAATAAACAATTTTAAGCAGGCTTAGGTTAGTCATTCTCTTTCTGGTTGCTACTTCTTTCTGTCAGAATTCAACCAAACATAAATGTCTAAATCTAGGTTATTATGTATATTTTTTTAAGAGTCATAACATTATCACAGTAATCATCTCCTTATGAAAGTGTAATGAATGGCAAAGAGGTATTTGTAATATGGCATATTAATTAGAATCATAATAAAAGTTACACTGTAAAATATGGGAGAGGGAATTCTCTTATTACATCGAAGAATTACAGCTGAACTGTGAGCATAATACTTTACATTTTAAGTTTATACAAAAAAATAATTCAGTAAATCTAATTTTTGCAATGAAGTTGCCGTTATATTTTTGTGTCACATAGGGGAATTTCTGTTATTTTATCAAATGCATCTTACAGAAGATTTTACCACTTTAATTACGTCAAGATGTTTAGAGACATTTCCTCTTAATTAAAAATCAGAGGACCTAATGGCCATGGTATGCCTAAGAGCTCAGGGAAATCATTTGTTGATCTGTGGTTGCTATGAGGCTATTGAGAGCTATAGATTGTCTGTGGATTAACGTATAGCTGTGTAAACTATAAATGGTTAGAAAAGTTTGAAGGTTTCATACAAACTCCATGTCAACACATACACCCTCTCTGATTACTGAGGCAATAAAATGTGTTTTAAATTATGTCATTATACTGTTTCCACACTTCAAAGGCAAACTCTGTCTAAACTCATTCCTTGAATTTGTGACCTATGCAAATTCTGCCGCGTCTCATGCAGGTTATGGTGTGTGCCTATGGCACAGTAAGTTAGTCAGGGGTTAAACCACACCAAAAATCCCAAAACCAGCACTGAAATGTCTACAGTAGCAGAGGTCTCTGAGCCAGAGGGTTTCAGCTCATGAAGCTGAAAGAAGCAGCAGCAGGCAGTGCCCCGTGCACAGGAGGCTGCCTCCACAGCACCAGGGCTGTGCAGTGGCTGAGCCTGTGGGCAAGAGACCCAGGGCAACAGCTCCATCAAAGTGTCCCCTCTCTGGGCCATGGCATCAGACAGGCCACGCTGGTGAGTCACCTGGACTTGCAGTTTGGGAAATGTCTTGTTGCTTTGTCTTGAAATGTCGTGAGGCATCTGAGTAAAACAGATTAATTCTGTCAAAGATCACAGGTGTGGGTCATACCCAAGCAACATTTTGTGAGTCACAAGGGGAGCACTGAGAAGATGAGCTGTGGTCTAGCCTGGCACCAAGCCTAAGCATAAGGCACAGCCTGAACCCAGCTGCCCAGCCCTGTGGTTTGACAGCACCTGCCCTTCCCCAGCGGTGCAGACAAGCAGAGCATCTGCACAGAAACATCTGCGTGTCACTCCACAGACACAGCTCAGCACACGCTACTGGATTGCCAGGACAGCCTGTCATTCAAGAGCAGCACTCAGGCTGAAAGCAGAGGAAGAGTGTACATGAAAAACCTTTTTATTTACAACACAGTGTGACCAGAGGCATATTTATAATTGCTTTAAATTGTTTACACAGCGAAGTAATGACTGATGCAGCTCTTTCCTCCTCCCACCAGTCAAATTCCTTCTTTTTCTTTTTGCTATTTCAACATTTTGGTTATTTTGATGAAATACATTTTACCATATTGCTTTACTGTTTCCCTTGTTTTGCCTCAAGATTTAAAGATGCTGTGAAATTACTTAAGTCCCAAACGTGGATGAATTGGCATGTATACCATGACATCTTCCTCAACGGGGATTTATAGATGGAATATATTCCTTTATATATTTATGTATTCCTTTTCAGGAAATGCTGCAGAACACAGGAAGAAAGCTCAGTTTAGAGCTGCCACTTTGCAAAACTAAGCAATGCCCTCCAAGAACATTACACCAGAGGCTCCCTATGAGGAAGCAAAGTCCTGCCTTGCCTATCACCTCTCTTAAAAATATTCCTATCTCCAGGAAACAACATCTCAGAAAGCACCATCCATCTGTTGCCAGCTGGCATTTTTAACTCAGTAGAAGAGCCAGAAGGCAGACGCAAAGGCTGAAAATCAAGATTTTTGATCTGTGCTCAATTTAGGTCCAATTTGAACAGTTACTGTGGGTTTGTTTCTTTTTTAACTTCCCACAAACAATTCCTCAGAAAATCAGCTGCGGAAACAGTGCTACATGCTATTCCAGAAACTGTGTTCCAAAATCCTCCTACTCCTTTGAAACTTCCTTAGTGTTGTGCCGCAGGATCTCAAAGGTTTGATATCCAGGTGAAATGTGGAGATGAGAGATTGTTGTTCAGCCCCTTTCTTCTCTCTTCCCTTCATCACTTGTATTCTCCCATCTTTCTGTAAGCTCATCTTCCTGTCCCACACTCATATCCATCATTGTCAGTGATCCATACTGGTGAGCCCCAGGCTCGTGCAGCTTGGCTCTAGTCATTCTTGCAGCAAGGTTTCTTCTGCTGGAACCTGAATCCGTCCTGCCACACCCCTCTTCAAACCTTTAAATTCCCAGTACGAGGCACTATGCCTCAGAGCAGGTGACAAGCACACCTATGAGCCTGCCTTGTCACAGGGGACCAAGAAAGCACATCACGTGATGATGAGAGGGCACCACAGAATGTTTGCAATGCTGCACTGGGGTTTTCTGAGATGCACTGACCAGGACACAGATCTCTCTGAGTCAGTGAGTCAGCCTGTCTTCCTGTACTGAACCTGTAGTCTGTTTCAGTTCTCATGCCTGACCTATATGAAATAGAAAAGCAAGAAATTCAGTTACCATAGGGTTATCAGATGCCACAAAACCATTGGGAGGCAGGTAGTCAGTCACAATCTTCAGCTACTAGCCCGGAGGCTGGAGTATGTGACAACCAGTGCAACACACTTGACATCATCTTGCTTTATTTTCCATCAAAACAAGTCCTCTTTTCAAGATGATGTGATGCTCTCAACTCTCCTCTGTGCCTCCAAGCCAAGCCCAGGGTTCCAACTGGTTCCCTCTCTTCCCACAACACTTTACCTCTTTTCCCTATTTTTCTCTGCTCCACTATTTCCCCTATTCTCCTCCCCATAAAAACTGATGTCTGACATTCACTCTGTTCTTGTGTCACCCTGAGCACCACTGTAGTTTCTGATACAAATTTGAATCAGATTAACATACTGAAAATCCTCCTTTGACTCAGGTGCATTTACAGCCAGAGGCTCCTTTATTTCCTTTCCTATCCCTAGGGTTTTGCCAGTGGGACAATTAACATTGCCACAGGTGTGTCATTGTCCCCTTGAGTCAGAGGGTATGAGGTGGCTTGTGCCCTTCTCCACTGCCTGGCAGGAGAGCTAAACCATCTGCAGCTTGGCTCTTCCCTGGGCACTGTGTTTGAGATGGTTTCCCCAAAGCCCTAAAGACAACAGCAGCATCACCCTGTACACACAAATAAATAAAAATGCAACCTGTGAAGAAGCCACTGCCATTTTTCTTTCTACTTTGACCCACTGTGAGCAGCTAGCAAAGGAAGGAGCTCCCAAATGTCCCTCTGCAAGCATTGTGATGTCCTAACTCTTATCCTGTTCCAGATCTTCCTCATATTAGAAGTTCTATGGGCACATGGATCTAAATTATGTACTCACATTTGAAAAATCAAGTTAGATGTCTGTACTGAATGGCAGAAGAATCATTACCATCACAAGAAAGGTTTTGAAAGGGGCTGATGACTTGGGCTAAGGGTACATAAATTGATAGTTTCTATGGCAAGATGCTTTTTCATCCAAGATAAAGGTCAAGCACATCTGGAAGATATAATAGCTGCATCCTATAGAGACTACATCAACTATCTTTCTGCCAAAATCTACTATAAACAGGCACAAATGGCCAATCTGCTGATTTTCCCAGCTGTCACTGGTTTATTTAAGGGGCTAAGTCAGTTTTCAATTATTGTTCTGTTAAGAAAAAATGAAATCTATTGTGTAAGCTCTATGTCAAATTACCATTGTTGCATGTTATGATTCCTTAAGTTTTGAAAAACTCTTTTTCTATTCTACTTATCTGCTTAGACTGTACATAATTATTAAATGGTCCCTAAAATCTTTTAGCCATTTCACACAACAAATTAAACTTATTTTCATTAAATAATTATAGCAAGAAATCTGCTTAAAGTGGGACAACCATTTGCTGTCCCAATCCAAACTGTCCATTTTAAATGTACCAATATTAATTTTTACTTTATTTTTGAAGTGCTAAACAAACTCACTGTAATCACTTTACCAAAACTGTATGGCATAACTATGGGTGGAAAATGCAAGAGCACAAGTATAAGCAGGTGTGTATATATTGTGAACAAGGGAGGTGCAGGACTCAGTGATAGGAGGCACACTGCAGACAGGTGCGTCTAAAGCCCTGCTCCTTTTTGTTAGGGATTTACAGCACTTGGCTGTGCAGTAGCTGCCTTCAAATTTACTTGTTTGTGGTCTCAACTAAGTTTAAGAGTGCTGTCTCCTTAATTTAGGCCTTAATGGATTTTTCTTTATCTTTTCTTTATCCCCAGATTTGACCAGCCTTTTAGATATAAAGAAAGATTGAACACACTGAGATTAGATAGATAGATGATTGATAGATGATAGATAGATAGATAGATAGATAGATAGATAGATAGATAGATAGATAGATAGATAGATAAGGAACAAGCTTTCTACCAAGTACTGGTCAACACTGTTCTCTAGTTCTTGGTTACACTTTGCTAAAGCAGGACAAAGTGGACATGTATGTTTCTAAAAATCTTTTTTTTTATCCTATTTTATAGACTGGGTCAAGTTAAAGATTTGTGAAAAAGATGATTCAGCTCCTTTATGTACATGGAACTTCTGTAGCTCAGCAGAGGTGGGGGACAATTAAATTCTTGTTTTATGAGGTCATTCATGAAGGATGATTTATTTTCCTGAGAACCCTGTGCTATTAGAAGTAATAAGGTCTGGAGAAACTCCAAAGGGGGAGACTGCTCCAGCACATAATGGGAGAGGCTCTGATGAGTCAGCACTTCTGAGACAACAGAAAACCCAGACCACAACCAGGATGTTGACAGGGACCTGTTTGAGCAGCAGGTGCATGTTAGTCAGCATCTACCAGGAATATTCACAAATGCAGTCCCCAGTGTACTTCTCTGGGCACAAGCCCAGCTTTTGACAAACTTGAAAATGCTGATTCTGGGACTGGAACATGTAGGTCTTGCTCAAATACAAGTCAGGCAGGCTGTAAGGAAAACCTGGGCTCAGCCTGCAAGCTGGACATTGGCCAGAGGGTGCTGAATACGTAGGGGTGGGGAGACACATGTAGGAGAAACAGAAGATTTGATCTCAGATTTTTGCTCTGTAGATAGTATCTGTGTGAGAAAATCTGTGATACAATCTGTGATACTTCATCAAGTGATGAGCAAGCAGCCTGCACCTACACCTGCATTCATCAGGGGACTGGTGTCTGAACCAGCCTCTCCTGGCCTTAGATGTCAATTGAAGGTGCTGCTGAGGTGATCATCTAGAGTGCCTTTATAATCACTGAATAGAAACAGTGAACAGTTCATACAGCTATTTCAGAGGTCTGTGGTGGGGTGAGATGAACCATATTTTCTGCAGACATTAAAAAGTTATTTGTTTCCAGACTGGAATATGTGTTAGGGCAGATACCTGTAGGTGTATTTCACATGTCCCCAGATCTGCTGCACTTGCACCCCACCAGCTGTGGTGAGATCCAGAAACAAGCCTGTGAGTATCTACATACAGCCTCTGCCATTCCCAGCCATACAAGGGAGACAGAAGAGGATCCCACTGATGGAGTGATGGTCCCTCTCCTCCTGAAGCACTATTACTGAGAGGAAGTATGACCACGAGTAAGAGAGCAAGCAAGAGGACAAGAACATGACATTTTAAATTAGGTAACTTTCTGTGTCTCAAGAAATGAAACTTTAGCCAACAACTAAGATTGTTTGGATGGAGGCTATTTCTTTAATTAAGTCCTACACTGGGTATTAGACACATCAGTCAAAGTTCTGCAGTTCTGTAGGAAACATCCTGTTTATCCAGAGTCTAACACAAGGGGGATGAAGCAATACTGTTCCTCTTTATGTTAGAGATGTTAGAGACAAAAGTGAAGAGGGAGCACAGCACGTACCAGTGAAGGTCAAGCCTCTGCTGGTAAATTAATCAGGTTCAGAAAGGCTGTCAGGCACCCAGGCCAGGGCAAGCTCTGCCCCTGAGCTCGCCTGTCCTCCAGGACACCACGCCCTAGGAGCTGCAGGGGAGGGCTGGCAGTCCCTGTCACCCCAGCCCAGCCACTGCTCTGGCTGCTCAGCCCCACTCAGCCAGGAGCCATGCCCAGAAATGCCTCATCATTTGTATGAATTTAATGGGTAGGTGAAAATGGGCGAGAAAAATGTAGGTAGAATGAATAAAGATCAAAATCATACTTTGATCTTTCCCTTAGAAAACAACAACAAAAATATTTAGGCAGGAATTTTCAAAATTTAGCAACCCATGGCAAATTGGCTGATTCTTTAGAAATGCTGAAAAGGGAAATCTCTAATTTACAATCTTAAATTCACTGGGGTCATTAGAGATGGCAAAAGGTAGGGGATTGTCTTAATAGAGTGAAAAGGTGCCTCGGTTCAAGAACTGGAAAAATAGCCAGTACTCGAGATGGGAAGCAAATAGAAAAACATTCTTTGTTTATATTTATTTATTCAGTTTCATGGTGTCCTTGGTTGCCCAGAGGAGCTACTGAGAGTAGTTTCTACTGTGCTGTTGGTTAGAGTTAGGTTACACACACTTTCAGAAATTCAACTGTCTGCCACTAATGAATTGTTCAGTGTAGCTTGAGGGTAATGATGCAATTAGCAAAAGTAAGCCAAATCTGTCCCAGGTGAAACTCTACTGATGTCAGTGGCTTTATTTGGGATGGTGTGATTTTTCCAGTGTGTGAAGGGACAGTATGTAAAAAGAGTCTTGAAAAAGGATTTACATGGATTTAATTTGTCTTTTCCGATACTAATCCTGAATTACAGTGAATAAAATGTCAAAACACAACATTTGCATTGACGCAGCAGCGCATTTCTGTGGGCCGACTCACGGGCTCTGCATTAATGCAGAAACCTGATCCAGTGGGTGACATCCCTGCCCATGGTGGAGGGGGGGATGGACAAGCTGATCTTTAAGCTCCCTCCCAAACCAAACCATTCTATGATTTATGATTTTGTGATTCTAAGTTTAGTAATTATTTTATATTTGTAATAGTGCCCTTTAAAATTCTACCCATAAACATGTAAAATAACAATTTTTCCATTCCCTGATGACTTGCTGCCTTTTTGAATTTGCAAAAGTAAAATAAGTACATAAAGTCCTTATCCCTGGCTGTTCAGGAGTGAATTTTCTTCAGAGGACACCACAGTAAGTGCATAGCAGACAAAATAAGGGTGAATTTTTCCTTCACTTCCCTCCTGATTAGGACACAGTGAAACACAAAGCAATAACTTTTCCTTGCCCAAAAGGCTTTTAAAGTCTGTTCCACCAATTAAAGATATAGTTTATTGCAATGAAGTTACCAGGGATTCATGACTGCTGCCCTGATAACTAAGAAACAAAATAAAGATTAAAACTGAAAGCACAGACCAGCCATTTCACCCAGGTTGTACAAGAAGTCTGTGTCAGAGCTTCCAAATCATTCTGATTCAGGGTTACTCAATTATTTTTTCTGGACTTTGCTGGAAAACTGTTACTTGGTAGAAAGGCTTGATGCAGGTCTCCCCAGCCAGAAAGCCTCTCCAAGCTGCATGAAGCACTGGCCTGCATTAGTATGGGAGACAACAACATCTGTGACTGACAAAATCCAAGTGAATCATGTTCCTGGTCAAGATTTTATCCAGAAATCATCAGTCCTGGTTAGTGTTTTGAATAAAGAGCCATCCTTCCTGCTATTGCTTTTGAAACAATGAGGGCAAATTTATGATTAGCAGGACAGTCCACTTGATAGTGACATAAAGAGTACAACCTACAGTCCTCAAATTCATTATCTCTGAAAAAAAACTGTGCTTTTTAATGGATCTGCTTAAGTGTGACCTCTTAAATGATCTCTGCTAGTGGGTTGTAGCAACAGTTCCCCAGCTGTGCTGTTATTCATAAGTAACCATAGAAATTCAAGTGCTGCCAAATATGTGCTCTTTGTTTTTTTTGAAGGGCTGAAGGATGATGCAGTGCTGTCTTTGCCCCTCCTGACTTAATTCTGAACTCACCCCCTGGCAGCCCTGATGGAGAGGTGAAGATGAGACTTGCTGTTATTGGAAAGCTCTGTCACCAGAGAGCTCAGTCAACAATGCCACTTCTGCCACTGGGACGCTGGTGCATTTTCAAAAGGCCTGCAGACAGAAATAGGATGTGGTGGCAAGTTATACCCTGTGATTCAGTAATTGCTGGTTTTAATGAAAAATATATTTTGTTTATTTCTATTGAGATTGAGCTGAAGTAGTCTTGGTATCTTTAGCAAATAAATTGTTTTGGAAAGAAAAAGTTGTATAAAATCTCTTCTACAGGGACACTTTCAAGTTATTTATTGGCCCATATTGATCTTTGAGTTTTCCTGGGTAATTCTGTTCTTTGAACAGGATTCTCTGACTCTGAACTGGCTCCTAGACTTTTCCAGTATCCACTAAAGTGGAACACTTCCAATGGGCAGTACTAACCCTGCACTAGGATGGAATTATTCCTCCTTCTCCCAGTCTTTGAGGGAGACATTTACCTGAGACCTGACTCCTGTTTTACAGGCAGCTACAGCTAGGTGAGAGGACTGCTCAAGATGTTTTACTGCCCATTCACCAGGAAATTTAAGGACTGAAAAACCTCGGTGTTTTGCTTTTTATTACCCTGCTTTATTTTCTGCCACACCCTGCACTGCCCACAACAGCCAGGTATCCATGGGCAATGACAACCCAATGTGTTTTTGCTTTTCATTGACTACGCAACATCTGCCCTACAGGAAAGGAGACTGTTTCCCCCTTGCCCAGGAGAATTTAAAGAACATCCACAATGTGGTGCAGTGATTTCTTCAGGAGCTTTTCAAGGGAGAAATCACAGAAGAGGACTTTCTAGCTTGGCATGGCAGCAATAGATTGTGCACAGCAGACTCAGTTGTCTCTGAGCACTTCTGACTTGGCATCAGTGTGGGAGGAAGTAACTCATGTCTCTGTACAAATGGAGTGAAAGAATCACCACCCCAGACCTGTTAATCAAAATTAAACAAAAATAATAGATTTGGCAAAAAAAAAAGTTATTCTTTCCCTCTGTTACCCTTTGAGGGGTTCACTACTGCCCAGTTTTATTTCATCACAGGAACTTTGTCTAAGGGGAAAAAATCCGATGTTAAAATTTGACTTGTGCTTGCCAAATATTCCATGCTGGTGTGTACCAAAAATGTTGGATCATTGAAATGCTTGCAGTCTGAAAACAAAAATAAATGAAACCACTTCATGTTGGTTCAAAAAAGGAAATCATACAAATACCATAAAGACAAAACTGCCAGCTCCAGAGTCCAAATGAATTTAAAACCTATATTTAGCTCCTACTATTTCTGGTTCAATTATAAAACACTTCTTGTTAAATACACACCATCATCTCAAATGCTACACTCAGTGTAGTTACTTGGAGCCCCATAGTCCATGTCTTTGTTTATTTTGCTCACAGATAGAGGAATGGAAAAGGACAGCAAGTAAATTATTTAGGCTGGTGTTTTGACAGGACCCTCACAGCTGCTGCACTAGGAATTGCTCTGGAAAAAATCCAAACTTGCCCAACTCCAATTAAATAACTTTTCTTACAAAGTGTCAGTTCTTAAGCAACCCTTTCCCTGCCTTTGGGAAGGGTAGGAGAAAAGGGTGATCCTTGATCGAGCAGAAGGAGTGGATTTTTTAAAGTGTGCAAATGGCATTGAGCGTTGCTGTGTGGCCATGGAAGGGAGAGTGAAAAGGATCACACCTTGAAAGAGAGAGATGCTTAATTTAAATGCCAGGCCTGGATGTTACTAGGGGTATTAGGCTGTTGGAATATTTTATCCTGACCATTTGGATTTTCTTGAAAGATTTGTAGTTCCCTAATTGCACATTAGAAACAAAAGTGTTTCCATCTTCTAATAAATGCTAAATTTCTTTCCAGAGTCCATTCAAAATATTCAGCATATGTTCCACGTGCCCTGCTGTCTGCCACAGAGCATTTCAAATTTGCCTGTAGCTTAGATTCAAGAAGTGAAAAAGGGAGGGGAAATGCAGAAACGTGATTCAGTCCCACTTCTGGTAAATAACAATGGGGCGAAAAATAGAGGGGTTTATTTTATTGAAAATAGAAAAATCAACATTTTTTAGCAGGTTGTAGAAAAAAGCAATCAAACTGATGGAAAATCTGTATGGATAGTGGAGATGTGGGACCAGGCTGTTTGCTTTCCCTCAGGCTCACACCAAGGTGTGAGGGGTCAGGTCTCAGCACACCCCCTGGACACTGTTAGGGGAATGTCTTTGCTTTACCACTCTGTCACATGCATGGTGCTTTTCCAAGCTCAGGGGGAGTTAGACTAAGTCAACACCAATTTGGCTGAATGAGAATTGGCTCCATTGCTCAGTATAATTAAATGGGTTCTCACAGGAAGAAGTTAGGAAAAAGGAAAATTTAAACTGGAATTTCTACCACTTGAACAAAGCAGGATGTGAGGCTGTGCCATAAGGAAAGAGACTGTTTCTTGTGTCCAAAGTCTTTCAAAACTGGACCACACAAAATCCTAAGTACTTCTCCCAGGAGCAATAATTTATTGGTGGGAAGATGGAAGGGATGAAGTAATATAAGATAGATATTAAACCCCTTTTTGAGGTACAAAGAGGGTGGTATATATCCTCAATAGAGACAAAAAGGCAGAGGGGTTAAAGGCTAACTCCAAAAAAGTCAGCTATAATTGAATAGTAATCTAAGTTTTTAAGTGTGATGTGGAAAACTCTCATTCAGCTGCTGTTAATCCTGGAAGAAGCTATGTTTTACTGGTAGCTCACTTTCTCTATAAAGCCTCCCACTTGCACATCCATGCTTGCCTCAACACAACGGCATGAGGCAAAGCCCAGCCAGGAGCCCTCCTAGGCTGCAGGAAAAAAATAAAATGAGAAAATCACCCAACTTCTCTCATTTTTTAGCCCAATTTGAAATCATTAAGGTATGACCTAAAGGGCCAGTTTTGCCTCTGCCATCTTTCCCTCCAGCTATTCTCTGAATGTTGTCTCTGAGCTGAGCCTTTGCAGTGTCTGTGCCCAGGACAGGAGTGCAGAGGATGCACCTGAACGGGGTGAGAGCTGACCCAGTGTCCTGGCTGTGGCTGCCAGCTCAGGCTGTGGGTGATCACTGCAGCGCTCTGAGGCTGCTGGTGCCTGCCTGTGGCACTGGGCACTCAGCACCCACCTGAGCCCCCTCGCTGCTGCCAGCCCAGCACTCGCCATCTCCAGCCTGGCCTGGACACAAGGGCATTGAGCAGGGTGCTGCCTGCACAGCTGGACCCCAGCCCATCAGAGACAGACAATGCCACGCTTCCCTCCTTGCTATGCCCAAAGTTTGGTAAATTCATTAGGAAATCTGCAATTTCTGCCTCAAATTAGCTGCTCTATCGAGCTACAGACAAGAGCAGACACAGCATTGTCATACACTCAAATTTATTCCAAAACATTAAACTAGTTAATTATACTGAAGCATGTTTACACAAGCTGACTAGAAGGTAGAAGATAAATGTTAATGTCTTCATGTTTATATGAGAGTGACATCAGTTTCTGTTTGAAAGTTATAATACAGAATAAAAATTATCACAAGTGTGAGGATTTTTAAAATTAAATATTTATATCAGGAGGTTATCCAATTTGATTAGAAGGATTTTTGAAAGTAAAATTGGCTGGAAATAGCTGCACATCAAACAGTTACTCTCTCAAACTAAATTAATGAATAAAACATGAAGTCCTATACAGCACTGTGTCACATACATATTGTTCAATATGAGCCATAAAGAAAATGGATCAATTTTTGTCTTCAATGCTAGAGAATATTTAAATGCAGAACTATTTTTAAAACACTGAAAGCAAAGAGAAGTTTGACACTGGAGAGTTTCAGACAGCAATAGCTTTGCAACAGCATATCTCCTAAAAATAGCAAGAAAATGAGAAGAATTTCTAGGAAATATCAAAGACAATGTTAATAAAAGCAACTCAAAAGAAAAAAGAAGGAACAAGGGAAAACAAAACTGACAACTTTCTTGTGACCATAAGCTCTGTTTAAATGCTGAATTCGCACTTGCAAAGACATTTGTTTTGCAAAGTATAAAATTTATTGCCTGTTCTGAACTGCCTGTCTCTTGTTTTATCAGTGGTCAAGTAGTATCTGATGTTGCTGATTCCTTGGAAGATATTTGTTTCACACACCCAGTGATGTCTAGTAAGTTCCTTCTCCTAGGAGAGACTTGAGTATTCATTTGTTGCAGCAAATTCCCAAAAACCTACAGTGAACTGGAAATCATCCTAAGTCATCTGTATCTTCTCGGAATGACACATGCTGACTGGCTGCAGTAAGATGAACTGAAAATACATAACCTCATTTAATGCTAGGTGGTCCCAAATGTCCTTGGAACAATTCTCTAGCGATTTTTATTCTCCTTAAACTGATATCACACATTCATGTTACCTCAGAGTGTGAAGTTTGAGCAATGGAATGAATCATGGAAGGCATTGCAAATACAGACTTAGTAAGAGGCTGGAGAAACAGCCCATGAAAAACAGCTGAGAAGCATCTACAGACTTCAATGAACTTAAGCCTTAAAAAGCACTGCCTTCTCCAATGACCAGCAAATAAAAAAATAATTAATTGGATTTACATCTAACTTATGTCCACTTATAGGAACAGAAGCAAGATCATTTTCTGTATTAAAATTCCCACTGCTTTAGAAGATGTATTTCTTCACCAGTAAATGCATTCACACCCAGCTTCCCTTAACTATTAGTGGATCATCTTATTTGAGACTAATGCCATGGATGGACAGGCAACCTGTTCAATCAAAAGATTTTCCAGAAATGTCTGTGTACTGCACCTCTTCCCTGTGCATTTTTAATAATTTGGACATGAACCTGTGGTTTCTGGTCCGAAATTAACTTGGAGTAGTAGTATAGAAGTACTACTGTGTTCACAGTGCTCTCTCTTAGGATGGTGCTCACTAAGAGCCCACGTGTGAGGTAGCCAGTCCATGTCCAGGTTGTGATCCGAGGGCTGGAGCGTGTCTCCTATGAAGACAGTCTGAGACAGCTGGAGTTGTTCAGCCCAGAGAGGAGAAGGCTCCAGGGAGACCTTGGGGCAGCTTCCAGTGCCTCAGGGTAATAAAGGAGAGCTGGAGAGGGGCTTTTGTCTAGGGCATGTAGTGACAGGACAAATGGAGATGGCTTAAAACTGGAATAGGGGATTGGGTTGGATTGGATTGGATTGGATTGGATTGGATTGGATTGGATTGGATTGGATTGGATTGTACTGGACTGGATTGGATTGGATTGGATTGGATTGGATTGGATTGGATTGGATTGGATTGGATTGGATTGGATTGGATTGGATTGGACTGGACTGGATTGGATTGGATTGGATTGGATTGGATTGGATTGGATTGGATTGGATTGGATTGGATTGGATTGGATTGGTTTGGATTGGATTGGATTGGATTGGATTGGATTGGATTGGATTGGACTGGACTGGAGTGGACTGGATTGGATTGGATTGTACTGGACTGGATTGGATTGGATTGGATTGGATTGGATTGGATTGGATTGGATTGGATTGGATTGGATTGGATTGTACTGGACTGGATTGGATTGGATTGGATTGGATTGGATTGTACTGGACTGGACTGGACTGGATTGGATTGGATTGGATTGGATTGGATTGTACTGGACTGGACTGGATAAAAGGAAGAAATTCTTCACTGTGAGGGTGGTGAGACACTGGAATGGGTTGTGGACTCCCCATTCCTGGGTATGCTCACAACCAGGCTCTGAATAACCTGATCTAGGAGGAGGTGCCCCTGTCCATGGCAGGGGACTGGAAATAGAAGAGGTGCCTTCCAACCCAAACCACTCTAGGATTCTATGATTACCCTGAAGCTGGATTTCTGACTATATATAATTGAAATATAACAGAAGGTCCTCGACTGAAGTTTGATGTTGTCGTCTTTCCTCTAAAGTACTACAACATCAAGGATTCATCAAAGCATGGAAACATTTGTTTTATCCAAAATCAGCCCAAACAATACATTTCTAATTTCTCCTGTGAGAAAACCAACATCAAATACTTGGCCTGCTTGACACAGCTGGTTTTTGAAAGACACTGCAAAAAAAATCTCCAAATGTTTCCAATGCCTCAGTTGGAAGCACGACATCTCTTTAAACACGTTCACTTATAGATTATTCCCCAAACACAGAGGAGTAAAGTGCTTTAAAACTTGTTTACAAAAAAGGGTCAAATCTCTAAACATTAAGGCTGGTACCATTTTGGTGTATTCTGAAGAGTTGAAGGGCTTGGGTTTGCCTGTACAAGAGGCTTCAACTGCAGCTGGTAACGGTATAAACACAGTTGTGCTTATATACATATGCTTATACTTGTGTAGCTGATTTTGGCCAGGCAAGGAATTATACTGGTAAAAAAGTTTTTGTTAATATACATTCATGACTGTATCCAAAGCAGCATTATGCCAGCATATATACACTGGAAAAATAATAATACTCTTAAACAATCCCAGCTACATTATAAGCACTGCCTGTCTTCTCAAATGGCTTTTTATTCTTCTTCCGGACACTTACTATAAGGATGAAACATATAAAAGTGGATTGCAGTCTATCTTTCCTGCAGAAAACAACATAGTGTACACTCCATTTGACATCTTGAAATAACATTAAGCAAACCAAGAAACCTGAAAGTTGGATTTGGCATGTGATATATTTGTAAATCAGCTTTCCATTGCATCAAATCCTCCATTATTTTTAATAATGAAATTGGTGTTGCAGCCTTCAGCTAAGTAAAACATTCACTTAACATCACTGAATCTTTCAAATGATTATTCAAGGCAAGAGCAGGTCTGTTATGCTCTTTATGCTGTGCTTAGAAGCCAAGGGAATTCTCAATGGAGGGTAAGTCAGTAAGAGACTTCCCAGAGGACTCTGGAGGTTTTAGCAGCTATTCTGCAGACTAGGTGCCATCAGGTGTGTGCATCCAGGAGAATTCCCAGGGCCAGAGCAGACAGAAAGGTCCATCTCACTCTTGCTTGCTTTTTCTAACCTCAGAAGTATTTTTACATATAAAGATGATTAATTTATTTTTAATAATTGTTTGCAAGGACTATTTAAAATTGTATAAAAGTCAAGTGTACATATATAGTCCAAACCTTTACTTACAATTTTGGAGGATTATTTTCTAAGGGTTTTTGGCAAATTGGGAAATTCCTGCTGCAGCTGTGAGTACTTTTTATTTAAACATCTGAAATTCCACAGCTATCAGCACATTAGCTTGAGCTTCAGTGACTCGTAAATCTTTCTCAGCATCTTATTTCATGAGGTCTAGTTCAAGCATTAGATGGAAATTGAATTTTGCAGACACCATATTTGAGCACATTACTTAAAGAGAAGCAAATGGATTTTTATTTTAGCAGTAGGCCAGGTAGATACTAGAGAGTGCTCAAAAAATCAAGGATCTGCTTTGAGTTAGACAGCAGGTTTTTAATAGAAATAAAAGACAGAGATATTTTTTACCATTAGTAATGACACGAAACATCAGGGATATCTGAAGATCTGAGACAAGAACACAGTGTCCCAAAATGCAGACTTGGAGGCAGGCACAGCCTTGACACAGCAGCTACCTTGCCAAATGCTGGTGACAAGGGATCCACCCACCCCAAGAATGCTTTTTCAATTCCACTTCTTCAGCCTCACTTTCAACACACCCTGCAGACAATGGCAGGGCTGTCTGCAGCATTTTGAAGTTATCAAGTGCAAACTGAGCCTGCACAAGAACTTTTTGAACATCCATCTCAGACTGGCCTATGATACATGTAATACTATACCTAGTTAAGAAACAAGAAAACCCTTTTGATGAAGTTCCAGATGGTTTTTGTGTGTTTGCCACCCAGGCATCCATTTTTCCTGATCCTTAAAAGCCATAGCCTCTTTGTGCCTGCTGAGAGACTCAACATATTTCTGCATTACAAGATATTGTGTGGGTACTTTAACTCAGACTAGCATAGCACCTGTACTGGTGGTTAGGGGCTCCTCCTCAGTCCCATGATCTAAAACTTCCAAATTTTAGAGAACCTAGGCCAGATCTTTCACTTTCATCACTGTTCTATGGACTGCTTGTCACATCCCTGAAAATGCAAGGGTTTGGTACCCTTTCTTAAACCCAGGATGACTTTTGCCTTGAATGAGGCCCCATCTTAGCCCAGGAGTTTTCTCACAGAGCCAAGATGCAAACCTCCTCACTGCTGAACATCCACACGATTGCAGTGCTCATGCAGGCAGAGCAGCCAGGTCTGTATTGCCCATAAACTGGGCACAGTGCCTTGCCACTGAAAACAGAGAGACTTTTCACCACTTTCCTCCACCACCCAGTGACTGGATTTCTAATAATTGTTTGCAAAGACTATTTAAAATTGTATAAAAATCAACAGTTTCTGCACAGTGAAATTATCCATCGAGAGACCTCAAGAGAACAAAAGTCGTGTTTGTGTACAAACACACACCCCCACGGTCCTGATGGACTAGTGAGCACTTAGACATGCACTTATTCTTCTGTGGAAGGTGCTCACTAAAGTCTGAGGGGACCTACAGAAAGGAGAGGCTTCACTATCTCTATATGAAAAAACACTCTCAGCAAAAACATCTGGACCAAACCAGACAAAGGGAAAATTTTCATGCACAGAGTGTCTTCATAATTGCATTGTCAAAGATTAGAGATTTTAGCTCCTTCTCCCAGCTTTTCTGCAGGCAGAGCTGGAACACATCCTGAGAGTGTGCCCCAGGGGACAGGGACACTGACAGGAAGACTGACAAAACATGTGGAGCGTAGGAATCCTGAGAGGACTTAGATACTGATCTGCTATCAGGATTCTGAAAGAAATCCATATTTCCAACACCAGAAATGTAGACATCTAGACATGTTCACTGATGGGAATTCCATTTCTTTGAAAGGTATGAAAAAGTCCAAGGATCTATGTTTTGGATTTAAGTACCTTAAGCTCCTTTGCAGACCTTGGCCTTTCCTTTTTATCTCTGACACTGATGTCATTCATGGCTTGTGCATTTTTACAGAGCAAGCGACATAATAGTCTACTACAGTCAGTCAATAAAAATCCAAATGGAGCTGCAAAAAACAAAAGGCTATTTTTTTAAAACCCTAAACAGGGATTGTGTGTTGTTTAATGGACTACCTGCAGTGTAGGGAATTGCTTTGGGCCAGGTAGAAATGGAAGTCCTGAATATAGTCAAAGCAAATAGTTTCCAGACAGTGACAAGGTTTTCAGGATTAATAAAACAGGTGATGTCGTGCAAATAGGCAGCCTGCAGAGACCCAAATCCTCCATTCCTGCCTCCTGAAAATCAGCTCTGGAGATTTTATTGTCTGTGTGACCATTCTATTCCAGCGAATTCCCAGGCAGATGCTGCTGTCAGCACATCAAGTTTTTCAGAATCACCAAGAAAAAGTCAGACGTGTGACACAGGCTGTGTAACTGCAAAATGGCAGCCCCTCAAAGTCTCCATTTCCACAAGCACCCAGTCAGCACCAGCCACGCCAGCTCTAGCACTGACAACAGCACAGAAAAGCTCAGCACATCAGTTACATCAGAAGAGTATGAAAATTCTCCTACCTCTCTTATACATTACAGGTTTTTTCAGCATGTCTGCTGAGTAGGATTCTTCATGCAATGCTAGCAAAGGTTTTGGCAGTTGGTGTGTTGTTTTGTCATCTGTTAAGGCAGTGGGCTGAGCACTCATGCAGCCTGTGAAACACCTATTTCCAGTAGTTTTCTTAGCCTAAGGAATATCAAATATTCACATGTCCTAGGAATGGGATCTAAACATTGAACTGTTGGAGGATGATTTCATGCACCCTTCTAGACAGCCAGCTTTTGCTGGAGTTATAAAAGATTCACTAGGCCAAGATATAATCCGTCTTTTTTCAGTTTAAAATATTCCTTTATGAGAGCAGACTCATATTCCAGTCCTTGCTGTAAGACCTGTTTAAATATCTTGTCCAATTACTATGGATACTGTAGAAATAGGACACAAAACTCCTAAGTGCAGTAAAATTAGAAGAGCATGTTTGCATCTTTCAGGGAAACGACCCAACCACTAAATTAGAGTGTTGATTTCATTGCTTCTTCTGTCTCATTCATTTCTCCTTGCGTGTGATCAAAACTTAATAGTACCATTGATAGAAAATCTTTATTCTGACCTTAGTGGGCCACATCCTTATTTCACTTCATTCCTGATTTGCCCACAACATTGGTAGCATAGGAACACATTCTACAGTGTGCACTCATTGTTTTGTAAAACCAGTTAAAAAACAAACCAACAACTTCACAACTCTGATGTTATTTGGCTTCCATCTTCTTTTTGGCAAAACCAAATTCTGAGTCTGAAGAAATTTAGTATCAAGCAATAGTTATAATGTTCAGCTTAATGTTACACTGAGTTCATCCTCCTTACTCATGCCCCTTGGGCTATCACTCCTCTTGCTGTTTTCATCTTTAATAAATACTTTCAGCAGGTTTTCTTCTCTCTCTGAGTCATAATTGGCAAAATAACCTTTTTTTGGAACTTCCAATGCTTTGTTAAACTAACTCATTGATTCCTCATTCAATACTGTTAACTCTTCAAATTCAACATTCATTTATTTATTGTAATTAAATTATTTAATACCTATCTGAAATTTACATATGAAGCACAAAAACACTAGATTCTGGAACTCTTCAACATTAAAAGATGGGTTTTACTTCTTGATCTGCGTTAAAACTTCTTCATTGACACCAAGATTTCAAAATATCTTTCTTCAACTATATGTCTCATTCCAGAGAAAGTCTGGTGGAAAACATAGTGTAACCATTTTCCATACTTAATAGCATTTATTCATTCTGAAAGTACTTCAGTGATGTGACTACTGTGGTCATCCTAAATCTGTGGAAAGGTGCTTCTAGACAGTACATCCTTCCTCTTTACTTTGTCAGTTTTTGAGGTATGTTTTTACCTTCTTTTTTTTTTTTTTTTAAGAAAATTTAGAAAACTAAAATGCTCTCAACAAGTAGGATTCAGATAGATGAAGCTAGGCAAGATGTCTTCTCCCTCTTCTATAGATTTTGGCAAGGTGTGACTTCAGTGTTCCTTAGTTTCCATTAACATAATAAATAATGGCTTTCAGTAAAGCTGGGCCTAGCACCAATTCTTGTAATACTCCTTATGTTCATTTCCCTGCCAAACTGGAACATTGCCATTATCATTAACCTTGATTTATAGTCCCCTGTCTGCTTGCCAGCCTACTTGAAAGTGTAGTTATCCTACTCCTTTTTAATTCATTTCTGAAATGAGATTCCATGCCATGCTGTTATAAAGCCCAGATTCAGCAAATATTCTGAATTCCAATTGTGTATTAATCCTGCCACTCCTTTTAACCAGAGATGTCACTTTGAGGAGAACACAAAGCCCAAGGAGTGTTAAGAACAAGCATTCCCTGCACAGCAAGAATAGGGAAAACAGATCTGACAGCTGAAGAGATGACTCTGGATTTCAGGAATAGTCATATCACTTTTCAGTACAGGAATACAGACCTTCTGTTTTATCATTATGCCAGGGAGACAGCATGAAATTGTCTTTATTCATTTTACTCAAGAATTCATAAGCATGGGCTCCATCCATCTGCATTATTAGAAAAATACTTCATTTCTATTGTTATTTATCTTCTAAATACCTTCAGGAAAGTTGGCATTCTGAGTGGGAATTGGTTTAGTATGATCATCCTTCATGTGTTCAATACAGTTCTATTGTGTTTTAAGGACTAAAACCTGCTCTTTTTCAGAAGTTTTTTTTAAAAGTGCTTGCTCTCAGAGGTCTCACTCCCTAATCATCAGTCTAAGGGGTAGTTGAGCTTCTCCATTACTGAAAATTCGTTTCTCCTTGATTTCCTTCCACCTTTGTCTTTACTGAAAAGAGGAGTGGAGGCAACTGAAAATCTGATTCATAGAGGCAAGAATTCTGGATCAAGATAAGGAAAATCCTCCTCTGCACTGGGGCAAACAACCCAATACCCCACAAAAGAGCATCTGGAGAGCAATGCAGGGGCAGAAATTATTTCCATCAAATGCAATTAGAAATCTCTCATAATTTCTTAAATACAATAAGGAATATAAGAGTAGCAATAAATTATCTAGGAAACCTTTTATTTAATGATATTCATTTCTTCTTCCCTCTGTCCCTGTGAGCATTGTTGCACAGGATAAGCATACTGGGAGACTTTTAGGTGGTGTAAAATACAGTCTACAACTTCTTCAGGAAAGAAAATTATTATCAGCAAAGCTTGGGACTGGAGAGTTCATTCATTTTCTAACTTTGATTCTGCAGAATAAACCCTCAACACTGGCAAGAAGAGCAACAGTCTCAGTTGCTAACCCCCAGTTTCCACCTCTCTCTAGGGCATCTCAAGCTCGAAATCTCATCAGAAACACTTTGATCCAATAAACCAATGTTCTGCTGTGACCTTGTAGCTGGTGCTTGCAGCTGTCTCTGTGCAGTAAGATAACAAAAGCAATATACGAGCCTGAGGTAGACAAAATAAATTCCTTTAAAGCAACAAAAATTGTTACACAAAAACATAAGGTGGAAAGGGAAAACGAGCATGAGAAAAGACGAGACATTAGGAATTCCTGAGGGGTTTGGGGATTAGCTAAAATTGGTACAACAACTTTATATGGTTTCTTCGGGCCAGGGGCACAGAGAGGTGGAAGGGTATCTTTACTGATCATGAAGTGTAAAAAGGTGTTGTAGCTATGAGAGTTGGGTTACAATTATAGGCATTTCAAGATATTTAATTCTCTTTGCTCCATGTTGAGGTTCCCCTCAGCCCAAAGAATTCTAAATGTAAAAAAAGAGTAAGACAGAAAAAAACAACTTTCTCTGCCAACAAAACCCATTTTGATCCCTGACATTTCATTCAGTTCTCCATTTTCTTACCTACCACAAATTCAACATAAACTTTGGAACACATTAGCAAACCTATTTGTTAGAAACAGCTGTGCTTTTTCTTCTTTATTTTAATCCCTTTAAGAGCTGCTTTCCAGCAACTTAGAAATAGGT
This sequence comes from Poecile atricapillus, assembly GCF_030490865.1. Lineage (NCBI taxonomy): Eukaryota > Metazoa > Chordata > Aves > Passeriformes > Paridae > Poecile > Poecile atricapillus. The sequence continues at coordinate 65,959,367 of NC_081252.1, read as the reverse complement.
CTGCTAGATGTTAATTATTATGCTGCTTGCCTACTCCCCCCTCCATGTTCACCCAGATCCTGCTCTCCATCGTCATAAAAACACGACAAACTACATTACACGGGTAGCATTACAGTAAAAACATTTCTACACACAGAGGTCCTTATCTAGTTATTGCTCAATATTCTCTCAGGGAAACTTCACTTCAGTGGGAGCAGGGATTTCAGGTCATGAACTGCAGAGCACAGGAACTCCCACGGAAATTTTATGTGGCAGATCAAGGTAGTGAAGCCCCGCCAACACCGTCTTGTGGGAATACTGACACCACAACTGAAAACTGTTGACTTCTGACTCCTCTTAGAATATACTGCAAGATCAGAACCTACATTTATATATCAGCTTAAGGCTGTAAAGCCTTTCATGACATTCAAGTTTGATAAAAACCTGTTCATTATTGTTTTAATATTACTTTAAGCATGATCTTATTTATAAACCTAATAGTAGATTTAAGATATCCTAGAGGTGGAGCTGGTAGCACTGCCTACTATTAAACACTACTAACACTTCCACTTACAAGGCTCTGTATTTAACAGCATATAGCTTTGCCAGACCTGAATGGTTTGGGCTGCAATTTCACATGTAGCTCAGAAAATATAGCCTTAGGCTGAATTTTATTGGCAAGTATCAGCCAAAATTGTGCAACTGTCCAGATTTCTTCAAAAACAAAACTAAGAAAATTAAATATTTTTTGCAATGTTAAAAGTACACAGACGTTTTCTTGGAGAAGCTGGAAGCCTGTGCTACAAAACATATTAGAAACACAGTGAAAATTATGCTTTCTTACATGAAGCATGTTTTCACTTCTTACCATAAAATCTAGACAAAGTTTTACAAGATAAACTTCTATGATATCATAGATTAAATGGGCTCAGCAGGAACAGCTTCTGTTTTAAAAGCTAAACAGCACCAGTTCTGTCCTCAGTGAACAGTCCTAATAGTCTCACTTCTCCTGTAGTGCTGGTCTCTCAGACTTGGAAATAGGGCATCTTCCAGATTTCCTTTCTTTGGGTCAGACTTCTTGGTATAGAAACTAGGCAATAAAAATCAAGCTCAAACACAAAGTTGGATGAGAGGAAGCACAGAGGAGAAATGATCTACTAAGAATTGGAGGGAGCAAAGACAGATCAGTGAAGGGAATGACACACAAAATGAGTGAATGAAGATTTAAAACTTTCCTGGAGGATGGAAAGTGGGCCTGGATGAATTACTTGGAATAAGAGGCCCAGAAGAATCAATGCAGTCATAGGAACATTTGGAGAAGGTGAGACATGAAGTGACAAGCTGAGAGCCATAACATACTTTTTTAGCCTGCAATTGATACCCAGCTTCCTAAGCCTCATCCTTTGCTGTTGCCAGATAGTAGCTGTGAAACCCATTGGTGATCTATAATGCATTTTTCTTCTTCACAGATGGTCTCTATAAATTATGTCAATTTATTTCTGCTATAAATTATTTAATTGCTTGACAGCACCCAGCTGTGCTCAGCAATGATATGTGATGAAATACCTCTGTTTCTTTTACAAGAGATATGAAATAGGCCTGGTCAGAAATGGGTACTCTGGTTTAAGACGACACTGCCATCTAAGCCAAAAATTTGATTTCCTCTGGTGGTTTAACTGTACCAATGGCTCCATCATCTCTAAATGAAGCCTAAAAATGTTTCTTCCATAGTCAGTGTGAATTCTGGTGAGGTTTTGGTGAAAAATGCTCAGATCTGACTGAAGTTGCACTGAACTTGACAAACAGCATCTGCACAATCTGGTCACCTAACTAATAATTACAGTAATCTCCATCTAGGACATGGCCTAAAACACAATGAAAGAATTTGGATACTTCATATCCTAAAAACCATTATTTGGTAGAAAAACAATAAATTGGAAAGCCTTTGTTAATTTATTTGGTACAATGATGATACAGTGAGTTTGTGGAAAATGTTGCTTGATATCAATGGAAGGCAAATGCTTGTGCTCAAAGATTGGTTTCTTAAGGTATCAGTGCCTGATTTTAGTTTCTAGATTTGTCTGTGGTATTTTAAAAGATTCTGCATGTGCTGACACATACAATTCCCTAAAATATTAAATGTCCCTTGTGTATTTTCTTTTTCATCACATGACATTTCCTTATTTTAGTTTCTGATCTAAGAAATGTTATTCTGGATATTCAGAATTTATATGGCCCATAGTTCAGTTCAGTGTTCAGTTCTTTATTTTTGAAACCAAAGAAGAAAATTACAAACCATTCTGGATATTTTTTCTAAATTTGGTATACTGAACCAAAAAAAGCACAGATATTTGTTTGTGGTTGGAAAACCCTAAGGTGCTATTGCAGTTCTATTTCACCTACAGTTGAGGTTAGGAAGAGTCAGTCACTGTTTTTTCCACATTTTGGGTTGGCCCCTGACTTTGTACAGTCACTCTGTGTCACAGCAGTGCCAACAAAGCTTCCCTTTTCACTCAGCATCAAACACCAAAAACTCAGCTCCGTGGAATTGAATCCTTCCTCTTGCTTACAGCAGAAAGGTTGAAGCTTACTTGAGCTAAACCAGGGTATATTTTGTCTTTGCTCTCCAAGGCTTCCTACAGCATGGCTGACAGAAAGGTGACTCCTTAGAATTCTGATCAAACTCCCCTGGTTGAGGATTTTCTCAGAAAATCTTTACACCTTTCTGAAATGGAGGAAATCTGGGTAGATCAATTTTCAGAAGAGGAAATTATTCACAAATTTAGGAGTCCTCAGGCTGCACCTTAAAGCAATGGCTTTAAGATAAATCTTACTGGCTTTGCAGCAAGGCTGTAGGCCAGGCTGAGGAGGTCTGGATTCAGTCCTTGTTTAAACAGAGCAGATTTAGGCAAGTCTCTAACACCTACAGCCAGTGAGGAACTTAGACCATGAACAGAGGACTTTGGTAGAACAAAGGTAGCAATGCCCAAATGTCTCAGGCTAGGTGTTCCTGCCTTGTGCCTCTCGAGGATACAGGCAGAAGGCATTCCTCCAGCTTTGCCCAAAGAGAACCACTTGCTAGAGTGGACCAAAACACAAGACTCCCTCCTCCACACCAGCCACAGGTGGCATACTCCTTCTGGCTTTGTTGGACCTTGGATTCCTGTTGGCTTAGTGGAGAGGGAGAGCTCCAGTTCTCCCCAGCCCAGCTCAGGAGGCCAGAGCACAGCTATCTGGCATGAGCAGCATGTCTGAATGCCCCTCATTCAGTGCCTGTCTGGCCCAGCTCCTTGCCTGGTAAGAGCTTAAAGCATAACTCATAAAACAAGGGAACCACTTTTGTCTTGAGGAGTACTATTTTTAAAGAAAAGCATGAAGCATTATTCTTTTGAAAACCAGATGTAAATCTCTAGCCACAGAAGACCCTCTAAACTCTTAAATGTATGGATACATCATTCTGTAGGCTTCAATCCAGAGTCTATGCTCTGGAGAGGGATAGTATTCATAACACATAAAAACCCCTTTCTTAGTTTTTCCTATTGGTTAGCATTAAGCTTCTCCTTGCTTAATACATGTGTTATGTATTTTCCAAGATGTCCAGTTTTTCCCTTCCTCTTCAAAGGGAGCCCATGTACTTTCATACACACTAATTCTTTGCACTCAGAGGGTCAATGAAATAAAAATGCTGGTGCATCAAGTTTTCTCTTAGGAAAACAACCTATGGGCTAGATCCATATAATTAAATTTCTTGTCTGTGTATGTAACAAAATTTGGTGTCTCAATTTATTTGGCCTATTTGAAACATCCAGACACCAAAAACTTACCCTCAAAGTAGAAAAAAAAATTTATAGTGTGAAAAGCAGAATGTTTACAAAACACATTACAGAATCAAAACACTGATTTTTTTTGAATACAGAAACGGAGACGTAAAAGCTCTGTAAAAGAGAGTCATGGAAAACCACTGGCTGGACCATTGCACTTTGTGATTCGAAATTAATATTTCTTCATCCAGCTATGGAAGCCACCCAGCATATTCTGATGAAATCTGTACAACTGATTTGCCAATAGAAGTGGAAGAACCTGCTCAGTGTATACTCACTTCTCCTTAGCATGAATGGGATTACAGAGACAAATACTATCACACACATTGACATTTTCCAGTTATTGTCCTAAGTGTTGCTAATGCCTTACCACAAGAAATGAAATTCAACCCCATCAGTTATCACTGAATGATAACCTGAATGTCAAATTCCCTAAGTCATAGGGGAATATTTTCCTGGTAGAATAACAGAAGGACTACATACTACTGATTATTTGCCCTTTTCTTACCGTATTTAAAAGGTTACTGGCTACACAAAAGTACAGAACACTTTGCCAGAAAGACCTTTGCTCCTTCTGTGCCATCTGAAATCTGTTATTTACCTGTTGGCTATGAGGAAATGCTAAAACATTTGGGATTGTTCAGCCTGGAGAAGGCATCAGGGTGAGCTAATTGTGGCCTTCTGGTGTCTGAATGGGGGCCTGCAAGGAAGATTGAGAGAGATTACAGAAGTTTGTCGTGACCAGGGAGGATGGCTTTAAACTGCAGGAGAGCAGGTTAAGTTTTGGTGTTTGGAAGAATTTTTCTGTGACGGTGGTGAGACACTGGAATAGATTGCACAGAAAAGTTGTGGATGCCCCATCCCAGGAAGTGTTCAAGGACACTTTAGAGCTTTGAGCAGCCTGGTGTGGTGAAAGGCATCACTGTCTGTGGCAGGGGGCTGGAAACAGAAGATCTTTACAGTCCCTTCCAACTCAAGTCATTCTACAATGCATTCTGTGATCTGCCTTTTTGTTCTAAAAACCAACAGATTACTCACTACCACCAAATCCATTAGTATCACAATCTATAATCTCTATTATTATATACTATTGAGAAAGTTACATTCCAAAAGTTACATCCAAAGTATGAAATCTCAGTCGTATGGATCAAGAAAGAAAAGGAGGCTTAGACATTTAGGAAAGCTAAGTATTTTTGGGCTGCCTTCAGCTTCAACCTACTACATTGTTAGTTGTTCTGGGTTGTCTTCAAATCTCACTGTGCATCAAAACTCTACTTCAAAACTTCAGTAATAACACTACTCAGACATATATCAAGAGTATCTATCTAATATAAATGCCAATAGATATCATTAATAAATATCCAGGTAAAAAATTAGAATTGCATCATCACACACCTGAGTTATAAAAGTTAAAAATAATTGCCCTTTTGCACAATAGAGAATTATAGGAAGGAAAAAAAAAGGTGTCTAACACCTTTAAAGTGGTGAAATAACAATTATTTCACCTTCAGTACTCTGAAAGGCAAATAACACTGTTTCAGTATTGAATATACTGTTTATGAAAAACTAAGAACACAAAATAATCTGTCAGATTCTCTTGCATCACTTTCATCTTCTCTTGCATCATTTTCATCTTTCTGTGCTTGTATTGTTGATACACCCATTGAGTTGTGTCTCCCTGACTCAGACATGCATCATCACTATTTCTGGGAAAATATTATTGACATTTTGTGCTTGGGTGTCTGTCACTTTTGGGGGGGCAGGGCGAGACCATCTAATGCATGGAATGTAGGTCATAAAAACTTGAGAGCACTCAAGATGTTTTTGAACCAGAAAACAGACTGTACTGGAATGGGAAAATAAGAAATTAGATGGTTTCATGTGATTTAATTTTAGATGCTTCACTGAAACACCACAGCTGCTCTGCTGGTAACAACTTTTCTGGAGAAAGTGAGCTGAGTGTTCTAATGATGGCTTAGTGCTGGTAGGCAAAATGGGGAAAAGTCAGCAATTAAATATAATTTCTTTTTTCCTTCTGCAGAAATATTGGGCAACTCAACCTTCCTCCAATTCAGCTTGCTCATGCATGGAAGCTGCAAGGTGCATGCTGAAGCTTAGACACTACCTCACCACCTCCAGCCCCATCCAAGGCAATTCATAAAGAGCACTTCACGTTACTGACAAAGGAATTTGGGACAGTTGGAAAGTGCTTCACAAGTTTTTTCCATTCCGATTCCTCATTCTGGGCGGTCCTTACCAGACCCTGCTCTGGGTTTTGGCTCTTCTCTACCCAAAGCTGGCCAGAATAATTTCAGTTATGTAACATTTGCCAGACTCTATTCTTCAGCCTGTATCTTCTCACCACATTACCCCAGATTTCCAATTTCTAATAGCATTTTCCCCCCTTCCTACTTTATCAAATTCTCTCCTTGATTGTCATTATCTCTGTGGGAATCTCTACAAATATTTAAAACTATTTCATATCCCTAACTCCTACTTCAGAACTTAATACATAATGCTGCTCTCTCCCTGGTCACATTAGAATGGGTGATATTCCACCCAACAGCAAAGGGAGATATTCATATCTCAGCCATTGGAATCTTTCTTAGGAAGCTCCCATTTCCCATGGAGTCAGAGGAGAATACTGTTTTTTCTAACTTTGGTACAGGTACTAGGCATGGGGAATATCCTTAAACAATTCTAAATACATGATAGAGTCATTAGAAGCATTAATGAAGGAAACATTATTTTCTTCAGGAAAGCAGAAGTCTCTCTCTTACTGTTCAGTGTTCCACCTAAGTTTTTGGGGAACTAGAGGAGTGATGACTTGCAGGGCATATAAAAAACTGCTGTTGATCCATGTTATTGGTCCTTTTGACATTCTGCTCCCCTCCCTCTGCCCTTACCCAGCACTGTGTGATGAGCAGGTCCTGGTCACAGCCTGGGCACGATCCTGAACCCACATCTCACTCATGCCCTGATGCTGGCCTTGCATGTTTAATCCCTAATGTGGCCAGGTGGTTACTGAGCATTTTGAAAACTACTGACCCTTGTGATTTCCAAACCAATGTTTATGCAAATGGGAGGCACAGGATGTTTAATGTCTGTCTGCTACACTTCTAGTGCAGTCACCAGAAACCATGCACTCCTCTATCACTATTTAATAGCTCATTTGAGAATAGCAGTGTGATTCACCTTTCAACAGTTGTGGCCCAGAAAATGCAAGATTACACCACTTCAGTCACCTCTTGACAGCTTACAAGAAAGAAAGTTTAAAAGGTCTTTGTGGGGTTGGAAATTTCTGATTGCCGAAGTCCAATCTTAAATGAAACACCATAAAACACTGCTAGGGAATAAAAGACATTCTTCCAGAGTTACAGAAAAATGCACATTTCAGGTAATTTCTCAGTAAAAGTGCCTACTAGAAATCCTCAAGTTTATCTGGAAATGTAATAACGTCCAGGAGAGGAAGCAGTGCTGGAGATAAATGATGCAGAAGAATCTCTGCAGTGGCAATGAGAAAAAAGACACCATTTGAAAATATTGATCTTACTCCATCTGATTTTTAACAGGAATTGGAAAGATTTAAGAATAAATTTCAAAGTGCCAATTCAAATGTACATATGTTTTAGTAGATCTAATTAGCCCTCATAAAAGCTTGAAGGGAACAATTGCCGATGGTAGATCAGATCAGAACTTCATCAAAAAGGAGAAAACAAATTTGCATATAAAAATCTCACCTGAAAATAACATATTCACAGCCCAGATATTCTGGATTTTCCTGTAATATCCAAAGCATACAACAAGAAAATATACTAAAATATCATTCCATCTGAGAGAAAAAAATTGGATAGAAGCACTGGTTGAGCATAATAGAACTCTAGATATGAGTGAAGCTGTCAGGGTAAGTTTTCCTGAGTAATTCATTCACAGAGAAGAAAAATTCAGAGGTAAAGCAATTAGGAATACCTGCACCAAATTGGAGAGACAGCTTAAATCAGATGTTTCAATTACTGACATGGCTGTATTTTATGTGTGCTTTATCACTCTGTTTACTATCAACAAGTAAATGAAACAATTCAGAATTAACAAAAAATTTGCACAGAATGCAAAATAAACCATGATTAAAGAAGCCAAACAACTTTAAATCAAATTCAGCTAAGGCTGCATACTGAAAAACATCAGACTGTTAACTTCTATCCCAGTGGTTCGGTTAGAGCCTGAACTGCAATGTTTGAAAATTAACAGACTCCCACAGGAACCCAGAATTTCAAAATATAGTGCTGTTGTATGTCTTTTTCCATTTGATCTACCTGATATAAAACTAGTAGAATAAGGGCAGATTGCAAATGAGTCTGAATTTTAAAAATCTGGATATGTTATTAAATGCAGACAATAAGCAGTAGTAAGCACATGGGGAAAATTCTACACTTCCAGCCATGATTTTTCTTTTCAATAACATTTTTGCAGCTCTGCTCTTTATATAAACTGAGACTCCTCAAGTTCCATCTGCCCCTTCTGCAATTCTCTGATGATACAATCTGCAAACAGCTAAGTACCAAAGCCCTCAAATATACATACCAGTCCTTCAAACCCTTTGAAAGCAAAGCCTCTTTCTGCTTTTCCTTGACAAGATCTAGTGGGACAGACACACCAGCTGCTCAGACCTGAAAAAAGGCTTTTTGAAGCAAAAAATATGAGAGTAGCAAATATTCAAAATGAGACTGCAGCACATAAAGACTGCCTGAAAATTAGGCATAAATTAGAGCTGTGACACCTATAGTGGTATTTGTATTATATAGGTGGTATTTGCAACTGGCAGCATCTTGGTTTAAACAACCAGCCATCTCTGACTTGGCTCACCATCAGGTGACCTAGTTAAAGCAAATAAGGTCCTGAAAGACTGACAAATTCTCAAATTAATAAGGTATTATTATTTCAATTAAAACCAATTCATGGCAGGTTTTGGCACACAGTAGATAACCTGCACATCTGCAAATGGCACATGTCATTCCTTGATGGTTTAAGTCGATTGTATACTCTCTTCTGATGAAAATAAGAACAGATTTTAAAGCGTTATCTCTAGAAACTTTCTGCTTTCCAATGGTTTATTTTGTGAAGGAAACAGAAATCTGCTTTCCACAGGAGAAGAAGGCAGGTGGGGTGGCAGTATATGTCTGGGACTCTAGAACAAGACAGGAAAAGAAAGGTCTTGCCTGGTCAGTACTGCAGTTGCCCTCAATTTTTACATTTTCCCTCCATTATAAGGCTGAAAGCCCCTGAGAGGATTTCTCCCTGGCTGCATGCTCTATCTGTGCTATGGAATGAATACAGTCACCAGAGCAGAAAGATTGGACACAGCTCTCATGCTGATACTAATGAGGTTCCTGGTATAATTTCCATACCCCCTCTAAGCTGATGCTATAAATAACAATCAGTGCAACCTTACATGGATAAGTCTTGATAAAGTTTCTGATGGTGCCAAAATATCCTATTTCTCTGCTTGCCAGCTGCTTTCAATAAAGTGCCTTCCATCTTATGGAGCTATGTTTGCATTAGCCTCCTCCCCCCGAGCTGCTTACAGTGCTGCTTACAGTTGGGTTAAACTTTTTCCCCTGTCTTGCCCTTTTGCCTCTGTATAAAAAGTAGGCTCATTATTCTCTGGAGCCACCCACAAAGAAGAAAGGATATGTATATACCACCTCTTTCTGAAAGTATTTCACATTGATTTAAGACTTTCTTCCACTCAGGGTTCATTTGCACTGCTCTTAGTGAAAGCTCTCTGAAAATGGCCAGTAGCTAAGGACAAATACAAAGAAAGTTGAGTGGAAGGTAAAGAGCTCTAAAGCTGACAATTACACAGGAACCTTTTGTCCTAGTCTATCACAGCTGCACTGACATTGGATAGATGCAGAGGGGCTCCTGTAGGTTGAAGTTTGGATGTTTCTCAGGATTGATGGCACTTGAGAAGCATTTCAATACTGCAATATTGGACCCCTGTATCTAATCCCAGTTAAGACTTATTTCAGATAGCTTCTCACACCCCAGTTCTCCTAATCCAATCTTGGTTTTGGGTTTTTCCCTTGGGGCAGGAATCATACAAAACTCAAAGGACACTGAGCAAGAAACTCCAGTTTTCCCAATTCTAATTTCCAGTACACTTAGATAATGTATTTGTTATAATTCATGAGAGGGATCTGTTCAGAGCTTAAAGGTCAACTGGTCTGAATGGAAATAAATTCTTGCCCTGTGTGGAAAGGAAGAAATAGAAGACATGGAAAAAAATGATTAGCAAACCAACCAAAAAAACCTGAACATTTCCATAGTGTCCAAGTTCCAGTAAGTACAAAAATGCTGTCCCTTCTTCCTATTAATGAGCACACACATGGCTGAGAGCAGCACATCTGCTGGCTGGGCTGCTCTGACAGACACTGCTCAGAGCCCACACTGGGATAAGGCCTTTAACAGATCAAGGAAGCTGAGGTGGAGATGAGGGTTTCCATGCAAGCCATAGGACTGACCCCAGAATTGCTCAGTCCATCACTACCCACGTTCACTGCCTTCTTCTGTGGCTCCACTGTTGCACTCCAGCCTGTTAGTAAATTGCACAGATGAAGCCTTTTACTATTGATGAGGGAGCAGCAGTAAAAAAAAAAGGGTATTCCAACATTCTTGCTTGTGCATTAAGCTATATGCCAGGCAGGCAAAATTTTCTGACTAAATTCTCAAAGCTTTTGGGAAATCTATCAAACCACAAAGCCAGGCTAAGTCAGAGTGAGTGTGTGAGTCAATGCACTTATTTAGAGCTCAGTAGTGGCTGGGCTACAGGCTGTGCACACAGAGAGAGGAGTCACTCGTTGCTCTGAAGCAGTTCCAGTCCGCAGTAGGAAAGGAGACCCAATCCACTCTGGTGCATGAAGCAGTAAATGTTTAGATTTCTAAAGGGAATTTGAATTCATTTATGCCCCAGAAAGGAAAATCCCAACAATAGTCTTATCAGAACTATGTTTACTTTATTTGGAACTGGAAAGTAGGGTTGTATAGGTTATTTTGTGAGATCTGATAAATCTTCACTGACGGATAGAATTTTATTACTTGCTATTGAGGAGTGGATTAAAGCTATTCTATTGGAGTCTTCTAAACTTCCATTATTGGTCACACTACCTTCTGTATCACCATAAATGGATTTAGAAAAGTAACTGGAAAAATATCTAAACTAATTGCAGGAGTAAGTACATGCTCAAGATTCAAGGCTATGATGTTATGGGTTACTTTTTCAGTTTTCAGCCAAAGATTTTAAAAAGCATTCTTACAAAAAGACACCACTAATTGGGAGATTCTCCCAGAGGAACAAAATATCTGCTGTAACAAAACAGTTGCTAAAATTTGTAGAGTTAAAAAGAGATATATGTTTCATATTCAATTCCTGTTTGAACACTGAGATAGTGTTGCAAGAGATGTCATAAGAATTATTTCATTGTGTATCAAAAATTGTGTCTGCAGGCTATAAGAGGCAAGAGGCAACAGTGAAGTCAAATGTTTCTATCAGTACATCCAGCTCCAAAATAAATGTTATGAAGCTGGCTTTGGTTTGATTGAATTTTATCCTACTGCTGCATCAGTATTGAAAATATGATTTTGTTAGTTCTGTATTTCCACATCATAGGTAGAGTGACAAGCTCTCACAATATTAGAAACTGCAACAAGATTTTTCTTTTGCCTTACCCTACCTTATTCTAATTATACATTGGATCTGGTATTTTCAGTTGAAGGTTATTATTTTGATTCTTGAGATACCCCTCCATGAACCCAAGAAAAAAGTAATATGACATCTAGGCTGTTTCTGTGGGACTATGTTCTCTGTTTTCTCTTTTAATCAGTCACAGTTACCTGTGGCTTTGTATTTCTCACTTCAAGAGCAGCATTGGCCCTCTATCAGTCTAAAAGCCTTCACCATTTATTAAATGCTGCTCCCCCTGTGCTCAGCACTGGTGATGTCACATCTCAAGTTCCGTGTCCTGTTCTGGGCCCCTCACAACAAGAAAGACACTGAGCTGCTGGAGAGTGGCCAGAGAAGGGTGATGGAGCTGGGGAAGGGTCTGGAGCACAAGTCTGATGAGGAGCAGCTGAGGAGCTAGGGGAGTTTATCTGGAGAAAAGGAGGCTCAGGAGAGACCTTGTCACTCACTAAAACCACTGAAAGGAGGTTGTAGCCAGTGGGGTTCAGCCCCTTCTCCCAAATAACCAGATACCAGGACAAGAGGAAACAGCCTTAAATGATGCCACAGGATATTTAGAATGTATATTAGGAAAATTTTGTCATGGAAAGAGTTATCAAGCACAGGAAGTGGCTACTCAAGGAGTCACCATCCTTGGAGGCACTTAAAAAAAGTGTAGATGTGACACTCATGGCCTTGGCAGTGCTGGGTTAATGGCTGGACTCAAAGATCTTGAAGGACTTTTCCAGCATTAGTGATTCTTTGAATCTATGCTTAAAATTCAGGATATGCCTAAGCTGTTCTGAAATTCATCCTGCCCAGTGAAAAACCCTGATTTGAGGACAACATTTTCTTAGACATTGAACTTACTCTGTTTTATTTAGCTAAAAAGTACAGACCATTACATAATCCTATTATTTTTACCAACTGTGTGCATTCCTTGAGAAGATCATTAGAGAATAACACCCAGTGACTGCATAGTCACATTTTTATTTATTACCACAGTAAGGTCAATTCAGGTGAGAACAGAATTGAAAAACATAAAATAGAATAGGATAGCATTGAATAGGATAAGCCAGGTCAGGCAAGGCCAGAACTGGTTTGTCTTCGTCTTCCATTTGGTTTGATATACCTGTAATTTGATTCTTACAATGTTCCAAAGGGATCTGAACACTTCCAGCTTTGTTTCTTCAGAAGAAGTCAACTTATTAATTTATACAGATCCTAAAACTGGCAGTATATTTTCCACCTGGCCACTTGGCTCCAATCCAGGTCACTCCTTAACATAAAATTATAGCTATTTCATGGCAGATGCAAAAGGACTTTGTTGCTCTTAGACCAGATCTCAACAGCTTGTAACTTACCAAAGATTAGTACCTTGTTTGTACTTACAATAAATATGGACTGGATTGACTGGTGTCTGGATTTACTCCTTGCCTTTTCACCCTGCTTCTCAGTGCAGGTCCACCAATACTTATCAGTTAATGGGCTTCTGTCCCAAAAAATAAAAGCTCTTTCTTTAGGAAAATACTGGTTTCCAACATGTAAAGAAGCTTTATTATTTACCTACATTTCATGATAAGCTAATGAATAAATCTTGCCTCACTACATCTCCCTCCTGGTATTTACATTACTATCATTATTTACATATCATAACATACTTAATAAATTGTAGCTATTCTTGTTAAAACGTTAGAATTTCTTCGATTTCTCTGTTCATAAATCCTCCTTTTCTTCGCTTGATGTTTCCCCAAGCTTGTCTACTGCCTTTATTTGGAAAAATCAATTTGGCAAAAAGCAAAATCTGGGAGTAGAAAGACAGGGACAAAAAAGATAGAGTTTATTTAATTTGACAGTCTGACCTTAGTGGAGAAGCACAGAACACACAGCTCTAGTATGATCCCTAAAGGGTCTTCTGAAGGCTTTAGTAGCAGAAAGGCTGGATGCTTTCTTGCTTCTTGAGGTATCAAGGAAAATGGAATAAATCTTGTCTTCTATTTTCCCCCTCAAAACTTACTTTCTCAGAAGCCTTGCCAGTATCCAAATAGCTGCCTGGTGAGTTTATACTGTATAAAGTGCACAGATTACTTGACTTACATTAAAATCACCTACTGCTGTATTATTCCATGCCTAAAAATAGGGGATATCAGCCAGCCTGAGCATATTTTGCTTTCTAAGAGATTTACAAGGAGGCTGACAGGTAACATGTAGTTAGCTGCTTCTAGCACACCTTAAAACCCTCAGCTGGTTTTCATATTCAAACACCCCAGCAGCTCCCAAATATTTCAGATCTTCCAGAACCAAGCACATTTTTAATGCACAAAGATGTTTATGGGACTTTTTCTTGTTCCTAGTTGTTGTAGAGTTGAGTTTATTTGTCAGTGGCTGATAATGGAGGCTGTCTTCAAAAAAACCTGACCCTTTCAGACAAATGTTTGCTGTGGTTGTGCAGGTAAGATCTGCCAACACAGGCACAGTTTTTGCCTGTGTTTTGAGGTTTTTTCCTCCAGTCCCTATAAAAATTGGAGAGCATCCTTGTGCTTTAAATTCTCTGAGTTTTGACACAAGCACCAGTCACTTCCTCTCAGAAGGTAAAAGCAACTGGAAGATCCACTGGCAAGTCAGGATTTATCTTGTTTTGACATATTAGCATTGAGTTTTTCCTATGGTATGAAGTATGGTGCTATCTTATGAAGCATAAAGAAGAAATAATTTATGGGATACTTTAATTTTGTATTTACTATTTTGTCTTTTATTTATAAGAACCTTAATATCCTAAGAGAGCCTTCTAGTTGAGATTTGACACACAAAGAAAACATATAAAAATTAAAAAATAAGAAAAAAACACAATAAACCAAAACAAAACCCACCAGCACTTTATCTTTCTGATAAAGGGGAAACAGAACATGACTTTAATCCAGGAAAACAAAATATGTTGGAGAACAGAAGGTGACTTATCAGTATTAAGAAATTATTAAAAAATAAACTGTCTCAGCTGAAAAATCAGTCCAAATGAAACCTTCAGATGCTTAGAGACAATACCCTGACTAACTGGGCATCTTTAGCCTGCTGACACTGAATTGAGACATCTATAAAAGCACATGTTCACAGCCATGAGCTAAGGTTTCAGTGAAGAGACTGAATATCAGAGAGGAGTCAGTGTCCATCTGTCTTCTTGCAGACCACCCAGGCTCATTGTTGTTTTAAATCACATAGAGACAGAATTTGGAATTTGATAGCATAATCTTATTTTCCTGAATTTTCAGAATGGTTGGTGTTAGCATTGCTACCTGTTACATCTCATAGATGCAGAAACTGAAGCAGAGGGGTTAAACAACCAGTCCACCATCAATCACAGTCTGGAACAGATTTAAACTGCAACCCTCCTTCTTTTCAAGTAAGTTTCAAAAAACTTGTTATCTTATAAAGTCAGGCACAACCACCTCCTCCCTTGCCCTCTTCCTGCCACATGATTCTCATTCCCGTGAGGTTCTCATTCCTGGTCAGATTTTTAATGTCTGCTAGCCACAAAATTCACACGTGATTTCCCTGGTGAATCTTTCTACAACTTTTATATTCTCTTTTATATTTATTTATACTTCCTGTATCTTATATTTGTTTAGACTGCATATGCACACACAACATGAATGCATCATGTGTATTTTGTGATATATATAACCTGGAACTCATTAGAAGTGTGTGCTGTGTCTTCATCTCTCGTAAGATCAGGGCTGCTATGAATTTCCTACCTATGGCAGATGAAACACATATCAGACTGGCAAACTGTGATCACTCATTTGCAGAGATTTGGAGGGATGTTTTAATACTGGAAACATGAGAATTCTAGCATGGACCAGACTTTGGTGTTCACCAATATATTAAGCATGTGCTCACAAGCACATGTGCTCTTTCCCAGATTTTAGGATCAGGCCCTGGGTCTCTGTGGTGTGTTTGTGCTGGACCCACAGACAGATTATTTGTTGAACAGACACAGCTCCCGTGCCTGGAACTGAGAAGCAGATGAGTATTAATTTCAGGGATAATTAATCTGCCTGTTTTCTCCTACAGGATTTTAGTTACCTTACACTGTCAATCACTCTCCTGTTTCAAATAACCCAACATGGTGCTTACCAAGGCTATTGAGACTTTACATGGAAAATGAGCAGAGTTATTTTGATTCATTGTTGTAACAGACTATAAACTTCTCCTCTGGTTTTAGGAACATTTACTATAGCAGCTGAAAAATGATTTTCCAAAACACTACTGCTGAAGCCATGGGATTAGGTCTTGGGTTTAACCCAGAACATCCTCTATGCCACTAACACCCTCTTCTCTAATTCTCCTAATCTCTGCACCGACACAAAAGAAAGTTAAATTACCTACAGTGGCTCGGTTTTTCTTTTCTGTTTTTAGGGGAAAATTTCAATCTAAACCAAACCTATCCTGTGTAGTACATGATAATCAATATTATAACTGATTATAATAAATTTTCTATTTGTTTCTATTTTGACTTTCTATTTGTTAAAGTTGGCACAATTAGAGGTGGGGAATTATCAGTGAGAACAAGCTGCTGCTACACATCACTAAGCAGTTAGCCTTAATGTCATGTAGATCTTTCCTATTTTGTATAAATTTAAATGCTGGACATGAAGTAGTTTCTCAAAATGGTGTGATTTTTAGCTAAAGATGCTTAATATGGAGCAAAATCCACATTTTTAAAATTAGTTATATATAGCTGCCATTAAAAACTCGAAAAATCTCCTTCTTCTTGCCTTCTTCTAGATATTCTATGTGCCCTGTGATGTAAATTATTTCATTTTCTTTCTGTCTGAGCTGTTGATGTGTTTATAGGGAGATAAATGAATCTCAAAATGTGCCTCTGTAAGTAGAAGCATCGAGATGAACCTGAGGGAAGTCTTTCCTCCAATAAAGATGTTTTCTCCCCAAAATCAGGACACAAACCAGTGCTGTGGTGTTAGATACTGCCACACACATATAAATTTTGTTTTACGGCCAGTCTCTAGGAAATAAAGTACCACACACAGCGAATCATGTAATCCATAAGGTATTCATAAAACACCACCTACATCTTCTGGAGAATCTGGACCTGAAATGCCATGGGAATGGGTCTCTGTAAAGACACACACAGTTATATAAAATTCTGCATCACCCAACCGCTCTGAACCGCAGGAAAAGCAAGCTGAGATCAGGCTACCATTGCTTTTCTCTTCTCCGTCATTTTCCTGCATGCTGATAATGAAAGCAGGATATTGGGGGGCTCATTTTTCACTCTTTGACATTCCCTTTCTTGTTTTTCTCTAAAAATAAAAAAGAGGCTTGATTTTACAGAGTACATCTGTGACTGTAAGCCCACGCTACACATGCCAAAAGAAAATGTGCCAAGAGTTGTTCAAAATCTGAGATTTTTTAACAGCATAACTTTCTACACACTGACCACCTGAAGCTTAAGCATGTCTTTTCCTCCCCAAATGTTATGGACCTAAACAAGATAACTGTAGCAAATTTTTTGCATATTAGAAGTAAATGTAAACAGGAGTAAGTTTTCAGGAGAAAAGAAAACAATACTTCATGCTGATTTATCACCTGCAGAATTATGTTCTCAAGCAGATGGGGATGGGTATCAGCAAGCTGGGGGATATAACTTCAGCCCAGCTGTTGTAATTAATAGCAATTGCTGCAAACTCTCACAGTTACATAAAGAGGCAAATGTATGCCTAGTCTGCAGCAGTCAGCAGAATTACAGAAACCTACCCAAATTCCATGGCAGGCCTTTGTTAGCTGACAAAATAACTTTCAGGTATCTTTTACAGAGTCTTTATGTCTTAGTTTTCCATTCCAGCATCTGACTCCATGCCATTAGGGTTGTCAGCATTAGCAATTCACTCTGTTGGGTGAAATTTCCTCAGTAATGAGTAAAATAAATGCTGTGTTATGAAAACTGCCCATTTAAAAAGACATCTTAAACAAGGTTCACCTCCCTCTTAAGAAAATACTGATTTTATTTAATTATCTACACTGTCTCAAAGTAAAATAGTTTCAAAAGCTTTTCAAATATTGTTCCAATTACAGGAAATTTTGTAATGCCAACCAGTGCAAAATGTGTAAAGATTACTATTTTTAATTTCAACACAAATATTAAATTTTTTAAATGGCATAAATAAGCTGTAGTAAAGCTTGCTTCATTCTAAAAGGCAGTGGAGATACAGAGATGTTTGCCAGGCTGCCTTCAGAGGCTGTTTTTTTTCAGTTTGACAGAGTTTGCTCATGTGCCTTTTTCTGCAGCTTATGCTACAGATGTGAAGCAAAAAACAAACAAACAAACAGAACACACACAAAAAAAAAAAACCCACCCCAAAACAAAACAACTGAACCTCCCAAAAAATATTGTAGTTCGTTCATACCATATTCAGCTTTTGGTTTTGGTTGCTTAACCTTATACTGATAAGACTAAAGATATTGATCAGCAAGAGCTCATATTTGCTTTTAAAAAACTCAGGAACATTCAGAAAATTTACTTCAAAAATAAACCAAACAAAAACAGAGACGATGTGTACAGACATTTTGTGGGACAAAACATGCAAAACAATGGTATAAATACATCATTGCACCTCTCATCACTTTCTCAGATTTTGCCCACTCATTTTCCTCTTGCTATAACATCTGACATCCCAAACCACTGAGAAACTGCAGAGTTTTTCAAAACATCAGAAATCCCTTAACCTGCTGCAAAAATTTCTCTGCTTTTCCCTAAAAGGGGAATTTCACTGTCAGATTTATGGGTCAGAATATTCAACCCCAGAGGAGTAACATATTTCAGATGCTGAAGTCTTTCTGCAGAGGCACCACTGGCAGCTTTATGCCCTGAAGGTGAGCATTAGCTCGTTTTCCAGAGGGACACACAGCTGGCAGTGGGTGGCATGCAGAGGCAAACAGAGCACTGCTGTCCAAACACAAGGACTACCAACATGACAGACCTCCAAGCTCATTTTCATGAACATAGAAAAGGGTTTTGGGAGTATTTCTGCTGGTTGAAGTGTATTTTCCTATGTTCCTTTCATCTGGATTTATGGACAGGAAAGAAAAAGCTTTGGTGGTAAAACAACTAGAAAGGCAAGTGTGGTTAATGCATTTCAAACACTGATCAGGTAACTTTAGGTAGGTGGCTGTGTGGGCATGTCACAAGGCAGTGAATTTAACATCCAAGCAGGTCAGGAACCGGCATTTTGCTACCTTCAGTAGAAAAGCCCACTCCATTGCTCTTGTAAATAAACC
The DNA here is from genome assembly GCF_030490865.1 of Poecile atricapillus. NCBI lineage: Eukaryota > Metazoa > Chordata > Aves > Passeriformes > Paridae > Poecile > Poecile atricapillus. The sequence goes on along the minus strand of NC_081252.1, from coordinate 65,940,557 downwards.
TACACAATACAATGAATTATCACATATTTCTACACTCAGAAAGTACATGTCTCCCTTTGTCACAGAACTTTATGGCTTACTTCTGCTGGACAAGGAAAAGAATTGAGATTTTTTTTCTCTCATATTTAGGATTGAACTTAAGCTAGTAATCAAAGGTGAAACCTTCATTATTATGAATCTGTCTTACAATTATAAGGTTATTTATACCCATTGAAAGTCATCTCATCTAACTTGGGATTTGTACAGTGCAGTCATGTATGTCAGCTTGGGTTATCTGAGGAGGAAGGAGGAAGCTTATCCTTCAGAGGGAGGAGGTTTTACAGTAAATATTTTTAGGATACAACCTTTTGGATTTGTTTTGAACTTCTGCTTTCTGAGAAGAGGAAAGCTACTGTTTGTTTCCCTTGATGCTAAGGTAGCTCAGATGAAATGACCAGCAGCCTACATAACACCAACCCTGAGAGGAACTTCTTCCTACAGACAGAGAACAGAGCAGCTGGCCATGCTCTTGCAGTGCTACACATCATCTCGACCAACAAAAATCAAATGTCAGAAAATCATCATCAAAAGCAATAGCACTATACTCTCTAACTTTGTGATCTCCCTTTGACATTTAGGATCTTACTTAGAAGACACTTGAAGGCTTTTAGTTCTCTTGTTGTGCATTGGCTCTGTTGTTAGGATTTGGTTGTGTTTTGTTTTTTCCCAAGCTGCTTCTGGGGCTGCAAGCAGGAAATCATCCTGCCCTGCTATTTATAGTCATGGAGGTAAAAATCGTTTTAAGAGTGGAGCACAACTTCAGATGGAGGCAATTGAGAGTCATTGAACTCAGCAGCTGTGCAGCTGCGTCACCAAAACCCTCATGCTGCCCAATTATTTTCCTTGGCGACTGCTGCCTTCAAGAACTTGTTTTTTCCTGACTATGCCTCAGTTGGCTGTTTGTGAAGGCCTGGCTGGTGTTTGTTGAAGAAAGAAAGAGCAAGAAGTTGCTTCTGTTATCCTCCAGAGATCTTTATAGGGAAAATGCTCTTTAATATTGACAATTCTTACAGTCTCTGGGGGAGAGGGAGGGGAAGAGGAAGCAGGGATGGGGGGAGCACTGTCTGACCTTTCTCCCAGGAGGATAAAAATCAAAAGCAGGAAAAAAAACAACCTTTTTTTTTTTTTTGTGACTGTTGCAGACTGAAATTCCTCTCCTCTATGTTATGTTCTCCCTGAGCATGAGTTCAATGCTAGTAAATATAATCTGCATTTCTGAGTATAAAAATTCAATATAACATTTTCTCTAGTGTTTGACAGAAGATAGAGAACTCAACCAACTAACAAAGTCTCCTAAGCAGCTCTGCCTTAAGTGACAGTAGGTTCTTCTTTCTGCCTTGTTTTACATCCCATGGCATCACCTGCAAAGTTCTTCTACAGCAAAGGTCCAGCAAACTGTTCTGCTGACGCTAGCAGTGGGAAAGCCTGGATAAAAGACCGAATCTACTGTTTACAAAACAGCAAAGTTACAAAAATAATCTGCTACTGTTGAAATAAGAATCAGAATAAACACAGACCTGGAGGCTTTCCCTGGGCACACCCAATTAAATGAAGATTACAGATATCCAAGTAAATAAAGGGAATAAAATTTTTAAAAATATGCTAGACACCCTATTCCTTCCCTTTTTAAGTTTTATTCCTACTTCAAAGAAATCCTCAGACTTTAGTCCTGTATGTGGGCACTCCAGACTCCAGAGTTTGGGGAAGAAAGAAATAAAAATTCCTCCTTCTTCCTTATTTCTACTAAAACAACAAAGCCTCAAGCAAGAAACAAGCAGTCAAAACAAACTTTAAAGAGTGTGAAGCCACTGTCTGGGATATATGGAGGTACAGGATAGCTGGTGCAAAGCCATCAGAGAAGGGCAAACGGAGCAGCTGCTGCAGAGGGCAAACTGCAGAGGTGTGAAACCCATGTGGCAGAGGCTGTGGGGAAGAGCTTTGCACAGAATAACGATGCAGAGGCAGACCCAGGACATGAACAGAAAGGAGGCACTGTTGGCTGGTGTGTGGTGGTGCAGAATGTACACAACAGCACACAGAGAGCAGGTTGTGCAGAAGAGATGCCTTGCACTGATTTTCTGTGTGAACACTGGGGTTCCCCAGTAATTCATACTTCTGCTGCCTTTTCAGATCTCCACAGACTAAAATTCCTGGACTTGCAGCAGATACAACTGCTGGACCATGAAAGCTCTGGACAACACAGCAGCCACAGCCTAGAAGTCAGGAGCTTGCTGTTACACATTAGCAAGTGTAAAAGCTGGGCAAACCCTGAGGCTCAAGCACACCTTGAGTCGTGTACAGTTCCTTGACAGCTGCTGGATTCCCTTGTTTTCCCTTGTTTACAAACACAAAGTGCCTCTCTCTCTCTCTCTCCTCCCAGGGATGTTTTCTAGGTGATATCAGAGGTACAAATGTGTTGGAGCACTCATACAGTGAGGGAGCAGAGAGCTACAAATAATCAGCCATCCAAGCAGCTCTGTGGGGCTCAGGGAAGATGACAAAGTGTGTGGCATACTGACTACAGCCTAAAGGTTCTCTTTCCATTACTGGTTCCTCCTGGGGAGACTCACTGATGTTCTGGGATGTTACCCATCCCATACTGCTCTAAGGGTAGTTATAAGGTGCCATCCCTGCAGAAAGGGGCCTTCAAGTACTTGGCAGCTGTAAAGCAGTCTGCCCCAGTGTTATGCCCATTTAGTTATATAAAAGAAACAGACACCTTCTTTTCCTTTTTTTCCTCAGGATGTGGTTATTTTCTTTCTGTTGTGTGTTGTTTTCTTGTTTCCTGCTCCACTCATACCTTGTCTTCCTAACAGCCACAATCTCTATTCATGAATGGTATTTTATTGTGCATGCTCTCATTCCTGTTCTGTACCAAACACTGAGCCTGGAAAGTTGTCATTGCCTTGCTCATCTTCACAGTGGGCACACACGAGCAGGAGAGGTGGGAGTGATCTCCCCCACAGGGCTGAGCTTGGGTAGGGCTGAGCAGCAACCACAGACGACCTTGCCAGGCTGCAGCAAGTGAAGTGGCCTGAAATACTCATGTCTTATAGTAACTGGTGATATCTCTCTGTTCTTATTTTGCTGATTAGGCTTTGCAGAAATAATGAGGTCAATGACCACTCTGACTTGAAAAAGCTGTAGCTGCCAGCTCTTTTGAGAAATCGAGATTATTTTTTTTATTTTTTTTTTTCCCTAAGAGACACACAGTCAGTAACTGCTTACAACTGAAAGACTGCCAGAATATTTTGTTTTAAAGAGACACCACCTGCCATTTTACTTCCTTTTATCCAAGAAACAGAGATATCAAGTTTGGGTCATAAACTTAATTCTAACTGCTGGCATCAGAAGATGTTAACCCTATCTTTGAGTAATTACCCTTTGCAGTTCTGGCCGATGTCAGGGGGACAAGTGGAAATTAATAAAGTCTACTCATATCTCAGCAGACAAGGGTTACACCACAGCTGAAATGACACAGAAGCTCCTTCAGCCAAAGGGAATGACAATGCTTTCCTCCTAAAGCACCTCAGCTGACCTTTGTTAGCTCAGAGGGAGATCTGCTACAGTGCAGCAGCACTCGCAGACCACTGAACGTGATGTGCGAGTTCATCGAGGTTTCCAGAGACAGTTTACAAAACCTAGGAACTGCTGGTAGAATGCAACATTTTTTGATGAATAAGGAAATAGCCTTCCTCTCCTCACACAGTGACTTGATTAAAAGGCCAATGCATTTGGCAAGCACCAACAAGAGTGTTTTCAATTTTTAATGCTGCTGTCACTTCCAGTCTCTATCAAATATTGCTGTACTAGGAGTTTTATGCAATCTATTTCAAAATCAGATTTTTTTTCAACTGGAAGACAAAAAGCTTCCTTTACAGTAAAAGAAGATAATCACTCCCTAGGTCTCCTTAGCAAACAATTTCTTACCCTATACCTGAAAAATTAACAAACTCAGAAATACTTTAATTTCTTTTGTATTAATCAATGGTTCCAAACAGATACCCCTCACAAACTAAAATGTTGGTACTTACATGGTATACATGGACAGACAGGCTTAATCTATGCCATGAGATCATCCTTCTGCATGCCACAGCGATCCTAAGTTCAGAACACAAGTAGGCTTTCTGCAAGTCTGGATGCTAAGGCTGCTTTTTAACACAAAGGAACTGGAATATTCAACAGGTACCACTAAGCATCTTTTGTCCCTGGTGTGAATACAGCTCTTTTTTAAGTGACAGCAGCAGGGGGTGAATCCATCATTACAGGCACATCACATTTCTGTGATGGAAAGTAACACTGTTCATTTTTAAGAGGAAGGCACCCCATCCACCTCTGAACTTTATAGTTGTAGTCCCACTCAGCCAGCAAGGAGGGAACAGACTGTGCTTTTCCACACGTCTGGCACTGTACAAACATGAAGATGCAAGGCTTGTCACACATAAGTGAGTTGCTATAACCAGAAAGTCTAGGCATAATGGCAACCTCAAGGGAACTGCTCCAAAGATAAATTCCTTTTTGCACCAGTGTAACAAAGACACGAGAAACAGGTCTAGAAAGCACAGCTTGGTGTAGAAAATGCTCCAGATAGAAACGTTCCTCTGACTCTTTTGGAAATGAAGCAATATTCACTAAGGGAGAAGATACCTCTTTGGTTTGGGGTACCTAAGAGATCTGGATTTGGGTCTTAGCAATTTCATCCCTGGGTTTATTACACAGGAGTCCCACACACTCTAATTGTAAAATAGGGTTAATGGTGCTTCCTTTCTGCTTCTCATCACATACAGGGAGAGCTGAGGACAACAGGATCCCAACTTGATACTAAGTGACATCAAAGCACAATTCATAAATATGGAAAAACACAGTGTAAATAAATTACTTGTGTGCAAAGCATTTCTAAACATAGTATAAATAAGGGTCCAATTTTCTGTAAGAAAATTTTCTCTTGGGAGAGCCTATTCCAGTCAGACAGAAGAAGCAGGAAAGACATACTTGTTTAACAAGAGGTTTGCATCAACAGATTATTTGTGTAAACTTTAATCTCCTTACAGTAGAAACATACAGTCAAAGCCAAAAGTAGTGTAACAATTTTACAGCAAAGCTTACCAGTAAAAATGCTAACAAGTTTGTATCAAATTCTTAAAAAACTGTGCACTTTATCAAACTTAACTTTGTTCAGCACATCGTTTTGATTTATATATAAAGGCATTAATTCTATAAGAATCATTTACTATATTCCAAAAATCGCATGACCTAGGTGTAACACTCTATAGCCTGATACCATTTTTGCTCCTTTCAATATTTACAAATTTCATCTACCTGCATCAACATGGAGCACAGAAGCACTAAGAACAAATACGAGCTTTGCCAATAATAGGTTCACAATGAAAAAGTTACATAAAAAGGAAAAGAAAAAAAAAAAGCTCAATTTTGCATTGCAATAGCTTGGGTCTGCTGCAGCCATGACTGTAGTTTAAGAATAGTTCCCCCTTTTATATACTTCCTTACTTCCAATAGTATTTGGATCTTTCAATGTGTAGAATTGAATCTGCTCTGCATCTGCAGGTACAGGAAGTGGGACCCATTTCTACCAGCTACCCAAAATTTGTTTGTCTCCTCATCCCCAGAACACAGTTGTTAAGTTTCTTTGAAATTTAAATCTTCTACAAATGGCATCTTTGAAGTCATTCTAGCTACTATGTACAGAAATGGCTCAGGCAATTAAGTTAGTCCACCTTGTCATTAGTCAACAGGAAGTATAATTACTGTAGCTGTAAAGGAGGTATCTAGTGTTCCAGAATAAGTGAGTTTAATTATGGTGAGAGCTTCCTCAATTCTATTTACATGACAACTTCAGGCTCAATGTTAAATAGCAAATCATCATTTCCTCTTCGAACTTCAAGTAGTAGAGGTGATTCATTCATCACAGCCTCTTGCAGGTCACTGGAAGTCATCAAAGGACGCCCATTGACTTTCACAATAATATCTCCATCTTGGATCCCTCCTCTGCAAAGACAAGAAAATGGCACTAAGGATTCATTCAATGTAGAGGTAAAGGACAAAGGCTATTCACCACTTCTTTTGCAAGTGTAACTAATTTTCATTTCTCTTAGTCTCCACTGAAGGGAAATTCCAGCCTTCTGACTGTGAAATAATAACAGATAGGACTTGCTAAATGCAAAATAAGGCTCAGGTTATTTCATCGAGGATTTTCTTCTTAAACAAGAAAAACAATTTTTTCATGACTTCTACAAAACTATAGCAAGTCAGAAACAGAAAAGGCTTTTGTTTATTATTAATTTACTTTACTCAGTCCTTTTGCAAGACCATGCTTTTATTCCACCAATATGTAGTTCAAGAATTGAAAATTAAAACCTCAAAATTTCAAGGCAAGTGAGGTGTACCAGCTAAAGTATTGGGAAATTATTTCTCTCTTGCTGTTCAAATGTAATCCTGAATAGCAACTTTTATTACTTTTGCTTTTCCTAAAATCATTTTTAGAAATATTTTATTTTGCAACTGTTCCATAGAACAGCCTCTTCCTTTAAAATTAAGCACTGTTTCAGATAACAGCTCTGAGAGTGCCTTATGTGAATGTTATTCTGTTTCCTGCTTAACCTTACCTGGTTTTTCATATTCAACATACTTCACAAAACTCCTCAAATTTGGTCATTGTATATGAGGTGCTCTTTTTATTTTTACACTGTTAGTGTTTCACAATGTCATTAGAGGTTGTAGTGAGGTGGGTGGCAGTCTCTTTTACCAATTAATAAGTGACAGGACAAGAAGAAATGGACTTAAGTTGTCCGAGGGGAAATTTAGATTGGATAATATGAAAAATTGCTTCACAGAAAGGGTTTTCAAACACTGAAAGAGGTTGCCCAGCCAAGTGGTGGTCTCACCATCCCTGGAGGTATTTAAAAAATGGGTAGAACTTAGGGACAGGGTTTACTGGTGGCCTTGGTTCTGAGTTCATGGTTGGACTTGATGACTTAAAGTTATTTCCAACCTAAATGATTCCATGATTTAAATAGTTCCGAAATGCTTAATTTTTGTAGAGGTGAGCAGAATCTTAGCAAGATGTTTTAAACCTAAAGGCATGACTTTTACTGTTTAAATACAGATCAAGCCTGGTATGAGAAAATACTTGAATATAAAATAAATATTACCTTCCAGTATCTCTTTGAAGGTTTATTTGTGGTGAAGAAAATAACATGATCTACCTACCTATGAGAAGGTGAGTTTGGAACAACTTCGTGTACATAAATTCCACTTCTGACATCAGGAAAATCAGCATTACTGTGCTTCAGTTCCTCCACCAAGCTAAAAGAAGAACAAAGTTATACAGAATTTATTGCACTACAAAAGCATATAAATATTCTTATTTATTTAAACTTTTTGGGACAAAAAGTAAAAGACTTAACAATTAATCATTTGCTGGTTCTGTGATGAAAATATGGGGATTTAAACCTGGATTTAAAAAAGTTACATAGATTTTAAGAGAGGCAAAACTCCTTACCTGTGCAAAGCATGCTAAACTTAATGGTCTTGTAAATCTGCAAGAATTTGACTTTGGCTCTTTGTAGCAGTAGCACAGAGGGCCTTGTTCAAGAGCACAACAACAGGAGCACTCTCAGGGACAAAAGGTCTTTCTGCTCAAAGAATTAATGCTGGGTAATGAATGACAGGGCAAAAATTTGCTAACTTTTTTGTTTCTTTTATTTTGCAAGTGTCAAGTCATTCCTAATTTGTCTTGATCTAGAACAATAGAGTTTTTGATAACTCCAGAGAGAAGACAGATCAGAGCTGGAAACTTCAGTTTTCTCAAGTTGTCATCAGCAATTTTTTGTGCATTACTTTCTAAAGAAAGAAGACAGGAACCCACTACAAAACAGAGCCTCTGCAAACATCCCCTCATTTCAGAGATGATGACATCATTTCAGGTCTGCATACAGTGTGGGTTAAAACCCATAACTTGAAAGATTTTAAACCAAGGACAGATTACTGGGCTGTCTGCCATGAAAAACTGGGGTCCCACAGAAGGAAAACAAGCCAAAATGGCTACACAGCTTCTCTTCATCTGATTTAGTACTGAGGAAGATAACAATTGAATAATTAAAGCAAACACAACAAGGGAAGTGGTCTTTTTCTGAAAACAGGCCTGCAGACATCTTGCATGGCTTCCTTAGACAGTCCAAAAACAGTAAAATCTCACATTGTTTTCACAAGTATGAGGAGAAGCATTCTGAGTTTCTCTCCATCAGTGATGTTAATGCCATTACACTGATTCGTTCCAGCTGAGGATCTGACCCTTCAGGGAGGACTGCAGGAGTGCAACTCAGGAAAAAAAGATGGCTTTACTACAACCCCAGCTGCAAATTGTCTTCTTTACTTTTGCCACATTGGAAACATGCCTACTGCTGGGAAAGAACATCAGCTTAAGAGCCCTCATTTATTATCCAATAATATATCTGGGTAATGGCAAGACAAAGCAATATAAAAGGAAAAACACACTAAAGAGCCAGAGGAAGGTGTCCATTTCTGGCTTTGCTAACATGGAGGCACACAAAGCTTTAGTTTGGCACTTTAGCAGCTCTTCCTAGTTGATGGTTAGGCACCAAACCTCACACCATATGGCTTCCACTAGCACTGGGAAAACACCACCAAACCCTCCAACAGCTGATTTTGGCACTCAGACTCACCTGAAAGCACCATTTTGTTTAAATGTCAGCTAAAACCTGGTGTAACTCCAGGTGTCCTTGTCAAGAACCAAAATCTGTGTTCAGGCTCTTCCTGTTTTCCCTCAGCTATCAGCAGGATATCCACCACTACCAGTATTTAGAGAATTTCCAGCTCTCAGAACATAGTTTTCACCTGTATGATTTAAATGCCTGCATATTTCCTAGAAGCCAATGCCTATTTCCAGATCTCTGGAGATTTGTAACAAAAGATGAATGAAGTTCTGAACCACTACTGACCACATCTTGTGTGCATGAACATACAATCTCCTTTCTAAAATACTTACGCAGGCGTTATTGTCAGCATTCTGATGCCAATGAAACGTTTCTTCCCATCTGAAAGGAACACAGAGGATATTTAAGAAGTTTAGGCAAACCCTGACAAAAAAAACTGCTCTGATGACCCAAAGTACCTGAAAATTAAAACAGAATGTATCAGATTTTAACAAAACTAAACAAAATCACGTACATCTGTACTAAAGTTACTTTTTTTATTACCCTTGGTGTACAGAATGACTATCCCTCTCCCTGCAACTAAGGTAAGAGAGAAAGCTCATAGGAGTTCTTCCTTCAGGAAATTCAGGAACCTTCTGTGATCTAGTATCACATGAATTCAGTAAATGGAAAATTTCATAGCCAACCACCATTTAATCTGAAACTGGTCAAGACAATCATACAATATTCTCATTTAAATATAGAAATGGACTCTAAAAAAATTTAAATATCCACATTTCAGAGAAAAGTCAATCAGAAGACTCACACTGATTATAATGGCTTATTTCTACCCCAAAGAATAAAAAACAATTTAAAAAAAATACCCAAAACATGTAGACCTTTGCCAAAATGATCACAAAAATACTCAGAGGGTTGGAGCACCTCTGCTAAGAAGATGCACTGAGGGAATTGGATTTGTTCAGCCTAGAGAAAGCTCCAGGGACACCTTAACAAGGTCTTTCAGTATTTAAAGAGGGCTTATAAAGTCAGAAAGGGTAATGATTTCAAACTAAAAGAGGGTAGGTTGGCAGTAGGTATGAGGAAGAATTTTTTATGATGAGAATGGTAACACACTGGAACATGCTGCCTAGAGAAGTGGTAGATGCCCCAGCTGTCAACACTCAGGGTCAGCTTGGATGGGGCTGTGAGCAACCTGAAGGTGTCCCCGATCAGTGCAGAGGGGTCAGACTAGATGACCTTTGAAGGTCCCTTCCAATAGAAACTATTCTATAATTCTATGATTTGCCAGGACTCTGTGGAATTTTAAAAGGTGAGAAGTCACTCCTCTAGCAAGAACAGCACATTTCTGAAGTTGGCTTTCAGTAAGTCATGATATTGCACAGCTGTCTTATGAAAAAAAATGCAGTTTGATGACTTCCTGAAGTGAGTACTGCAGTACTCAGTTACATCCGGCATGAAACAATATTTCCCCTTACTTGTTCCAGCACAACGACTTCACAAGATCTTTGAGTTTCTCCAGGTTTTCACAGGAGGAAAAAGGAGATGTACACAGTCTTCTCCAGCTCTTATTTTTCCCAAGAAAAATACTGCCAAGTAAAGGACTTAGCTCTGAATATTACACATGCCAAATATTCTGATTGGGGTCACTGAAAATGTTGACTACTAAACACTGGATTTAGTACACTCTGAAAAATCTTGTATCCATAACTGTCATCCCTACTTTGCCCTGAAATGCTCCCCTATTTTAAAGTAAAACTAGCAAGACCAAAATCGGCTATAGTAAGAGTGTCAAGAAGTTCAATTGCTCAAATTTGAAGTCTGAAGAGCTTTGGACATGACCAAGAACTAGCTCATGGTGCTCCCCCAGTCCTCATGGCAGAAATGTAATTTTTCACTTCTTAAAAATATTCAGACAGATAATTCTCCCACCTGAAAATAATCCCCTTGTCCATGCAAGGTGGACAGTTAAATAACGAAATTCCCTTTGTAAGATCAGTGACAGCATCTCTGGTGATAGTTTTCTCTTTGCATTAAACAATTTGATGCTGCTCATCACCTGTGAGGCAGAAATTTGTAGAAACACAAAGATACTCCAGAGCCTGAGCTAGGAATATTTGTATGAATGAAAAATTAAAATGAAAGAAGAGAAAAGAGAAATCGACTTGGAAGAAACAGAACAGTAAGAATGAAAAATCACAGGAGAAATTACACTAATCAGATAAAGGGAATTACTTCCCCAGTGGCTAATGATATATTTAAACAAAGATTTAGGGGGGAAAAAAAAAATCTTGCAACTAAAGACTTATTCCCAACCAAAATTCTAATTCTACCTTCAACTTTTGGCAGGTCTAAGTATTATTTCACTCCTGCTGATGCATTGAAATTCAAAAAGGCCTTCTGCCCTCTCTTTGCAGTAAGTTTGCCATACTGCAAATAGCAATTCCTACTGTAAGAGTAGCAGGGTATTGTATAAACTAAAAACTGTGAGCCATAGGTTACTTTAGCAGCAGAGTATACACTCCTCTCTTTTCCCTCTCCAGACATTTTGTGTGTCAGAATACAAGTAAAAAAAATTCAGTCCTTCAGTTTCATAAAAATCCATTCCACTGATTTTTACCCAAGTCAAACACCTTCAACAAAAAACAAAGTTTTCAGCAACAATGATTAGTGGGAATATAATTGTCCATCTTTTTTGAAGTTCAGCAGAGACTGAACAGGCACAGACAACCAGTAGTAGTGTTTTAACATTCCCAAAGCATAGGCATGGTGATGTTGGGGCTCAGTCACACTGGCAGAACAGAATGTGGCACCTGGAACTACCACTGTCATATTACATCTGCTCTGTGAATAGAAAGTCTCAAAACCTGTCATTATGGCAATTTGTGCAATCACGAGGCAAAAGAAAAAGTAGTTCAGGGAACTGGAGTAAAGTGATGTCAAATCTAAGGAGCACATCACAAGGGTGCAGTCCCAGAAGTAGTTACAAGAAGGTTCATATGTTAGAAGAATCAGCTTTAGCAAATGTGAAACTATTCTGGCTTAAAGCTGGAGCACAGCACAGGAGAGAAAGATTCAGATCTCATCTCATTTTTGTAAACACCAGGCCAGCTTAAACACTGGTACAGAGGTACAAAGTCAAGCAAACCAGCCTCAACCATGAGCTTAAACTTAAATCTGCTTAGTGTTAATAGAAAGTCACAAGCAGCTGACACCAAGTATCTAGAAGCAGTTCACTAGTCACAGAAATTTCTATTCCACAGCAAACACAGCACTTGCCTCACTATTAAACTTTATTTATTGATGCTTGCAATAGTAGAGATACAAACCAGACAGATAAACACCAATTGCAGGTAGAAATCTTTATGACTTATAAAACAGTAGCAAAAAGAATTTATAAATCCTAATTAAGGGGTCATGTACTCTAAGTTCTATGGGCTTGAATAACTCTGGTACAAAATTTTACCCAATGCAGTTGATTTCAGTGGGGCCAGGATCTCCAAGTGAAGAAATGGATCCCGTACTACTTATTCAAGTGCCAGGCAAGACTTCTACTTTTCTGCTAATTCCTTTTGCCCCCAGCTCATTTTGAAGATTACATGAGCAGCCCTGAAAGCTTTTAAGAAAGATATTCTACTGCCAAACAGAAACCATGAAAACAGTTCAAGCCTATAAAGCTGGACTGTGTGCAGTGTCCCTTTCATGTAAACTGCAGAGCTGAATTCTATCAGGTCTGAGTCTACACTCAGCAAGGATCCTAAACAACCCTCATGATTTGTGGTAATTATTATGAGTAATAATCATTCAAATACAAAGGTAAGAATATTGTTTTAACACAACTAACACAAGGTCCTGGGGATATAAAATGAGGATTCAAGTAAATGAGTTTTTGGATGTGGCCAATGCAGAACTCCCCTATTTCCCCACGCCCAGCTGAAACAAGGTTTATTCACTTTTCTGTTTAAAGTACATTAGATGCCAAGCTGACCTTTGAGATGGATTTTCTCTTTAGTATTTTTTTCAAATTGCTGACTTACTGATTTCCACTTTAAAGCATCTATTTCTAAAAGACTTTCTAGTTTTACTATTCTGCTCAAGTCTAAACTGGGAATAGACAGAACCAAGCCCAAAATGGAGAAATTCCTAAAAAAAATTAAAAAAAAAATAATATCAATCAATCCTTAATTATGCAGATAATTTCCAGATGGAAACATAGAATTCCACAGCTGGTTAAAACTGAGATGGAGACACTTAACTTAATGCAGCAATTTAAGATTTCCTAACTATAAAAGGATGTTAACCTTATCATTGGTAGCTCCAAAATTAGCACAGGCCTTCAGACCATTCAACAGACCAACATCTCTATGAAGGCTGTGGCAAGTCTTTGGTCAAAAATATATTAGGTGCTATTATATATTACCAATGCATTAGGTAATAAAGAACGTATATATAACAATCAGTGCAAATTCTTCATTCAAATTACATCCTCTCCTTTTTTTCACTCTCTATTCCTGTTCTTTAATAGATCATGTATTTGCAGTTTTATATGATGGATGAGATTTAAAAATATATATGCCTCCTATATAAAACTGAGATTCAAAAGACTAAGCTCCAGTTTATTAAACAATTGAGTATCTTCTATGCCAGAATAAATCTGGAAAGAGTGGTATCCTAAGGGAGTGTTATCATATTCAGGCAATATTATACTAAGAACAAAATGGTAATATCCATAAACTTCTTTCTATGACCTAATTGTACCATAAGGGAGGATCCCATTGAAATTACTGAAACATAACTGGAAGAAAAGAAAACATGATAAAAACATCTCTAAAAGTCTGCTTACATAAATTCACTATGCCAAAAAATAGCAATTATACAATAAACCTGAGAAGAATTACTAAAGTAATTACTAAATTACTTTTACTAATTACTAAAAAATGCAAACTAAGTCTCAAATATGAGGTGAAAATATCTCCTAGAAATTTTCTCTATGCATCAAGGGCTTTAATTGACTGTTCTGCCACAGTAAAATTATAAAACATACTTCAGAGAAGCAAAAGGAAAAAAAAAATTTGGGAAATAAAATAAATAATAAAATTGCCTGTTTCCCTGGTTATTTGAAGCAGTGACAGTCACACTGACACCAAGAGAAAAGTGTGAATCCTCTTGATTAGGGAATTATGATAAGAAAAAAAAAAAATCTGTATGTTATAATCTTGGTATAAACTTGAATCTTTCGTAATTTTTTCTTAGGGCTCTTCCATGGGCAAAGCTGTCTCTGGGCCTTCAGCTGGGCTCATCATCATGTGGAGATAAAGGTGCCTGAAGGAGTGAGGTGACTGATTTCAGTGGTGCCATCTCTAAGCTTCACTGAGTTCCCAGCCCCAGTTACTAGGAGATGGTGGGTTCTGCACAAGCCTTGAGTTCATGTCTCTAGGCCAAGCCTGCAGGCTGAGCCATTGCTCCTCCCTGGATTGGGACCAGCAGTTTGGTTCTAAAGAGTAACATCACTAATGAGACACCTGTTTGTTTCAGAAACCAACAAGTTAGTAACCAGGGTGAATAAATAGGTTTTTTTGACATGTTGACTGAAACAAAATTATGTCAGCTACTTTAAAATGCACTTCTCAGTATATAATTAACAACTTTTTTTTATCTACTCCTCCCCCTCCTCCCAAATCAACAGTGAAAACAATATAATCTGTGGCATTCAGCAAAACACAGATGAGGGGAGCCATCAGGTTTGTGATGCTCTCAAGTATACAAGCAGATGCATCCCTTTAAAACCGCTGACTAAGGGAAGTTTCTGAAATAACAGTATCTGAGAGGACAACAGTGTAGGCAAACAGCCCTGGCATCAGGAACTGGATGAACTCAGCAGAAGACAAGATTAATAACAAAAAGATTCATGAGAAGAAGAAGCAGCAGCCAATGCTCATGGTAAAAGATGAGTAGTAGGGTGTGGACAGATAAATTGGCAAGTGAAAGGGTAAGGAAGATTTGGCCTGGATGCAGCATTACTAGATCAGCTTTGGCTGTGTAGCCTGTAGTATGACATCTAGAACAGGGTGACAGATATGGTGCAGGCATGTAAAAAAAGTCTAAAGTACTGCAGTTGTCATTGCCAAAATACTTAGATTTATATGCTCTCTGGTCCAGAGAACCTTTCTTTCTTTTTGCCTCTTTCCTATCATCCCATGTATTTATTCATGAATTAGTAAAAGCCTTTCTTCCACCAGGGCCTGACAGTCTGTCACAGTATATCTGATTGATATAGCACTGACATACATGACCATGATAAAATATAGGTCAGGTTCTATGGACTACACCCCATCTGTGGACAGGTGCTTAAAAATGTTTTTACCTTAATTGCTACAGTATACCTCGATCTTTTTGCTTGGACAATGAATGAAAAGAAGGGAATAGAACTCCTTTAAACAAGTGATCATCTGTTCTCAAGATCACTTGAGACAGTGATGATTCATCTGTGTCCTCACTATTCTCAGAGGCCCTATTTCCCATATTTATACAGATACTGTCTGCTCTTTGGGGGTATGAGTAATAAAAAGTCTCTCCCACTTCTATGAGATTGTTTTCTATTTCTCAGTCTGTGATGCTCTGTAATGGAAAAAGATGCTGCTCCTTTCAGTAATAGAATCCCAGACCCATGTCTTTTGGCACTTCACCTGGATCAGGATAATTGGAAGATGTCACTGTCTCCTGCACACCATACCTTTACTTTGTTTGTCATGTGACTCTGTGAGAAACTGAGTGATACGGTCTGAAGGAATGGCAAAAGAAATTCCAGCTGTGACCTTCAAGGTGTTAATCCCAATCACTTCACCATCCTGTTGAGAGACAACACCCAATTAAATTTGTTCCTAAGTACAGGATTCAGCTCCCTGCCTAGCATTTCATGTTAAAAGCTGGTTTAAGAAATTTTAGTGTTGTAATCACTCAAGAAGTAAACACTACTTATAAGGAAGGATCTGGGCTTTGATTCACGATCCATTTCACATCTAACTGAGATGGCCAGAGTGATCACAGTACAGTGTGTTCATCCAAGGTCCATCCCACCACTCAGGGAGATTCCATCTGCCAAGTGGGCAGTGGAGTCACTATTACCACTACAGCCACAAGTCAAACCTGCAAAACCAGTGCTGATTTAAAGCGAGAGTTGTGTGGGTTAACCAGGTCCCATGTCTGCTGTGCAGCCCAGGCTTCACAGTGTGAATGAGCATAACTGCTCCTTCTAGATCCCATATTCCTCACTGCTATGCAAAATTGTCCGTGCTCAATGGGGAAATGTTTTCCTATGGTGTGTGAACTGAGACCAAATTTGCATATTCTGCATTAGCTTCAGGCTATCTGTCTACCATTAGCTAAATGAATGGAAGCTGGAATGACCAATGACTCTTTCCAAGAGAACATTCTCCACCAGCTTGAAACTAGTTCTTGAAGCAAAACCAACTATCCAACAAAACCAAGTCACATGAACTTACCAGATTAACTAGAGGTCCTCCAGAGTTGCCATACTGTAAAAATGACATAAGGGAACAATAAATTAATACTTCACAGTTGGAAATGCAATTCTCATTACAAACAGTCCTTATTTTCTAAGTAAATGAAGCAGGCAGCACTGACAGACACAATATTGATCACAGAAGATTACAGGTAGATCTTATCCTACTCCTTCACCCCTCTCATGATTATAGTTTTTTTTTTCTTTTCAGAAACAGGCCTTAAGTTAGGAGCCACTCCAAATAGGCAGACCTTAAGTTCAAGACATTGAACAGCTAAAACTAGTATTTTGTTTTTTCTAAAGCCTGTCAGAACAAGGTTTTGATATAATTGTTATTTAAAGTTACACTTCAGTGAGGTGTACAGTTTTTGTTTTACTCATTACTTTGGTTTGTAATAGTGTCAGTCTCTCATTCTCCACTGGAGCAGAATGCAGTGTTTTACGTATTTAATCACAGCATATTGCTATGAGGTAGCAACTACATAAAGATTGATTTAGTAACCACAGACACATACGCCTCTCTAGGGAAGGCATAGAGCAGCTCTGAGCAGCCCAAAATTACCTAATACCTAATGGCCTTTAAAGGAAACATGCAACAGGACGACAGGAAATGAGAGTTGGAGAAGTTGCTTGTCCATCCTCATGCTGGCTCAAAAATTTGTTTTTGAGTGAGGCCAGAGTTTTCGAGTAGGTTTGCAAAACAGCCAAGAGCAGCAACTTACCACTCAAAAGAAACAAAAGCTAAGTGATGTATGACAGAGAAGTGAGACACAAACTGTTTACACTTAGATAGCACTGGGCAAACCTTACAGATTCTTGGGAGAATAAAAAAGACATTAAAGTTTATAAAACAGCTTCAAAGTTCAAATTTAAACAAACAGATCAGTTCCTTATATTGTATCTCTCTAGTGACCTGAGACTGCACACTTGATTTTCACGTCTGACTGGCACAAAAAAAAATATTGATTTTTCAGCCTTACTTCGCACACCATCTTTTATTCTCTTGTCTTCTGCTTGAAGAATGTGAAAGACCTTCAGCACATGCAATATAGCTGCATTTAGAATCTTATGGCCCTGTTTTTTCTTGCCCCATGTTACTGCTGTCCCAGCATTTCTCAAAAGGCAGCTGCATGCACATTCCTGCAGGAAAGTCTTGGAAGAGCCACAGGAATGCTCTGAACAGACCAACTCTCAAACTCCTCCCATTCTCAGGAGAAAATGAGTGCATTAGCTAAGCACAAAGCATTCTTATGCCAGGGACCATCTTCGTATTTTGTGGTCTCAGATGGCAAAGCAATTCAAACTTAGTGTCATTTTCCTCACCTCATCTGCTATCACACTTCCTTTGGTCCAGCTTTATTTGACACACTCTGCTATCATTGTCTAAATTTGCTCACTAGCTTTGGAGGGCAGCAAATGTCTAAGTACATACACAAGGAAGGAGTCTGAGCTTGAAAAATGCGTACAGGAAAGAAGTAAAGAATCCCATGTTCTAATTCTGTCTCCACTACCAATTCAGTGTATGCTCCCAGCTAACCAATCTTGCCTAAGTTTTCCTTACTCTCCTTGCACAGCTGAAGAGAGTAATTCCAACTAAATGTCTACAGAGGTGCAGCTTTGGGTCATACATAAGCTTTTTGATAAAGGTCACTTTTATGTCATAACTTAGCACAAAAAATAATTACCTTCTTTTTTCCTCCCCATGCAATTTCCCTCAACCAGTTTGTGACAATAACCATTTGTGAAGCACTTTGTGTGTGTAAAACACACAGTGTTTATTTCTTGCCATGTCAAATTTGACATTAAAGTCCAACAAATAAATCCTGAAAATATTTTCCTTTCAATGTGTAACAGATTTAAGGTATAAAATTTTGGGCCATTTTCCATCTCAGATACGTGTGCAGTATTCTTTTTAGAAGCTAACAAGCTAAACAAGCTAAACACACACCCAAGGATTTCACTTAAGCTCTTTGGATCACCCCAAACTGCTCTGAAGCAATATTATTTTAATTTACTTCTATATAACATGCAATGCTAGGACACTTATTTCCAAACCATACCTTAAACTTTATGTTATTTTACACCTTGATTCTTGTTTTGATTATGTGATGTGCGAAGGGAACAGACAAAAAAATCCCAGTCCTCTCCTTACATTCTCACCTGGGTGTCCTGTCATTAAACTGAAGCACATACTCTCAATTTGACTACTGCATCTGGTTCCAGTGAATAGAGATGAAAGAAAATTTGGCCCTATTCTACAGCTTCCTTCACCAGAGCAACTCAGCAAGCAGAGAGAAATGTTTTGATTTACTGCTGGTTGATACAACCATATTACTGCATGAGATTTACAGAATTAAAAGAGTCCAACCTATGCAGCATCCTCACAGACAACCTCAGAGAGAACTTTTATTTAACATGCCTTTCACAACACTGTCTGAACACAACTTACAGACAATGCAGAGACTTTTAAAAAAGAAGAGTTTCACTGATGTTAAACAAAGATGCTTGTATTTAGTGGATTCATCTCTCAGGGCAGGCACTTTCATGCTGCACAGGTGCAGGGACAGGGACAGACTGTGAAGTGGAACTCATGACATGTCTCATGCTTACATTAATAATAGCATCTGTCTGAATGTAATCCATGTCCGAATCCCGCAGGCCCAGCTCTTTGCCGTCTCGCTGAGCAGTGCTAACAATACCTGTTGTCACCGTATTCTGTAGGGCAAATGGACTTCCAATTGCCACCACAAATTCTCCTGGCCTCAGATCAGCAGAGTGCCCCAGTAACAATACTGGTAGTTTTTTCTTAAGTAAAAACAGAGAGAAAGAAATAAGCGTTAGTTCACACATGAAAATAACCTGATTGCAAAGACCAAAAACTAGAAAAAAGTTAGGAACAAACAATTTCCATTACATTAATGAAAGAGCCACTCACTACCCTATACCCAAAACTTATGCTAGGAGGATGGCTGTTTTAAACTGTCTTCAAAAACAAACAGCTATTTGTAGCTCCTTGCAATTTCATTGAGAAAAAAAGGGCATCACAATTTCCATTTTCCAACAGATTGTTCCCTCCTCCTAGAAACAGCATACAAACCAACTGTTGATCAGTTGTTGACTGCCACTCTCTGCATTATGCCCCACCTTGCAGTCCATGCATACTGGCACAAAGCTTAGAAAGAATGGCCTTGGTAGTTAGGTAAAGATAGCAGAATTTTGCCGCATATTAAATGAGTATAATTTCTTTTTCTTCGCTTTTTACAGTTGCTATCACAGAAGACAAAGTAATTTAATTCCAAGATACGAAAAATTTCCATATCTGTATTTCAGTACATTTTTTCCTTAAACATATATTCTAGTCAGTCATTAGAGATCCCAAATGAAACCACTCTTCTGCTTATGTCACTTACCTTAGGGTGAATCTTTATTGTTGCAATGTCAGATTTCTTGTCAATGTCTTTGATGGTTGCTTCATAGGTATCTCCATTCTGGAGCTGTACCTTCAGTTGTTGTCTCCCTGATATTGCATTTGTGCTTGACACCACGTGTGCATTGGTCACAATTAAACCAGAATCAGACATAATAAACCCAGATCCACTGGAAAGGGGGACATTTCGACCAAAGAGGGGGTGCCTGTACAAAAAACAAGCAATTCTGTGTCATAAGGGACACCAACTTAAGAGAAGATTATATTAGACATAATTTAACACCTTTCACCCTAAGAATTGAATTTTTAAAAAAATTAAAAATAAAGGATCCCTTCCTGAAAATTATGACTGGTTTTAGCCAGTCAGGGAGACAGGAACTGAGGTTTACAGACAATCAGCAGGGTCCTTTTTCTTTGGTTTCAAATTCTGTCTTCATAGACTTCCTTGCACAGAGGGTAGTGACAAAAAAGGAAGGAAAAGGGGCCCATCTGATCCCACTGATTCTATACTGGAAGAGAACAATGACAAAAACTAATAAAACTGAAAAATTAACTGATCACCTAATAGGAAAAAAGGAAGAAGGAACCTTGCAGCTGGACAGAGGCATAAAGGAAGAGACAAGATCCAAGGGGATCATGAAGGCCAAGTGCAGACCAGGTGGAAAAAGCATGTCTGGAAACCAAAATGACTAGGAATGTGAAAGAAACAATGAAAAACACTAACAATGGGTAAAACTTGGTGGGAAACAACACGTGCTGCAATACAGACAGGTAAAAGATTTTACAAACTGTTCAAGACATTACAAATTTTCTGTGAACAACTGCTATAATGACCTTAGATTGTTAGGGGAACATAAAGTGCCTGCGTAGCAGAAGACGAGAAAAGGCTCACAAAGTCTTTCCTCCAAGCCATGGTCCTGGTTAGGATATTATTTGAAAGTTCTGGGCTATTTAGCAGTAAACAATTGGAGCCAATCCCAGGAAAATATAGTATCAAAATTAGCACCCAGCAAGCTGTTGGGAAACATTTACTTATAGGGAAAGAAAAAATTCTCAACTACATATGTAAAGATCTTAAGCATCCTCTCAAAGGACCAATCACCTTGTGCATAAAACTATGTCTCCTGATATACACAATTAGCTTGATTTTGCATATTAAAAAAGCCTACAAAAATTCTCCAAGAAATTCTTATATCTGTGGAAATTGAGAGAACTCCAGGAAGAAAGGTATTCACATAATGGAGCACATGCAGTATTTGCAGTAATTTATTCTGACAGCAGGTTGTTCTGAGGACTCATATTTAAATCTCTCAGGTTGTTTTGAGTACTCAGTGAGGATCTTGCCATCTCAGCTTCAGCATCCTGAATATTGGTAATGTTCTGGTCAAGAAATTTAGTACATTTTTTTTCCTATCAGAAGTAATTTCTGTGTTTAGATAGATTACATCTCCTCAACATCCTCTTAATGCTCTTCCTGCCAAAATAAAATCACCTCTCATTCAAAGTTGAACAAGTAACAACAAGCCGTTTTTTTCCAGCTTACTGTCTGAAAATATATATATGTATGTATGTATAAAAAATACAGTCCAACAAGCACAACAAGCTGAAGAATTCTCCAAAGATGAGAAAGACTTATTTTAGGGTAGACAGTATATATTGTATAGTACTGTAAGCCCATTAGAACAGATCTACTGAACAAAACACACAAATGTGTGATTCTCTGGAGAAATAGGTCTGCTGTAATGTTTCAGAATATTTTGTAAAGGTCACAAATTCAAAAGGAATGTTTTGTAGGCTGTAGACCTTTGATAAAAAATATAACTAAAACAAAGAATTGAAAGTGTTACCTGAGGAAAAGTTCAATATGCACAACTGCAGGTGCAATCTTTTCCACCACATCAGCTATGAAGTTGAATTTGTATCTTGGGCTGCTGGACTGTAGGTGACCTATACTAGCAGAAAGAATTGGATATGTTAATAAGAAAATACATTTTTTTTATCAAGTAGGCAAGATGAACCTGCCTTGAATAGGTCTGTTTCTCCTACTAAAACAGTTTCCAAACCATACTGGAAAAGGAATCAAAGTCATTAAGATAGTTCAAAACTTACCTATCTTTCTGTGTGATCCTGAAAAAAATTAACCATCAGCATCACTTAGCTCTAAGTTCTTTTCTTTGGAAGTCTACAAGCTCTGTCTTGAGCATTTCTCTGAGGACAACTACTTGTTATTATCCAAGACACATAGGGTCATAAGATAGGTCAGGCTGGAAAGGCCCTTAGGAGGTTTCTAGTTCTACCTCCTGTTTAAAGCTTCACCAGCCACAAAAGGGAAATAGAGCTGGGACTTGCAAAACTCCAAATATGGACATTCCAGAAACTACCCAGGAAACTTCTCCCACTGCTTCACTGTCCCCCATGATGTATTAAGTTTTTCTTACGTCAAGTCATAACTTGTTGAGCTCATGTTCCAGCTCACGCCCCTTGTCTCTCATCCTCCCATTAAGCACCTCTGTATGGATCTGGCACACAGGGAGGCTGCTCTCAGGTCCTCCTGAAGCTTTCTCTTCCTGAGGCTGAACAACCCCAACAACCTCAGCTTCTCCTCACATGAGATATAACTAGTTCCCCCCAACCATCATCATGACCTTCTAAACTCACTCCAGTTTTTCAATGCCTTTCTTGTACTGAGGGATCCAAAACTAGATGCAGTATTCCCAATGTAGTCTAACAAGTGCTGAGTAACACAGCTGCAGAATTTTGGAGCCACAATTAGAACTTAAGTTCTAATTTTTTAAGTAAAGTTAGAAACCTGCTTTAAATTACAATCTTTGCACCTAAAGCTTCGCAAATTCACATTTAAGTTGTCACCTGCAGTTGGACCTAGCAATAGATTACTAAAGCCAGTATGGTTAAGCAGCACTATACACAGCATTCATTAAGAGTGAATATAATAGTGTAAAATTAAGATCTTAAAGAAGGCAGAGACAAACCTACACCCTCCTGGCTTCTAATGCCACAGCATCCTGGATTCTAGCATCACAACATCCCAAAGGAATAGCACTGCTTGTGATAAATATCACATTCTTTGCAGTCCCTGATACATGCAGCCATATCACCACACATGTAAAGCATATGATAGGGGATGTATCGCCACACTCAAACAGCAATCTTTCATGTTCACAGCCTGAAGCTTTAAAATTAACTATGGGATCTACCAAAGGGAGCAAATGAATTGAAGAAACCAGACAAAGAAGATGAGGAATTTCTTCACAGAACTCTGCAAGTTCTTTATCCTGTTACTGAACATGGGATTTACTTCTGAATGAAAAGAAACCTTGCTTAAATTTAGCAAGCTAGATTTATGTGATACTGAATAAACAAAAGGAATAGCTTGGCAGGACTAGATTCAGTGTATTATTTCTATCTACATTCTCACGCACTCTGAAAAATCCCTCCAGACAATTGCATGTGCTTGTTTTAGTGCTTAGTTTAAAAGAGACACCGCAACCAGGAATCACAGAGGACAGTCAAATGTAAGCACAATATGCTGTTATTTATTTTGCTTACTAGGCCACTGAAGATTTATCTTACCTTCAGTTCCCAAGCAGCTTGCCTGATTTTGCAGTATATCCTTTAAAGTCTACTGACATGACTTTGAACACTTGCCTACACAGCAAGTGCTCACTGACAGGATATAACATTGCCATCACGTTTATCTTAATAGACATGACCATACATCAGTGAAAGGCAGCTGATAAACTGGCACAGAACTGTGATGAAGGCAGCCTTTCAGTTGGTGTAAATCAGCACAGCTCTGTGTGAGTCAGGGCAACTAAATCTATTTGCATCTTCTAAGTGCTCAGCTGCTCTTCCCAGGCCAAATGGATACAGAACTGTTCGTGGCCAATAGCACAGGAAGATGCCTGCCAGAAACCTCAGGTCTGGACCACTCTGACCAGCCACCAGGCAAACATCATGGGTGGCTTTCCAGGTAGGATTTGGGGGAGGCAGAGAGAAAGTATCTGAAAGAAGTAGCAGATGAAACATGAAAAAAGGTGAATAAAGTAAAATGCAGCAATACAGAGAGGATACTAAAACTGAAACAAAGCTTGTCTTCTTTTCATACCACAGTGAAAACAGTTCTCTGTCTAAGCAGAAGCCCAGACCCTCCCCACTGGGGTTAGAAGACAAGAATGCTCAAACCTGAAAGAAAATCCAAATCTGCACCAATATTAGTGGGAAATCTGAAACAAAGGAGGATCAAGAATAACAGACACTCAAGCTGTGTATGAAAGGCATGCCTGAAGATCTGGGCTGATCAGAGATGAGCTGCTTTTTCTCTTGTCTGGTGCAGACAAAGCACTGGTGAAAACTGACTTACAAAGCTGAGATGCCTTCATAGAACTTGATCATTCATTAATTACTTTCTGCAAGTTGGCAGTGATAAGAACCTTTAAACACATTATATGCTGTCCCAGGAACTCAAACTATGGATGTGGAAGATGCAACTGCACACTCACATTTACTCCACACAGAGCACTAATTAAGGGAACTGAAATGTTTGTTAACAGCATTTTAGTGCATAATTATTAAACTAATGGTTTTAATCAGAAGTTCTCAATATACTTCAAAACTGAGGAACTGGAGCTTGGGAAACCGAAGAAGGAAGCAACATCCAGCACTGAGTATATTGTATAATGTCACCCTGAATACAAGTGTTATAACTGGAGAGGTTGAATCTATCCTTTAATCTGCATTAGTTGGTAGACACCAGCTGCTGCTACTGTCCTTACTAAAAGTAAAAGTTAAATATGTATTTTCCCCCTCCACAGTGCTGCTGCCTTGAGGAGCCCCACACAGCCCTCAGATGTCTGGTGCCCTGAGCATGTCACAGCTCTGAGCTCACAGAGCCCGTGTGGATTTTGACCCACTGACCCACTGACATTTGCCACAGAGTTTTTCAAAGGTCTCTCAATAACATGCATTATTTTCCATGTTATTACTGAGTGTTCAAAATCATCTCACTAAAAAAATCTAATTTATCTTGGCAAAAAGACATAATTTAATCCGATTAGCCATCTGTTGCATAACCAAAATTTCAAAGGTGCTGCAACCAGGTTGTATTTGAAACAAAACCAAATTTATGCTGCATGACTCCTTAGCTTTCTATGCATTTCTTAGTCAAAAAAACTAGATTTCCCCAATTTGCTCCATAGCCACAAATCAACCAGATTTTCAGCAGCCTTGAACTTTGAGCCTATTATTTAAACTAAGTGATTAGATCTTCAAGTCTCCAGCTCCTCAAAACACTCAAAAACCAGTTTTCAATCTAAGTGCATAAACTGGAGCTAAAGATTTTCAGCCTCTGTCCTAAAATGCAACCTTAGGTTTCCAATTTTATGGGCTCCAGCTACACTGAATTTAAATGCCTAAAGCTAAGTGCCTTTCAGGTAGGAGTAGCCTTATCATCAGTTTAAGATTTTTCCTGGATAGTGATGTTATCTACAGGCTATGGGTTCATTTAATAGTGGTTTATTTACTTTTTTGCAGAGACAATAGAGCCATTCCAATCTCATTAACACTGCTGTAAACCAGGAACAAAGCCAACAAATCTGTAGAATTAAACTACTATGAAGAGAACTGGAAAAAAAATTCAGTAGAAATAATCATTATAATCCCACTGAAGACAATAAAACCAGACCAATTTACATTTGCAAAAGACTGAACATTTCTGAGTATCTGCCAACTTAGTCCCTGTAGAATTAAATCAAATCACATTCACTGCTTTCTTAAAGACGAAACATTGTATTAAAATCCACAATTTTATATTCATTATGAATTTGTGAGCCTGGGAAACTCATTCTTTTAAGGCTGTTTCCCCATCCCCTTTTAAAACAAGCTTCAGAAAAGATCTGTGCATTCAGCAAAATTATTATGTCTAAGGGAGGACTGCAACCTGGCAGATCTGATCACCAGGGATAAACACTGTCCCTACTGTGCTTTCATGGAAAGAAATGAAAGACAAATAAAAGATTATAATGTCTCTGCTTAAAAAACAGAAACATCTGCTGGAAACATAGGTTCATGGGCAGCTTTTCTGATGAATTCAGCATTAAGATCAAGTTGCATAGCTGTGCACTGACCATAAAGCCTTGGTGAGTTTAATGCCACATTATGGTTCAGGCAACTTGTTTATACAATGGATGTCTACTGTGCACAGATGAAAACAATCTGGTGAACCAACACCAAAGTGGCTTTCTTGTGCAATGCAGCAATCACAAGGGCCAGACAGAGACAGACTGGCACAAGCCTAGGACAGACACCACACTGATTTACAGACTTGGTATTCCTCCCTTCCAAGTGATCCTCATGAGGACATGCAACAATTCCTCTTACCTATCCTTTACAACAGTGAAGTGCTCTACTCTGAACTGTATGCCAAATACTGCACACCATCCATCCTCACCTGCAGTAGTTCAAACCAACTCAGGCATAAGGAAAACAAGCAGTACAGGAATGCAACCAAAGTTTGTGTTTCCAGCTAATACCTTGCAGTACATTTCCCTAAATACAGCTGCAAGCAGCTTTAAGCCTTTGATGACAATAACACCAGCAGGAGACTTCTATGCCTTACAGGGCCAACTTCTCAGAAATGCAAGTAATCATACACTCAGTTGTTCCTCTATCTTCAAGATTATGTCCAGGCACACTCCAAACACCCCACGTAGAACTGTGTGCAACGACCCTGCTTATGCATTAACTGCATTTCAAACATTCTCTTTGGAAAATGAACGTTTAGGTTGGTATCTTGCAAAGATCTGACTGACTTGGGTGAGTCTTAACATCATGACCCCTTTCTGAGAGAGACTTCAGGTTAACAGTGCAGAGGACAGTAAATGGTGAGAGTCAAGTCCAGCCCCAAAGGTTTTCTTATTAAGCTTTTAATTTTCCTTGTTCCATTGACAAAAGAGCACCTGTATTTAAAAAAAAAAAAAAAAAATTGCTTCCATATCTTAGGTAAGAAAATACAAATCTTTTGACATTTAAACTCTCTTCACAGAAGCTATTTGCGAAATAACCTTGCAGGGAGTTTAACTGTACTAAGTTGTAGTGAGAGATCAAAACCAGTCCTTTGCTCAAGAAACAAGTAGATTGACTATAGATGGGAGGTGACCAAGTGATCCTTTGAGTGATTTGTTTGACATCTCAGTAGATTGATACATGGCATTGTTAAAACTTACACTTGCTGTCCTGCGAAACAGGGCTCTGTAAGGACAGATCTTTGATTACAGAGGTTGTCCTCCGTAAGTATTTCTTCCATCACTTATATACTAGCTTGTAACAGCTTGTCATTATCACAGCAGATGACAAAAAAACCTAGCTGTTTCACAATATATTCCCATATGTCAAGGTATCTAGTGTTGAAAAAAGTTTTAAAAAACTCAGTATTTGTAGCAGAGAGCTTAACATTGCAAGACTCCTCCTAGTATCTCTGAGAAGCCCCTGGGTACCAGCATATTGTAGAGCATCAGTTATGGAGCTCCTGCACCTCCATGCAGCACACCCCCTGTCTAGTACACTGTGAGTAGAGCCTACAGTTTGGCATGGTGCTCTTCAAACTGATCCAGGATTTCAACAAGGAAAAAACATTTTAAATTCTGTTAATTTTTCAATTATCACTCAGTAACCCTGGCCAGCTCATTCCTCCCTTCCTTCCTGCATCTTTTACTACCCATGTTTCATGCATTCCTATTCACCAGATTGCTGTCACTAGGCTAAGCTCCACGGCTAAGTTTCTGAGCCTGTCTGGGTTTATCACAGCTATCCAACTCAGCATCAACATAAGCAACTGGAAAAACAGAGGAGCAGACATTTCAGGAGCCACTCTGGGTCTGTGTATGTATTAAACAGGGCCCAAGTCATACTACGTGAGGTTTCTGTTATCTGAGATTGTTTTAATATATGAATGGTTAAGCAAAGCTGCATTTAATTCATAACTAGCTTATCCCCTCAAACTCTGAGTCATCTGAGGCCAGGCAAGAACAGGAGAAAGAGAAATTTGACAGCAATTTTAAACTGTCAACTTTCTTCCAAACTTCTCATTATAGCCATTGCATGTTACTGTTTAAAAAAAAAAAAAAAAAAAAAAAACAAAAACCAAAAAAACACTATAATTGAGTTCTATTCCTGGCTCAACCACTAACTCAGTCCGACCTTGGGCAAGACACTCGGTTTCTTTGAGCTTCAGTTTGTGCAGCTGTAGAACTGAATTAAAAAAAAATTAAATCTTAACAGAGAACCAGATGCTGAGGTTTTCTGAGATTAAAAAAAAAAAAAAAAATAAAGCCAAAATAAAGTTGATACTTTAACACTAAAATAGTTTCTTGGAAAAAAAAAAGTTACCTCTGCCTCACAGCTCCAAATTCCTCAGCCTATTAACATTAGATTCAGGAGGATTCCTTAAAGAAAATGTCATATACACCAAATGCCAAGCACTCAGCAAGCTCTCAGATGCAGGCTAGCTCACTCATTTTGGTTAAACATCATGATTATTTCATGTGGATCAGTTTCAACCAAGTTTTAGGTTACTAAAGTCCTAAAGTTAACAGATGCTGATGTGAAAAGGAATAAGCAAAAAACAATTTATAACTACAAAATACTGGAGAGATTGATCATTGCAGCTTCAGGCTGGCATCTGGAGCAATCCTTGGCTCTGGAAAGAAACTCTGAAAGGAACTCCAGGAATATCATTTGAATATCCTCCCTCTCTGAATTGGTTCACCCTTTCACAACTACAGGATATACATGAAAGATTCCCTATTCACAGGGAACAACAACAGCACCCACTTTCCCTCTGAACTCTCCCAATCATTGTGGCCCGTTTGTTATGAATAAACAGGATGGTTAGTGGTTCACCTGATATAATGGAAACACTAATGCATGATTTACAACTCCATTAAGCACAGCATTTCTCTTTCCAGGAATTCGATGGGAAGGGTAGCAGAAGCAAACACTTAAAATAATATATTAGTGAGCATGTGGAAAGATACTGCCACCATTAACACTTCCATAAGAGACACATTTTAATACTAAAAGGACATTACCACCTTAAGAGATTAGTAAACTTTCCAAAGTTGAATCACCCATCCTGAAGTTGTGATAGCATATCACAGGATCCAAGCAAAGGCCTCAACAGTTTACTACAACCAGAAGACCATTTGATAGCCTGTGTCAGTATTTTGCACTATAAAGGAGGTTCTCCAGCTTTTTGTCCCTACTGAGGGCTCTACTACAAGACCACAAAACACTTTGGTGAAGAAAGCAAACCAGGAAAAAGACTGTTTTAGATGGTTTATCTAAAACTCAGTGCTTTTTCTGCCCCGATAGGCTTTTAGAGGCGTTTCCTGATTCGCCTGTCGGGTCAATCCGATTAACCCCCCCAAGACGCCCGGGCCGGTCCCGGAGCTCAGGTGCTCCCGGGCCCGCTGTGCTGCTGCGTGCCCTGCTCGGGTGATGCTCCCGTGATGACACCGGGGCCGTCACTGCCCATGTGTGAGCGAAGGTGGCACTGGCAGGACGGGAGCGAGCTTGTCCTGCCTCCAGAAAAGGCCACGGCTGAGGACGTGGCCGCTGTCCTGCCCTGGCAGCCGAGCGACCTCCACCCACCCCGCTGCCATCTGCCAAAGGCGTCCGCCCCTTGTCCCAGGGCGCTGCGGCTGCAGTCTGCATCTCACCGAGGCATCGAGCCACTCTGCCGGGGGAAACCTTCCCAAACCCCGGCCCACACTGAGCACCGAGGAGAAGTTTTGCTGTTCAGAAAGCACCTAAGCATCCGTTCCGCACACCGCCGGTGTCATTAGCAGCCGGGTGAGGTGCCATGTCCTTGGAGATTTGTTTAGAGACCACAGAGCCACCCAGTCTTCCCAGGCCACTGAAAATCATGACTTTCTTTAACCTGGAAGCCAGGTCTCCCTCCCCCCGCCCCGCGGCAGGTCCCACCATGCTCCTACCCGATTCACAGGCTCCCTTCTGAACCTGGGCGACGGCGGGCAGCCCGTGCTGCAGCGCCTTGCGGCTCACGGCCTTCAGCTGGCAGATGTTGTCGTAGGTCCGGCCGTCGCTGCCGCACACCTGGGCGCTGAGCTTGCACTGGCAGACGCCCTTGGCGAAGCGCTTGCCCATGGGGTAGCGGCAGTCGAGGCTGTCCCCGCAGGGCGGGTCCTCCTTGCGGCCGCAGGAGTCCCCCTCGCCCGCGGCGCAGATGAGGCAGCAGCCGCAGCGGTCGGGGACGTACCCGCTGGGGCAGCTGGGGCTGGGGCACTTGGAGACATCGCAGCGGGCCGGGCACTTGGCGCGGCCGAGCGGGAGCTCCGCGGCGTGCGGGCCGGCGCTGAGGGACAGCAGGAGCAGCGGGCTCAGCAGCGACAGCCGCATCCTCGGCGGGGACGGCGGAGCGCGGGGTGCGAGCCCGCCCGGCCCCGGGGCAGGAGGCGGGAAGGTGCGATCGCGGCGAGGGAAGGGGAAGGCGAGCTTTATGCACACTCGGGCAGGACAGCGTCTTCTGCCCCGGGCAGCGCTTCTGCGGGCGGAGCGGGGCGGCGCGGCGGGCGGAGGGCAGCAGGCCGGGGCACAGGGCCGCGGAGTCGCGGCCGGCTCGGGCCCTGCAGGACTCGGCGGGTCCCAGGACTCAGCTGGCCGGGCTGAGGCGCCGAGCCATGGCACGGAGCGCCGGGGGCAGGCGGAGCGGGACGCGGTGGGAAGGCGGCGGCAGCGCGGCAGGGTTATATGTGGGACGGGCCCGCCGCCTCCAGCAGCACCGGCAGCCCCGGGCGGGCAGGCTCCACCCAGGGCGGGACGGACGGACGGACGGACAGAGTGGGGAGGGTCCGCTCCCCTCATCTGGGCGCTGCGGGGCAGAGCCGCCCGTGTGCTGGGAAATCACCGCCCCGAGAGGGGAGAGCCCCGGCGTGAGGCGGACTGCGGCCATCGGCACCGGGGGCTGTGGGTGCCCGACGTGGCATAAACAAATGCGAATCTGTTTCGTGTGAGCGCTTGCGACCTCTGTGAGTGCCGGGGCAGAAAGCCGGCAGCCGCTTTGCCTTCCCTCGTGTTTGTCTTTAGTGTCAGCGTTAATAAGGGCATTTGTTGCCTCTGCCACCGAAGGGTAATTGAAGAT
The DNA here is from genome assembly GCF_030490865.1 of Poecile atricapillus. Taxonomy (NCBI): domain Eukaryota; kingdom Metazoa; phylum Chordata; class Aves; order Passeriformes; family Paridae; genus Poecile; species Poecile atricapillus. The sequence goes on along the minus strand of NC_081252.1, from coordinate 65,909,703 downwards.
TTGTCTTAGTTTGCTCTCTGTTGTAATGTTAAACACACTCTTGGACACGAACCCCTTTTTGCAGGTGTCAGAGGGGGGACACAGGTAGCTGGACATTGTCCTTGTAGCCACTTGTCTGAATGGCATCATGGCACGTTGTACGAGACATTTTCCGGCTGCCAAAGGGGATCTACTGAGCTCCCCACCGTCATTTGCTTCAACAAAAGATTTGGCAGCTTTTCTATAATAGTAGTTGGAAGTATTGCCAAAGCCCTAATATTTGAGGTTTGGAGTTTTTAAAATCTATTATTAATCACAATGTGTTCAGTAAGACTGTCAGGTAGAAGAGAGCATCTGTCAAGCTCTGTCAACTAGTCACCTCCACAGTCTTCATAACATGCAGAGTAAATCTTGCCCATGCATGCCATCTTTATCAAGAAAATACTTTTTTTCTAAGGTAATCACAACTTTTGCTAGACATAACTTTCAAATTAATTAATCCAAGTATGGGTTGAGCTGGCTTTCAAAAAAAGTTAAGCTGACTTCAGAAAAAGGACTTCTGGCATAGCTTACCGAGAGACTATACCAAAGTGTTGGAAGTCTTGCTTGCTGTATATGACAGATCCAGCCTTGACTTCTGCCTGCAGTTCCCCTTTCCCTCTTACTCACACAAGAGATAAAAAACCCTAGTCCTGCAAGGTACTACCTCAGGCCTTCTGTGAAATAGGTCTAAGTAGGCACAATTTACTGAGCTGCATCAGGCTATAGGGTTGAAATCCCCATGCTGAGTTCTAATTAAGGAATTAATGTTCTAATTCTTGAATGCAATAGGCAGCAGCCAGAATCCTCCACTACAGTTAGTGAGTTAGTGTTTTGTTGTTCCCTCTGTTATAGGGGTGGAGTTGGTCCAAGCCTGGATTTTCCAAGCAGCAGCAGTCTCACTTATGACAAAAAAAAAGGTATACATCATAGCTAAAGATGTGACGTGTCTTGTGATAAGAAAACTGTAAGATTTTGCTGTAGCACACATTTTGCCACACTTTGAAAAGGTAAAGTTTACCTAAATGACTTTACAGTGCAATATCTAAAATGTGAAAACTGTCAGTGTTTTGACATAAACTTGCCCTTTAAAGAAACAGACTAATAAAAGTGAAACGTGTTTGGCCTGAAATGTGGATCAGAAAGAAACCAGACCATTGTTTGTAGGTAAGGTGAATATTTGCTTTATTTACAATGGCAGTTACAAGGAAGAGGTTGGGAGAAATGTTTCAAATTACAAAGTAGTAAATAGTAAATACAAAACCAGTCTGTAAGGTACTGCTGTTACTAGTGTTGGACTACAGACTATTTCATAGTTCTCTTGGATTCCTATTATTATCTCTGTAGTCATACTTGAAGACTTCAAACACAATATAAGAAAACGGTGAATATCAACAGGTAAGTACAGCCACCTTAACTGGAGAGAGTTTGGCATATAGTATTAGTGTGAGGAGTTTCACAGAATCTTTCATAATTAGTTTATCAGTCTGCATCTTGTTCATTTAGGATTTAATAAAATAAAATAAATAAATCTGAAAGGCATTTTCTGTTAACTGGTATCTTGTAGCCAAAATATAACAGGTGAAATTACTTCTCTCAGATATGCATAGGTATGGTATGGGATACTTTTTCCCCCAAAACTCATTATTCCAAAAAAAAGAGTGATGGAGAGAGTAAGGTTAGGAATAAAAATGAAACTCACAACAAGTACTGGGTGTGCTCCTTTTGGGAACAGTGAGTAAAGTTTCTTGGCTCAGTGACACTTGTTGAACACCTTTCACTAGAATTTGAATTCATTCAGAATTCAAATGTGGCACTAAAAGCTGTTTAAATGATAACTCATTCAGTAACAGCTCTCCATGGCTTGGAAAAATGACCGTTTCATGGGTTCTGAATCACCTCTGTCTGGTGGAAATGATGCTTTACTGCAGAGCTGGAAGGGAGGGGAGGTGCCTCAAGACAAATTCAAGGCGATGCAGCAAATGTTACTGGTGATTCAGTGGGTCTCTGTTTTCTCTCTTGAGGGCCAAATTGTGTTTTTGCAAGTCCCAAAGGACAGCAGAGCATGCAGGCACCGTGTCCTTAACAGAATATCAAAGTTAGCTCCAAAACTCACCTACTGCATTCTGAACTCTCCTCTTTTCTTTCTTTCTTTCTTTCAATAGGAACGAAATTCTTGTTGCCTTTTTGTGGAGTTAATTGTCCTTTTGTGCATGCTTGTTTGCATCTCCTGGCACACATGCAGGGCAGGTCCCTGGCTTTTCCTGCTTTCGACTGGCAGCATATTTGTTGTCAGAGCCATGGATGCTGGGCTCTTCTGTGCTGTGTAGGCCACACAGCCATGACAGAGAAATAGGGTGGCACATGAGATTACACAGAATTAAAACTTAAATTATGCTTTAGTGCTTTTCTGGGGATCTAGATGCTGCTGATAATGGAAATACCATTTGAATGATATCTAAATCTAAATTTATGAGCCTATAACCATTAAAATGCATATTTAACAGCTTGAATAGAAGAATATTTTCCACTCTGTTTTGTCCCAATCCATACTGGGTAATTATATGTCATCTCCTTAAATCTCTATGTGTCCTTTAGTTAAAGTCACAAAGCATTCCAATTCACACGCAGTCCTAAATCCTATTATTCTAATGCATCTTGATGTATTCGTAAGTCTTATAAGTTTCTTCAGAATAAATTTCTATGTAATTCAAATTTCTTATTTCTTTAGTATGACTAAAAATCAGAAACACTCACTGCTGTTATAACCTAACTGTACAAATTGTGTAAGTTAAAGACCTTCTGACCATTGAGGTCTCTAAATTAGGAGCACATGTTTAATATTCATCCTCAGTTCCTTGTAGGAGTATTTTGAAAAGAAATCCAAAGTGTACTTTAAACTGGAGTAATAAACACTGTTTATTTATCAGATTGTCTGAATCTCATTTCCTGAACTAAACAGCAAAAGTCTGTTTGCACTCCTGACGTTGCAAGTCTCACAAGCTGATCCAAGAGAACATCTGTCAGTTTGTTTTCAAGACTGGACGCTTCAAGAAGAAAAGAAGAGGTGGGAGGAGAAATAAGACTTTCACAAACACTTCAGTTCAAGCAAAGTGAGAACCTTCTCTGCTGTCTTCATAAGCCAGGCAAGCTGTGCCCTAGAAATATACTTTTAAGGAAAATTTATTTCTTTTTCCTCCATCCCCTAAAAGTAACTGAAAACCAGAGGTCATTTTTTGTGTTCTGCATTAAACTGATGCCAGTAAATAATCTTTGGAAATGTTAATGAATCCAAAATTTCTAATTTCTATTCAAGAAATGCTCTGAAAGTATATTAAAAACAAAGTAAAAAATCCAGAGCTTTTTCTCCTCTAACATATTCAGCTATTCTGAACTCATTGCATTTGGTGCAGGAGAAAAAAGGTAGGCTTTTGGCACAGAGACAGGATGACCTGAAGGAAATGCCACAGCCTGCTCTGTTCTTTACTCCCTTTTCAGCCAAAAGAACAGTTTGTGTTAGTATGTTTAAGGAGAGGAAATTGAGACTGTTAATAACAGGACTGGCCTACAAATCATAATCTATAAACTTTGCCACAGTCTTAACAGGCCTTTTTGTAGCTGTGGAAGAGGGAATTATATGTCAAACTTTACTGTTAAGTTATTCTGCAGTCAAAAGATAAGTGTATTTTTGAGCAGGTTTTTGGGAACAAAATAAGAATCTGGTTTTTTACTGGAAAATACTGATTCATAAAAAATGAAAGATGTCCAGAGGAACAAAGCAAGATGACTTGTGTTTTGAAGAGCTGCTTGATGTGTGAAGATATTTATAAAGAGACACAGGTAGGTCAAAATATGTTTGAAGAGGGAAGAATGTAGAAGGAAAGAAGAAAAGAAAAGTCCTCTTTGTTTTTCCCCTCCATGAAATCCAAGTAGCAAAATTTCAGGATTTTTTCCTGAGCTGTAGGAGACAATTTCAATTCTCTGATCTTTTTGGTCAAGAACAGGGTCTTGGCTTTGGTGTTTTGGTGTTGCAGGTAAATATTCTTTCTACACTGGAAAAGTTTGTTTTCTTAAATAGTTTTAGAAACTTTTGGTTTTTAGCAGAAGCAAAAAGACAGGAAAGATTAAACCCACGTAGGAGTGCAGGTTTCCTGCTTTTCAGCCCCCTCTCCTTACTGCTCTGTGCAAGCTCAGGTGGCTGCTGAGGGGGCTTGAGGGGGATCGGCAGACCTAAGGCAGAATACCAAAGTTTGTAGTTCTTAAAAATCCTGATCTACTGATCCTTACCTGCTGCTGGCTTCTAAAGGGAGAGTGGTGACACCAGCTACTATCAGTTCAGTAAGAAAGAGGAATCTCCTTCAAGTCAAACTTCTGTGGGTTCTTCAGACAGGACATGTTACCAGGCCCACACTGCATCTAGCTCGTAGATTTGTGTGTGTGGGGGGCTCAAATTCGTGGAACCAGCAGTCACATGGAAATGGTTGTGAGTCATAGAATCTCCTTTTTCTTGTTATAAATGGTTACTATGAATTGAAGGAAAACATAAATATAAATGGGATTTTGCTTCTTTCTGCTCTGTGCATTGCTTTGCTGTTTAACGACAGCCTAGAACTTCAACGAACTTAATCCTAGCTGATATATCCCTGTGAATATGCATGTCCTAAAACATCCTGCTCATCAAAAAGGATAGGGTGCATTAAAGGGGACTTAATTTCTGAGGAATGAGTTAAAGGAGTCACTTTCAGATGTTTTCTACTTGGCTGGGCCAATATGTTTCACCTTAGGATGCTCTCAATGAACTGCTAGAATAAACCTAGAAGAGCAGTTCACAATACAGTGAAAATAAAATCAGTTTATAAGCCTTCAGAAGACCATAAAGTAATAAATAGACATTGTGATTGAGAACATACCTTGTCTCATAAGCCTAATTTCTTCTTCAATAGAAGAATAGGTATTGCAAATGGTGTAAAAGCTGTGGGTGTCACATAATTACATACTGATATTACTAATATCTTTGATAATATTTTTGTAAGCAAACGGTGAAATTAAAATCTGGGTATAACTTCACATTGCACAACTTCTTGGAATTCTGCTGTCCAAATACTCATCAGTCCTTCAAAGTCCATCTCAAATTATGTTGGATGTTTCCATAGGAACATGTCTTGAGCCCAGCACTGTTGTTAAGGTTCCTTCAGCTGTCTGCTAGACAAAAGAATAGAAAAACTGAAATTTACAATTATTTCTTTAAAAAGTGTTTCTGGCCAATAAGATGCAATTCCAATAAGAGCAACTGCAGAGTGCTACACTTTGGCACAAGTAATGAGCAATCCAATAGTGAAACAGAGACTGCCTGGCTCAGTAAGTTTCCCACGTAAGTTTGCAAGCTTGTGAGACCCCACCACCCCACCTCTCCTGTTTCCTATTTTCCTCACTCCTTGTAGGGTCTTAGTTGAAATTCAGTGCCTAGATTTGTATTTGCTGCTTAAAAAGTAGTGCATGGATCAGTTGGAGAAAATCCATGAGAGCATAAAATTATTAGAGCTTTAAAAATATGACTTATAGCTAAGCTTTAAAGACCTGAAATTATTTAGTCTAGGACAAAAGAAGACATGATAAGAGTCTTCAAATATGTAAAAGGTTGCTGAAAGAGAATAGCAATCTGTTATTTGTGTTCACTGGGGTAGCTCAAGAAGAAAAAGACTCAAAATTCTGGTAGGGAAATTTAGGATTACTACTACAAAGATCATCTATACTTTACAAGTATATTTTTAAATATAAAGATAGCAAAGGACTGGAACTGAGTTTGTGGACAATACATGGAATCTCTATTTTTAAAGACCTTGTTAATAAGAAAGCTTAAATAGTTATTGTTCAGAAATTACTCTAGAAAGAACAGATCCTGCCTTGGATAGGTAGGGTCTTGAACTCCCTTCCTACTTTGTTTCTGCTTGTGTCACCGTAATGCAGACAATCGGCCTGATTAAAGGGTATATGTCTGGATAGCAGAAGTCCTTAAATGAGCACAGGAAACCCACTCACATTTTCAAGATGAAAGAAAGAAAGAAAGAGACAGTTTGGAATTAGAGATGAATGAGGATTCTGCTAAGACTATTGCAGACTAGGAGTTTCAGTAGTGTGATAAAACCACAAGGCAAGACCCAAAGAGAAATACAGTGAGACTGAAAGTGAAAATGGTTGTACAGCTAGAGTCTGAGGTCTAGGGATGATCAGAGGATAAAGTGCTGAGGGTGGGGGGATCAAAGAGAAATATATAACAGATGGGAGGGTAGGGGATAGAGAAACATTTCCTCCAGATGGCATGTATTATCTCCTGGAAGAGTTGGCAAGATTAGAGAATCTTGCCAAGAGGAGGATATGCTGTCAATAGAGCTATACTAACTGTATTATATTAAATTCTCTTCAGCAAGAATAAGAAAAGACTTCTTGTAAATAAGTTACTCTTTTAGAAATGCAGATTCCATGTATTAACCCAACTTGCTCACTTTGTACTATTATTATTGGTACCACTCTGTATTCAGTATATAACTATGTACATTTTCTGAAACATCCCAAAATCAAACTTCTTCTGTTTTCCATCTCTTCCCTAATGTTTTTTTTTTTCTTGATACCATCCCATTTTATGTGACTGGTTTTTTCCTTGTTGGCAGAGTAACAAGGTTCATGGGCCTGCAGATTTTATGAATCTTTTTATGGTGGCTTGGCTTTGTGGAAGGATAGTGTGGATGTCACTGGATATCAGCCAATCTTTCTGTGAGAAGGTCTGCAGGGTGGGTGCCAAGAAGGATGGGGATTGGAGGACTGAAACATAAGTTTAGAATTAATTAGAGAAACAAATATAGAATTAATTCTAGAAATCATAGTTAAAAGTTTCAATTTATGAAAAAACCTTTCTTCTCTTTGATTCATGAAAGGACAAATTGTTCAATTTAATTTGGAAAGGGTTAGGGGATTTACCATAAAAATGGTGTTTGCCTAGGGTTTATGATGCTTTTCTCATAATTTTTTTCTAATTAAGCAACCAGTCCAAAGGAAGATTGCTAAAAAAAGCTGGGTTTAGAGGTCTTGCCAATCTCAAGTTTTCAAACTTCTGAGCTTTTTCCTAGTTATGAATTTAAAAATTAATAACCTCTATTTGGGGGGTGTGTGTTTATAGTATTCTTTTTATAAGCTTGGGAGTTGTGTTTTTGGGCTTCCATCTGTGAAATGGGAACTGGAAAATTGTTTTATTATGGAATGGAAAGTCTCAAATTACTGCAGTAGCTAATGTTTGAAGAAAAATACCACAAATTTCAAGATATGCCATAAAATTATAATAGTTGGAAATTTTGGGTTAAGAGGCCTAAAACTTAAAGGTAATTTAAGTTTTATTAAATGCGGAATTAAAGAAAAAGCAACATGAGCACAATGAGGAAAATTACAAAGCAGCTTCAGTTTTCCCTGTGAAGACGGAATGATGACAGAAGGGAGGAGCTAGCAGAACTCAAAAGCCAGAGTAGGGAGGTTGGTAGGATGAGGGAAACCATAAAGAGGAGAACATGGGGACAAGCGTGGAGAAGACAAGATCAGTCCAAAGGGCCAGTGTCCTCTCATTTTTGGTGACTTAAAACAGGTCCTTGGAAAGAAACAGGTCCAAGTAAAGAAAGTGACACTTGCCATGGTAGATTGTGCTGCAGTTTTCTCACAGCCTGCTGTTACTGTTTTAAACTGGAGCTCTCAGCCCAGCCATGTGACTCAGAACAGCTTTGAGCGAAAGGGCAGATTGCAGAGGTGGTCGTTACACCTTCTCACCCAAGCTATTGGCATTTTTATTAGCTCAGCCCTGTGAAATAATTGGCCAGAGCAAGTTAAGAAGACAGGTGTTACTGTTGGTCTGAGCTGTTTGCCACAGGGTTGCATTTGCTTACCCTGGCACATTTCGTGTGATGTCAGCACACAAAGAATGTTTCTGCAGATAAAGCAAACAGCAAATGATTTCATGAGCCTTTTTGTGACAGATGTGTGCAGTGTGAAGAAACATTGTAGCACAAACTATAGTACTCCTCAAGATCATGTTATTCTAGCTCATTAATCCCTCTTCTCTGGTTTCTCTCCATGGATGACTATCTGTGAAAAATCGCCAGTGCTCACAAGGCTTTCTGCTTGCCACCTCCTCCACACAGAGGCTAGTTGAAGTTCTTTGTGTCCTTATCAAAGCCCTACTGAAAGACAGATGGGAGCTGTACCTCTTTCACTTGTTTCACACTCCTCTTCCATTTGGGGCCAAGAGCTGCCTTGTGTAGGAAATATCCCACAATGTTTCATGCTGAAAAAAAAAAAAAAAGGGTTTAATGAGTATTTTCACCAAATTTTTTTATCAGTGTGCTTTATCCAAATAAGTTAAAACCATCATGACTTTTTTTGGTAATGACTGGGTGAAAGAAGAATAAATAATAAGCACTCTAAATTAGAAGAATTTGCATAATGAAATTACTGAATCATATTTCTACAGTGAAATTGGAAATGTGTTCAGAAATGTACTTGTTTTAAGTGTATTTTTTCACGTAAGAGGGGGGAAAAAAAGGAGATGCTTGTCTTCACTCCAAAGAACCCAAGGGAATGTATATTTACTGCTATCCCCAGGACTCCTGTGTGCTCCTGGCCCAGTCTTTGGAAAATTTTACTACTCAAGGAGTCATGCATGCCTGTTTCCTCATCCTTTACTTGTCATGGAGCAGCTGCATTTCAGAGTTGTTAGGAAAGAGCAGCGACAACATATGGAAGAAAACAAGATGAATATATCAGTATTTGCAGCTGAGATTAAATCTGAAAATGAACAAGTAATGTGATGTTCATTGTTGCAAGGGAGAACGAGGATTCAAAAATTCCCTCTCTCTTGGTGCACAGTCTCATATAGCTTTTCCACAGACAAATCTTTTAACAATGATCATTTTTGGCAGTTTGAGTTGCAAGGACAGTTCTTTTACAGTTCTGCTAGTTTCTTGGTATTCAGGAACAGCAGCAGTGAACCAATAATGTCACGAATGGAATGCACTTTTCTCCACTGGACTGCTATTCAGTCAGGTCAAGGAGCCTCAAAGTTCCAGTTCCACTCTCCCCAGCCCTTCCTGCTGTCCTTAGAGAAGGAAGAAGTCACTGCACCATTAGTAGGATTAGGATGAACTTCAGTTTTCCAAGTAGATGAGGTGTTTGGTGTTACACAGTGCTACAAAGATGTGAGCAACTGAGAGGAGATGGAGTTCTTCACAACCAGATGGCAGAAGATCCCTGAAGCAGGCCAAGTGTGGCACTGCCAGGTGGGAGTCACTGCAGTGAAACAAACCCAGGACTGAAACAGCTTCTGCACTGTTTCTGAGGTATAATGTGGCTGGGTATAATCCCTGACTGTACATTGGCCTAAATCTTCTCTTCAGAAGACCTGAAGGAGATGAAGTTTTAGTCATATTTTATATAGCAGTATAAAGATTGGAGACTCATCCTGAAAGCAAGGAAAAGACACTGGGTGTGCCAGAGGGTGAGAGGACCTTCTCCTGGGTCTCCATCTAACCTGTCAGTAGCAACTTCCTCAAGTTCTTGAGAGGTTGTCTCATCAGAACTACTTTGTTTAATATTACCTTTGTCTCTCATCCGGCTTCTTGAAGAATCTCTCTCCTCATTTCTTCCATTCATTCTTGCCTCATTTACCCCCCACATTTGAAGAGGTGACTCTTAGACCAGGCATCTGATTTGGATATGATGAACTTTATTCACATAATTTATCAAGTTATAGAGCTCCATTTTCATCTATGAGCACCCCCAAATCTTTTCCCCCAGAGCTGCTCTCAGTCCATTCTCCTCCCAGCCTGTATTTGGATTGAAAATGCAGTCAAGTCTGTCTGTTGTGTCCACAGGGTATAGCTAAACCAGTGTCTTGTGATGATGGCTGTCCCTACATATGCTCAACATTTTGCTTGTTCTTATATAAACCAACCTACTCTTCCTATTGTTTTTCTCCTATTAAGTGTTCTCCATCTTATAATATGTTTCAAAAAAACCTTTTCAATGAAACCATGTATCATGTTGAAATGTTTCTATCAAGAAATGGGAAGTCATCTGGTATCAATACTTAGTAAATAAGTATGATTTAGCAACATCAAAATGTTTTTTCCCCATTTTTGTAACTCTCTTTTCTTGACGTGCATAAAGTGCCAACAATCTGTTTTTCTATTATAGTTATTGTTTTCTTAGACAGGCTTTTTGATGGCTGTGGTCTAAAAACATCTGCTCATGGACAGGATCACTTGGGATTTTGGTTACTTTATAATTTCCAATGCAGTCTTTGGAGTTCAAATAACTCCCACTCACCTGACAGCATCAAAACCAAACTGGAACAAAAGTCCATCTGCTGTGGGTGAATTTCCTAATGCACAGCTGACAGCAGATCTAGAAGGGAGCTGAACTTGGGGCCAAGTCCAATGCAGCTTTTGCTTTGAAGAGCTCATTTGAATCCAGAGCACACCAGGAGAAATCCTGGCACATAACACTGAGTTAGGAATGCAAAACTAGACCCAAAATGTTCTGGACTTGGTTTTACTAGTGTTATATAACCTGTCCAGGACACTGAGGTGAGTGTTTTTTCACTCTTGTGTGTTTTTTCACTGTGAAATGTTCAATAAGATCTTTGATTGACCACAGGCCACCAAGAGTCAGGTTTATCTTTCTCATTGGTACAGGGCCTCTTTGAAGCACATTGGGCACCTGGAGGGAAAACTATTGTCTTCTGAATCACCACCACCCTTTCACTGCAGCATCCAGCAGTCCTTTGAGACCACAGCTGCCATCCAGATTTTACCCACTCTGAGCCTGCATTGCTCTACAAAATCTGGAGAGATGATAACCTAAGTTTGTGCAGTGTCTGAGTTGAAAGTGCCTCACAACTTCAGAAACCTTTAAATCAATGGCTGATAAGTAGGTTCTTTACTGTGCAGGCAGGCTAAAATTTCCACAATACACAACTTCCAGAATACAAGTACAGCTTTCAAGACACAACTAGAGAGATCAAACTGAGTCAGTGAAAAGGTAAAAATGCATAGGGAACTTAGATGTCATATTAAAAAGTCTGTCAGTCTGAAAGCTCCCTCCTAGATATGTAAGTCTATGGTTGTGATGAAACAGTTTTACACCATTACACAAATTTACACAATTTGCAGGAGATGTGGAAAATTATATGATCTGAAAAGCCATTACAGTTCTCTGAGGAGAGAAAATCCTTATGGGTCAACCTGGAGGCAGTGGCAGAAAAGTTAAAACTTTGACTCTGTTGGTTATCAAACATAAGAGGCTTTTTGCCTTTTTTGTTCTTATGGACTTTCAGTTATAGCACAGCAGAATGTTTAGTTCAAGACAAGCAAAACACTTAGCTCACTTCATAAATATCATCCATTGAATTCAATGTGCAATTAATTTCATCAAATGTGGGTGTCTGCTTGCAGATTAAGAGAAATAATTCTGTGTATTTTACTGATATATTAACTCCATTAACATTAAGATTAACCTGGATACTTGAGTTGCATGTAGACATGTCCTTCACAACTACTTATGGTTCAATCCAGTTGCACACATATTGCCATCTGAGCTGCATTCTATCTGGCCTGCAAAAGGGCATTGGCACTGCAGAAGAGCATAGCTCTCTTATATACCCCATTTTTCCTGGCAGCCTTGCAAACGTCTCGAATATATTAAAGTGCTAAAAATCACAATCTACACTGAGACAGTTGAATTTAGACGTTGGGAGAGAAGTTGGGAGAGAAGAATCACATGCATTGTGTCTTGTTTCATTTGAGAGCTTGAAAAGGGTTTAGTTCATTTTTCACAGAATACACCATCAATCTTTCCCTTGGTTTAGATGAGAATCAGATAATCAATATAAAGTAAAGGTAACAGCATGGGGGACTGAATAGCCCTCCAAACTGAACTATGCAGACTGCATTATTTAATTTCAAATAAAAGCAAAGCTGGTCAGAGTCAAAGCTTATGCTCATCTGATGGCTGGTTTTTATCTCTGTCCTGTAGATAGATGTCTACATCCCTGAGAAAACTAGTGAAGTTGATACTAGATAAGTATCCAAGACCCAGATTTTATAATACTGCCAATGAAGTTTGATTCAGTTAATGAGCTCCAGAGCTCTGTAGTGTGAAGTTATTTTGTAGTCTCAGTAGTCCCAGCACAGGCAAAGCAGGTCTGGCAATGCCGGACAGCTGGAGGTTGAGGCAAGGCAGTCACCACAGCAGTTACAGTGGAGAAATGCACAGTGCAAGGACATTGCTGTGATGGGTCCTGACAAACATTTTCAGGAATTTCTGTCAGACACTGAGCATCCACACTGCTTATCAGATTCAAAGAAATTGGAGGGGGGTCTAGAGAATTCCTAAAGCATGCTGGACAATCCAGCAAATCCACTCTCTCTCAGCAGTGGAGGTGTTCCTGCTGATTCCGGCATCAAGAGGAGAGGGACTCAAAGCACACTTCTGCTGCCAGAACTCTCAGAGCAGAAGCTCTTCACAACAAAAAACAGTGCATTTATGAATTGAAATGCAATACATGTCATTTTCCTGTTAAAACTACCTTATGCATGTAAAGCTTTGCTTTTTGGCTTGCATACAGTTATCCTGTCCTGACCAAGCTGGATATCGAGCTGCCTGTTCTCTAATAAAGCCCATGACCATCCACACTGTTGGTACCTTTGTGCCAAATTCTTTTGATGAGTTTGTTTCACTAGGCATTTCATGTACACACAGAAAACAGTGACCAGCAGGCATCTTACATTAATTAATTTAACCCAGATTCATGCAAAACCTCGAAGAATATGCTTTTAGAAGGAAACCAATGTATCTTTTTCCTGTTGTGTTTTTCAAATTTGGCTTCCCTAAGACAGTAGAGAGTAGAAGACTGTGTGGGGTTTATGAATTGTCACTAGCAAACTTGTGTTTCATCTTTTTAGCTGGATTTTCACATTTGAAAATAACATCTGCTCCTTCCATCTTTCTCAGTAAGACTTTTTAGAAAGAGATTAGATGCAACCATTTTCTGAAATCCCAATATAATGAAAAAACTGAAAGAGAAGCTTAAAAGAAGGCAACTGAAAAAGAAATATGTTCCCCACCAGGATCATAACTCATAGCTATGTGTTGTGAGAACTCTAACAAGCTGATCTGTCTGGTTTTGGTTTACAGTCACAGATGAACTAACAGCCTCTCATTTAAGTTACTGCATGGAACCACTGTGAGCTTAAGAAGCATTAGTCATTTTATTTGCATTCAAAGGGTTATGTTTTTTAAAATGTAAAGAATATCCCTTTCCTTAAGAAAGGAACATATCCTGCATAGCAAGGATTAGCAAAGAGGCAGAAAAATACGTGTTAGCTAAAAATTGATTACATAGACTCATTCAAATTGGGCAAGGATCCTATGTCATCAATTCCATTCCACTGCACCAGCACCAAACTGATGATACCAATCAGATTGTGGGATGGGAGAAAGTATAATTTCAGAAAGGAAGAACCTAAAATTATTTCAGTGTATGTGTATGAAATTAATGACCTTGAACTGTTCTGATCTCTCTCCTGTAGAAAACACAAGCAAGATTTGCATTATTAATGTCAACTTTCTCTTTAATACCCTTGGTGTTCTATCCATTGATACATATTTTAATTCTAAATATTTGTTGTTTCTTTTCTCATTGTTTCTTTCAAGAATGTTACTAGAAGTCCTTCAGGAAGTAGTTATCAGCAGATTACGTGAGATTTAGCAACCATGCTTTTGCCACATAGCAAAGCAGTCAATATAGGGCCTTCAGCTTGTCTGCTTCATTAAGGCCTGTCACAGCTAATGAAAACCTCTAATTGTGGAAATATGCTTCTATTCAAGGGAAGCCATACCATAAGGAAGCAACTTTGTTCACAAAAGACTTCTTTTTTCAAGAACTCACACAAGTTTGCTGTGGTTTTTACACTGCTTCCATTTGGCATTGTGTCAGGCCTCTTCAATGATGAGTTTGAAACCCTCATAGATAGGAGAATATTCTATGCAATAATAATTCAAAGAAATTACCATGCTACAAGCATAGCGGAAAATTTTGCTGTAGTAGGAATTCTAGTCTTTCATTTTGGTTTTGGCCTAGAAATTATCTGACATACTATAGACAGATAAATTGTTACCATTTTTTGATTGTATACATAGTTTGAAATAAGCTCAAGTATCTGGTTTTTAGTATACTTTCTATTTTTTTATGTATATTAGTCTCATTATCCCTTACTCCATTGATATCACTATGGATTTCATAGGAAGACAGAGATTATCTTAAAAAAAAATAAAAATTTGACTATATTATCCTTAACTCACTGGCAACACATTCTTCATTTCTTAGAGTCTGATAAAGCAGTGCTCAGCTGGGCTTGGGAGAGTGTTACCTTTAATTCACCACATATCTAAGTCTTGTTTTCTGCAGATAGAAAACCTGTCAGACACGGTTGCATGGCAATACACCCCACACTCTTACAATGTAGGATACTTCATTTCCCAAAGAATCATAGGGTAACAGCTTTGTTCACAGGAAGCATTTTTAGAACGTCACTGTGTAAGTTCACAAGGAGCCTTTGGCTTCCTTCCCACAGAGCTCCTGAAAAATATATTTGTGCATAGTTTGGGTCAAAGATATCCACTGTTGAAGGGAAAGACAGAACAAAACTCTGAATTTCTGTGGCCAGAAAATTTATGTGAAATAGTGCTATGTTCCATGCTATGGTACTTACAATGCTAATTTTGGAGGGTTTTATTTTGGGGTTTTTTTGGTTGTTTTTTTTTTTATTTTATTTTAGAGGGGGTAGAATTAACATTTTGGGGTTTATTTGGCTTTGGGCTTTTGTTTTTTTAATTATGTGGTTTTTACTCATTTAGAAGCTTCAGCATGGTGTGACTTTTTCTACATCATGACCTACATCTATCATTAGCTATTGTTTCTAATTCTTAGTAGTTCTATCACCTTTTCTATGAGACTATGACATTTTAGGGAAGAGGATGATGGTCTTCATTCTACAGTGATAATTTTGTCTACACACATGAGAGTATATAGACATATGTGTGAAGGAATTTCTTTTCAGACCTCCTGGGGGCAGTTTTTGGTTCTCTTTACAGGCTTTGAGGATATGTTCTCTGTGGTGTCTGCTCTGTTACAGTCTGGGTAATACTGGTAGAGATCCCAGAAGCTGTTTATGTGAGAGGTTAGAAACTCGTTTACACAAGCTGTTGTTCTCCCAACCAGCTTCATAGTTCTCTCCTACAGAAAAATGGGATTTGATTTGCTTTCCCTTAGGCCTCATGACATAGGTCAAGATTTTCCATGGACCAATACAATCAGCACTGGTATAATTTCATGACTCAAAATGGCTCATAAATCCACAGAAATTTTCCATTAGTAAGAGATAAATTTACCTCAGAAATCTGGTTTTATGAAACCCACAGACAAAATATTCCTGAAGTCATCTTTTATATGCATGGTAATAACCATTTTTCCTTGAGGTGCATTTGGAATTATTGAATTTTCAATTTAAAATTTAATAAAAACAAAACTTATTGATCTCACTCTTCTTTCCTCACTAAGTCACTGGTCCTATAGAAAAAGGAAAAATTCTGCACATTTCTAAAATTGAAAATTTTACAAAATATTTTAATATCCCAGTATTTTATATACTTTACTTTTTCACCAAAAGGAAAGTAATTTTTAATTTAAAAAAATATTTTAAAATCATTTCCAGTCCATACTGCTTATAGTAATGGGCTGGTTATTTTTAATAACAGAACCAGTACCACATTCTCCTTATGGCATATAAGGGCAAACAAGGGTTGGAAACGAGAGCCTTAGTGCTGTCTTTTCAGTCCACTAGTCTCAAGCACAAATATGAATATCCATTAAAATTAAAGTAGCTCAGCAAGAGTAATCAGAAGATAGTAATTAGGATCTAGGTCTTGTGATAGGCATATTCTATAAATAACAGCAAACAGAAATAAAAAATGTATGCTGTCATTAAAAAAAATTATATTGCTAAATTATGTCTAGCACCTGTGGATGACAGCAGTCAGCACCCAGCCTATAAATTTAACATTTTTTGTTCACATAAGCAAGTCTCAGTTCTTGCAGCTTTGCCATTACCTCACTGAGGATTTGTGCTCACTGATGTGTTTGTGTTTGTGTAGCAATGGAAATTTTTTTTTCAGTAAGTATGAGAAGAAAGCCTGCATGTTTCCCAATTTTGAAAATATTATCCTTGGCAATGAAAGTGATAAACCAACTAGCTAAAAATGGTGGACTTTCTAGGGTATATTTCTTGGTTTATACCTGAAATAGAACACCAAACTCAATTATAACAAATCTCACAGGTGACAAAATTAGCACAGTAGCATGAACTCAGCCAATTAACCATGAGAAGGCTCTCATTAATCTAGATTTTTGGAGTTATGGAGTGATACAAATAACTTCTTGCACATATTACTAATTTGATACCATGGAATGGTTGTGTGCACCTTTGTAACTTTTGCAGTGTTACTATAGAAATTCTGTACTCACTGAAAAAGCAGTTGTCTTTTAGTCTTCAGGGTGCTTACCTGAGTTTTCATCAACTTCAAACCACAGTGCCAATATAGGAAAATCAACAAAGGCAATTGGATGTGTAATGGAAGTTTCCAACACTGGGATCATTGTACTTCACACACAACTGAGACCCAGCAAAAGTAGGTGTATGGAAATTGTCCCATTGTTTTATAGGTGGGACTTCCAAAAGAAAACTTTAATTCCAATCGGGACCTGCTTTTGGAGCTGCAAAGCCCACATATGATTATCTGGGACCTTTGGACTAATACTAACATGTTCAGTAATGGTATCCATCAGTTTGTGGGAAACCACAAAGCCAGAGAGGCCCTGTGTGATTTCACAGTTTTATTGACCTGTTTGGAACATTCTGTTACAACTTTCTCCATTTTCTATTACCTTTTCCCCAAAATTAACAGTGTCTGATGATTAGGGAAGGCAACCTGTTGCTGTTACTCTATTTAAAAGACTGTTTTATTAAGAAAGTTTGCAAGTGCTTTCTGGATTGGGCTGTCAATCAAAATAAATAAAGGATTATCTTGTTAGCAGATTCTGATAGGACTTAGATTTGAGGTTTGAGCTACTCATGATATAGAAACTAAGGTTATATCACAGGAAGAACATCAGTCAAGAGAATCTAGTGGCCAAAATTATAAGTATTAGATGGCTTTAAGCAGCTGATAAGCATGAGTTTGGAGTTCTGGAGCTTTGGTGTCAGGTGCTGAATATCTGCATTCATCTGTCTAACTCACACAATAGTGCTTCAAAGTATTTTCACTGAGGGCAGTGGTCAGAAAACTGATATAAGCCAGAAGAAACAAATAACAAGAAAAATTACTGGAAAAGATTGTGTCATGCTTCACCCACTATTACATCTGATTCTTCTTGATAAATACTGTAAAATTTTGAAAGTAGCTTCATTTTTCAGTTACCATTAGGGAGTCTGACATTCAGCTGAAATAAAAATGTGCATATGAAACAATTCTGCCTATAAAAATGTTTTAGTAGTGGAAATGAATTTCTGAACAGATCAGTAACATGCAATTGATGTAACATTTCTGTTCTAAATTATGGCTTTATAGTCTGAGATATTAGTGACAGCTGTTCATTAGCCTACACTCCTCTCTCAATCTCATTTCCCAGTGAACAGGCACCCACAGCAGAATCATCAGCCTTGGTAAGTAATTGTTTCTGCATCAGCCTGGAGACTAGACTATCCTCCCATAAACTGAGAAAGCCTTTTAGCATCATGTATTTCATGCTGTGCTGGTGCTGTGCCTGTACAGATGAAGAAATTATGCCTGTCTCTTTTGCTGTCATATCTACTTTCATTCACAAGCACTAAGCTTGTCTGAGCACAAGAATAATACAATGAAAAAGTTAAATCTTACAAAAGATTTTTTTATTGTTTAGCTTGGGTTTACCAAAGCCCATTCAGTCATTGTAGGATACGTCATTCCTTACTAAGCATATATCCAGTGTTATGGTATAACCACCATTCAAATTCTCTCCTGAACTCTTCAACCTGATTAAACCCCATGACGTTTACAGCTTTGTCACTGATCACAACCACATTAGCACTGACAGTGCCAAAGATATGGCTATAGCCTAAAAAATCTGAAAGAAAACAGGTTTCTCCTATCTCTTTCTCTAGTGATGTAAGCATGGTTTATTCCTACAGAGCACAACCAAGTGAAATAATGCCTTTTTAGTTAGTGATTGGACAACTAGACATGAAAGAGTCTGAATCACCATCTCCTTTGGCTTCTATCCACTACAGTCTGGGGCATTTACAGATGGAAGGCTTTTGATCCCTCCAGCTAAAGCTGTTCTATTTTGTCAAATTAAATCCTGAAAGCATGTAAATGCAAAGGATCGGAAGGATCCCTAGGGATCTAGTGCAACCCTGGTGCCCTGAGGCAGAAATACCTACAGCCAGGACACCAAATATTAAAAAAAAATATTTATCTAATGTCGCTGCCCGAATCGGCCTCTTTTGCCTCGGCTAGCTGTGGCCGATGTCAGCGGCAGGAGTGGGGAACCAGGCTAGCACTGCGAGGCTCAACCTGGAACCTCCAGAGCTCCTCTGCGCTCTGGCGTTGAGGCTTACAGGGCGACACAGGTTGTGACGAAGGGAGAAAGAGTGCTCAAACTCCTCCGATTTCCCAGGAACAAGTTTATTCCAACAGGTGCAGAGCTGGGACCACAGGGGAGAGGTCTGAGCCGAGACCCTGGGCACCCCCATGCGCCAGGTTTTAAGGACCGTGGGCGGCTCGTATGGTGACCAATGGGACAACAGCAACGGAGGGGTTAAGGGTGGGGATTACAATATGCAGGACCAATGGTAGGGACCCGGGGGGGGGGAAAGCAACTGTACAATCAATAGGGCGTCGAGGAAGGGATGATAGGCAGGGAAAGAACTGGAACAAAAGGTGGGGGTTCACATAGATTGACAGGGCTTAGGGGCAGGATTAGGGTGATGGATGGGGAACAATCTGGAAAAATGGGAAGGGTTTACCATGATGGGCACCTGGGGACAAACCATTCTTTATGACCGGGGAGCAACTGGGGTAAACTACCTCTGAACTTAATAAAACCAAGCAATATGGGCGGCAACATCTCCCCCTTTCCTTTTAAGAAACAGAGGAAGGCGTGGGGTCTAGGGGAGCAGAGGGTACAGCAAACCATTCAGGAGTGGGAGAGGGAAGAGGAGGAGGAGGGGAAAGAGGGTTTACATCAACATAGTTAACTTGCCGTGGGGGGAATAACAAAGAAAGGATAAATTGAATTAACCACTTCCGCAATACCGCGAATGTACCTAATAAAATTCACAAAAACAATCTATAATATGGTTCTTATAACAGAAGAGAGCCATCCGGAGACACCCCATCCTGTAGGAGCACGGTGGCTAGTGCGACGTTCGGGGTGGTCATCCTTCTGATGGCTCTCTAAAATTAAAGGAAAACAAATACTTCAGTTAACATAAAGGGAGAGCAAAAATTCAATAGAGAAAAGGGGTTCGAGACATTCCTCCTCCTCGTCGTCCTCGGGGGTTACTGGGGCGGCCTGCACGGACGCAGCGACATCCTCTTGCTCATCTGGTGGCCTGGTAGGATGTTTTGGGACATAAGGTTTCACCCACTTTTGTGGGATCCACCTTAGTCCCTGGGGCGAGGAGACGCAAGCGTAACCTCGCCCCCAGGTCACCAGATCGAATGGACCCATGATCTTTTGGGTCTCTGGGTCTCGGACCAGCACTGGAGGGCGATGTTGGAGCTCGTAGTTGCTGGTGGAGTTAAAGTGCAGTGCCACTGGAGGATTGGGATTAGTATCAGTACAGTTCAGAAAATTGATAGTAAACAGCGCCTTTGATAGCCTATCCTGAGGGGCGCAACCTTTCATTGAATCCCATTGACGTTTTAGGACGCGTTTGAGCGACTGGTGGGCTCGCTCTACAATCGCTTGGCCGGTGGGGGAGTGTGGGATGCCTCTCTTATGTGTCACTCCCCAACTCTGCAGGAATTCTTCCAGTTTCCTGGAAATGTATGCTGGGCCATTATCTGTCTTTAGCTCTTTGGGGACCCCCAGCACAGAGAAAGCCTGCAAGAGGTGTTTGCAGACCTGCTCGGCTTTCTCTCCTGTGTGGGCAGAAGCAAAGACTGCCCCTGAGAAAGTGTCTATGGATACATGTACGAACTTCAGCCCGCCAAATTCGGGAATGTGAGTTATATCCATCTGCCACACCTCACAGCTCCCCAGGCCTCGAGGGTTCACCCCCGCCCCTAGAGAGGGCATGACAGTGGTCTGGCAATGGGGGCATGTGGCCACAATGGCTCTGGCCTGATCCCGCCGCAGGTGGAATTGGCGGACCAGGCCAGGCACATTCTGATGGAACATTTGGTGGCTCAGCTTAGCTTGTTGGAACCGATCGGGGAGCTGAGCCATGGAAACAGGGGCAGCGAGGGAATCAGCCATCTGGTTTCCCTCGGCTACTGGGCCGGGGAGATCTGTGTGCGACCTCACATGCATCACGAAGAATGGTTGCTTCCTGTGGGAAACAGTATATATTAATTTAGAAAGCAACTCGAACAATTTTGGGTTAGAGACCTCCTTCAGGGCAGCGTGTTCCGCTCTGGCAACCACCCCTGCAACATAGGCCGAATCAGTGACTAAATTGAAAGGTTCAGAGAACCTCTCAAAGGCCCTGACGACTGCATCCAACTCAGCAACCTGTGGAGATCCCTCCACATATTGAACATCTGCTTCCCACTGCTGAGTCTCAGGATTTCTCCAAGTCACCACAGACTTGTGAGATGCCCCGGATGCGTCAGTGAACACAGTCAGGGCTTTGAGGGGCTTCCTGCTCCGTACTTCTTTTGGAATTGGTTCGAATTTGGAATTGAAAAATTTGTGGGCAGGGGCATGAACAGAGACCTGGCCCTCAAAACTATCTAAAGCAATCTGGAGTGTCTCATTTTCCCGAAGTAACTGATTAAACATCTCTTTTGTCAGCTTATTTGGGGACTCTTTGTCCCGAGACAAGCTGACTGGTACCCGAATGCATGCAAAGTCGCACCCAGCCATCTCCCGAAGCCTGGCCCGAGCTCTCCCGATGAGCTGAGCCATCAGCTCCTGTGGCCGGGTGACACTTTTGGACCTTTGATGGCTCAAGAAAACCCACTCTATGATTAAGAGGGGATCCTTTGAGCCCTGGTCCCACTGAAAAATCAGCCCACTGAGGTGTGGCATTCTCCCGAGCACAATAAACTCAAAAGGCAGGGTCGGTTCGTACCGATGCGCCTGTCTTTCAACAAGGGCCTCTTCTACTTTCTCCAGGGCTTTCCTCGCTTCTGGGGTCAGGGTCCTGGGAGAACTCAGCTCTTTCTCCCCCTTCAAAAGTGTGAAGAGGGGGGCTAGGTCTTCAGTGGAAAGGCCCAGCCAAGGCCTGACCCAGTTTAAGGTCCCACACAGCGAGTGAAGGTCTGACAAGGTTTTCGGATTGCTGTTTATTGCCAATTTTTGAGGCACAACGGTCCTCTCAGCAATCCGCAGACCCAGATACTTCCAGGGTGGCATCCGTTGAACTTTATCCTCCTGGAGTTGAAAGCCTGCAGATGTTAAAGCCTTAACCACTCGGTCAAGTGATCGGGTGAGTAGATCGTCATGGGGGGCGCACACTAGGACATCATCCATATAGTGATGGATGATGACCTCCCCCATCTCTTTGCGCACGGGAGACAGCAATGAGGAGACATACCACTGGCAGATGGTGGGTGAATTCTTCATGCCTTGTGGCAACACCCGCCAGTGGAATCTCCTCATTGGGGCTTCTCGGTTGAGGGTGGGCACCGAGAAGGCAAACCGTGGGGCGTCATCAGGGTGCAAGGGAATTTGAAAGAAGCAGTCTTTTATATCAATTACGGCCAGATTCCAATTTCGGGGGAGCATCGTTGGAGTAGGCATCCCTGGTTGGAGGGGTCCCATGTCAACAATGATTTTATTGATGGCACGAAGGTCGTGAAGGAGCCGCCACTTGTCTTTCCCCGGCTTCCGGATAACAAATACCGGGGAGTTCCAAGGGCTGGTAGTCTCTACAATATTACCTTTTAATAATTGCTCCTCCACGAGCTCGTTGAGCGCTCTTAATTTGTCTTTTCGAAGCGGCCACTGATCAATCCAGATTGCTTCATCAGTGGTCCAATCAAGTTTTTGGAAGGGGCGCTCCACAGTGGCCGCTATTAAAAATCCCGAGGGGTTTTCGGGATTTCAATCTTTACCCCCCATTGTGACATAAGGTCTCTCCCCCACAAGGGAACCTGGAAATCCGCAATGAATGGGCGTAAATTTGCTAATTGCCCATCCGGCCCCATAATTTGCACTACGCTCCTTGATACTTGCGCTAATTGAGTACCCCCTATACCCTGAATTTTCCCTGCCACAGGTTGCAGCTCCCAATGTGACGGCCATCTCCTCTGGGGGATGATCGTCACATCTGCCCCCGTATCAAGCAGACCCTTCAGATGGACAGATTCCGCACCCTGCTTGATGCTGCAATCGATGATGGGTTTGTCCTCACCCACTATTTCTGTCCAGTAGACGCCTGGTGCGTGGTCGTCCACTGGGACTCCCTCCGGGACAGGAATATATTGGGCTATGATTTGCCCCTTTGGGAGAAAATATGGTGGGTGAATGCAGCGCGCTAAGAGGAGGAGATCTTCCGGACCCTCTGGGAAGGTGATCGGGGAGATCTCAATCTCTGGGGGTGTGTGTTTAGTGTCCCCGATGGCGATGTACTTACAGTCACATCCAGTGTTTTTCTTGCCTCCCTCCAGTGGATCCACAGCAACTACTGTCCAGTGCTGGGTTTGAAAGAGGATGTCCTTGGTGGTGGTTAGATGTCGCGTCCGGTTGGGTGTCCAAGCCTGATGTGAAAAGCCCCCCTCCCCCGCAAGACCTGCCCCATTTATCGCTTCGCGCGGGGCAGGCTCGCGCAGCTCCCCTAGTTTTTTTTTATTATTGTATTGTTTGCCCTCGCCCCCGCACTGCTCCCTTGGCTAGGATGCCCTGCCGGGCAGTCCCTAGCTAGATGTCCAGGTTGCCTGCAGCGGAAACACAGTGGTTGACGCGCTGGTGATGGTGGAAACTGCGTCACTGCTGCCGTAGGCGCTCGTCTCAACTGTTGCGGTGGGATGGCTCTGGACATCCCCATCATCGGCACCTTCCTGGAGCAGGCTTCGATGAGGATGTCTAGTGTCGGGGTTGGGTAGAGAGGCAAACTGAAAATTATCTGTTTACAAATGTCATTGGCATTGGCTTTTGCCACTTCTAATACAAGCTGTTCTTGTAGATTTGCCTCTTCTACTTGCTTCTCTGCCTGGGCTTGCAATCTATTGATAAACTTATTAAAAGGTTCATTAGGGAGCTGGAAAATACTCATTAAATTTATCTGGGGTCCCTCCTCAGGTAATGTATTGAAAACCTTTTCTGCGGCCTCCATGATTTTAATCAGGACAGGCCGGGGTAATACCCTGGCCTGCTCCTCTGGCTTGTCCCAATTTCCCTCACCGCACAAGTGATCTAAAGTCAGAGGGACTCCATCTATACATCTATCAATACTGTGCAAGAGGCTTGGAAGGATGGTCTCTAATGATCTCTTCCACCCCTGTTTCCACAACCTGAAGTCAGCTGTGGAAAGGAGGCAGGAAAACAGCTCCTTCAGATCACTGGGCACCATTTCGTTCGCAGAAAAGGTAGCTTTTAATAGACCTTTAAAATATTCACTACCTCTCCCAAACTCCTTCTGTGCCTTGCACAGCTCTCTCTTAGTCTGGAAGGAGAGGGCTTCCCATTCCCGGGACCGCCCCCCCCTTCCACTAGAAGTCACCGGTGCGGCAAGGGGGATTTCTACCTGTTCCGGGTTCTGGCTTCCAGGCTTACCACCTCTAGCTCCCAAAGCATGGGAACCGGGTGTGGGACCGTGGGAACCGGAAGAAAGGGCGTGGGAACCAGGAGCCGGAGGGGGCGGGACTGGAGGACCGACTGAGGAGGAGGGCAAGGGGGAGGAGCGGCAATCAGAAAAGGCGGGGTTTAGGTGCATGACTTCAGAGGGGCCCGCCCCTGAGGAGGAGGAGGTTTTCGAGGGGAACTGGGTGGAGTTAGGGTAGGGAGAAGGGGTGGAGCTAGGGAGGAAAGGGTTGTTCCTGGGGGTCTGAAAGGGATTATGGGGAGAAGAGGCACAAGGGAAGGTCCCAGCCATGTGGTCCCCGCCATTTTGTGCCCTCCGGGAGCCCTCTTGAGGGTTAGGAGAGGGGTAGGGGAACACAGGGGAACACTGGAAACTGGGGGAAACTGAGGCACGGGGGTCTGAGGGTGAAAACTGGGGACTTGCAACTTGGGAAATGTTTAGCTGAGGGTTTGTAACTGGGGAGACGGGGGAATCGAAAAGTGCTCTGGTAACTTGGCTAGGGCTACCAGGGCAGGGGTTCTGGGAGAGACGTGGGGGGCCAGGGGTCCTGTTACCCTTGGGGGAACCCTGAACAGGACAATTTGCCCTGCAGGTCGCTCCGCAGGTCTCCCTCAACTCGGGATCAGGGGGAAAGGAACACGGGGATGGGGAAACTGGGGAAACCGGGGCAGTCTGTGGCAGCTGCTCCTGCAAATTTTTTTCTTTTATTACGGCAGACTGAATTAAGATAAACAATGTTACAAATTTGTCAGCCGATGTATCTCCTTCATTTACTAACTCTGTTAACTTTATTCCGACTTCATTCCAAAACTCTACGGTGTTTGCTCTGTCTGGGGTGAAGTTGGGGAAATGCAGGAACAGCCATCTCACAAACTGTTTCACCCTCCCACGAGAAAACCGTCTACTCTCTCCTTCAAGGGTAGTCACAACTTGGTAGAAAACTCTTTTTTGCTGTGCTGACAGACGTGCGCCCATCTTTTTAACCCCAGCACAGCAATTCCCACCACCCCCTGCAGCTAAAGGCACACGTAACAAAGTACGGGTCTGAACCGGGCTACCCCACACTCCCTCCCCGAGGGATTCTCAACACACAGCAGGGGGAGCTGCACACCAACACACAGCAGGGGGAGCTGCACACACTTGCACACCCCCTCGTCCCCCACGTGGGGCTACTCACCCAATTCCAGACCGGTGCTGCAGGAGACGTCCACAAACCCCGAGGCGATCGTCGGCACGTCGACGGTTGCCACCTCGATCCCCAGGAGCAGCACTCGACAAAAATGAGTTTGCTCTACCGGGGTAGCTGCCGCTCACAGTCTTTTGTAAAATCCACACAAGTGCGTAGATTCACCGACTTCTCCGGGGGTCTCCACGTCTCACGAGAGGCCCCGCGTTGAGCGTCATCTGTCGCTGCCCGAATCGGCCTCTTTTGCCTCGGCTAGCTGTGGCCGATGTCAGCGGCAGGAGTGGGGAACCAGGCAAGCACTGCGAGGCTCAACCTGGAACCTCCAGAGCTCCTCTGCGCTCTGGCGTTGAGGCTTACAGGGCGACACAGGTTGTGACGAAGGGAGAAAGAGTGCTCAAACTCCTCCGATTTCCCAGGAACAAGTTTATTCCAACAGGTGCAGAGCTGGGACCACAGGGGAGAGGTCTGAGCCGAGACCCTGGGCACCCCCATGCGCCAGGTTTTAAGGACCGTGGGCGGCTCGTATGGTGACCAATGGGACAACAGCAACGGAGGGGTTAAGGGTGGGGATTACAATATGCAGGACCAATGGTAGGGACCCGGGGGGGGGGAAAGCAACTGTACAATCAATAGGGCGTCGAGGAAGGGATGATAGGCAGGGAAAGAACTGGAACAAAAGGTGGGGGTTCACATAGATTGACAGGGCTTAGGGGCAGGATTAGGGTGATGGATGGGGAACAATCTGGAAAAATGGGAAGGGTTTACCATGATGGGCACCTGGGGACAAACCATTCTTTATGACCGGGGAGCAACTGGGGTAAACTACCTCTGAACTTAATAAAACCAAGCAATATGGGCGGCAACAATCTAATTTGTTTTTTTAAAGTGCAATGAACGAGACCCTCCTTATGTGATAGATCTTGGTATTTTAATGAAGTATTCCTTCTATTATGAAAATATACATTATAAATTGTTTTATTTTCCCCTGCAGATGAGAGAAGGCATCCTCTTTGTAAAAGGCTTTTACATTGTCAAGCCTGTCATATCTGCCCTCAGTCTGTTCTAGACTAAACAAACATTGCTCCTTCCACAAAGTTCATATTTTCTAAACTTATCGGTTTTATTGTTCCTCTTTGTACTTTAATTTGTCAACATGTGTCTTGTTTTGAGTTGTGCCTGAACTGGATACAGTCCCAAGATCTTGCTGGACAGAGAATAAATTTATCTTTGTTGTCCTTGACACTTCTACTGATTTGAAGCTTGCCATTTTTGTACTACAGCCAAAATGTTTATTAATGTCTGACTTGTCACCCATCACAATCCCCCATCCACCTCTGTTACTCAGTCAGCTATTCCCCATTCCACATCTATTTTCCATAACACAGGCCCTTAGCACAAGTGGAATTCTGATCCTGCCCTCAGTAGTGCATTTAGCTCTTTCCAATCTGCCATTAAAGGCAAATTATATACATCCAGATCTCTTCAAAAGAAGGTTGATGTTTGAAATCCTCCATTTTGATAGTGTGAAGTCCCAGCTGCTTGTTTTCAAATTCTTTGCAAATCCCATATTTACATCATGTATTACTGTACAAGAGGATCTATGAAGTGACACTGTTTTTACAAAATTTGTTGTTTATGACTTCACCTTCATCCACTGTCCCATTAAAGCACTTATCCTGGGAAACTCTGACATGTGAACTCAAAGACACTTTGCCATCATCTTGGTACTTCCCACTGCCAATTTTATGCCAGTGGCACATATTATGCCTTTGTTTTATTAAATCCCACTTCTGAGATCCTTGGCTGACACGGGTTTCTCAAGGTATAAATACAATGGCAATCCAAGAATTGCAAAATTGTTGTCAAATCTAAACTGCAGAGACTTTGTGCTTTTCTGCTGGACTCTATAATAATAAAGAATTCCATCCAAGAGTAGGCTCTTGGGATTGAGCCAAATTTATATGTTCTTTGGAAAAGGATGTGTGAAATAAATTTGTTACAAGATTTTTTAAGAAGTTCAATTAAAAATACATAAACGTAGTTCTAAGTCATGATTTAAGCCTCTACAATAATGAAAATTAATTTGCATGGTGCTTTGTTCCAGAGATTTTATTAGTTTGTTTTCATTCATGAAACATGAATTTAAAGAATGAACATGTTTTAATGTGCAGAAGAGTATGGACCAAATGAAAAATTATACTTTACTCCACCCAGAAAAGAGCTACAACTTAGTAGACTAAGAATTTGAAAGGAAGAAAATAGCTTCTGGTTGGTTTCTGATGTTCTGTTGGATGAATTTAACCCATTTTGTTTTCCACCCCTTACTCAGAAGTAGTGCCTCAAGATGTGGTTTATTTCAAACATTGATATTCCACCATGACCTGTAAATACAGGACACAGAAACTAAACACAATAGTAAAAATTAACAGATTCTTCTTTCTTATGCCTGAATTCAGATGTTTGCCAAGATTGTGAGCATATCTGAGATATTTACTCTTGGCTCACTGAACCTATGGATCTCGGGAACTCAAAGATTGCAACTTTGGTACTTTATTCCATGAGGTCTAACAAGTAATTATCTCTGTTTAATGTATCTTCCACAGTATCCCAATCCTCCTTGTATTGTATGAAAATAAATTCTTCAGTCACCTTAAGCAAAATAAAATGGGCTAAAATCTTAACTTGAATTGTATGTTTGCAAAAAAAAAATAAAAACTTGAAGAATTTCTGATCTGTAGTAAAGTAATAAAGGTACCTAAGAAATGGAAAATAGGTCTATTATAGAAAATTTTAATTCTGCAGTCTTCCATTTTTTCATAATTCCTTTGATACTTTTTCATGTACATTTATTACTTTTTTTGATACATGTAATTTTTAGCAAGGACTTCCTATGGGAATGTAGCTAATGAATTCTTGAATCTTATTGTCATGCACATCTTCAGTTACCAGTTTGACTCTCTTTGCTTACACTGTGTTACTGGTAGCTCAGGAGTGAGTTTAACGAATTTATCTTTAGTTGCTATGCCATAAATAATCAATACTGTGACAAAAAAAATAACACTTTTGAAGACACAATGAAGATAATTAAAATTCAGTTCTCTTAAAGAACTGGTTCCATACTTTATTGTAGAGATTATAGTTGGGTTTTTTTGCAGAGTAGAAATAAAGTCATTAAAAGCAGTGTAGTAACACTGTATTAGATTAATAAATAATGCTAGAAAAGAGGATCTGCAAGTGTCATGAGACTGGTTCGGCTATGTTAGAATTTTCCAAGCTACTTTGACTGTAGTGAAGAATATCCCACATGCATTGATACTTTAATTAAAGCCTAGATGCATATTTAGTTAGCTCTTTCCAGAGTATTTTAAATTAGCTGAGTGATATTGAAAATACATGTGCTTGCCTAATCAAAACCTTTATGTTAAGGTGCTTCACCTTTAAGTTACAATTTCTGAAATTACAAAAGAATGACTGAAAATATGGCCTTGATACAACTTTTGATAAATAAAAATCATTCACCGTTTCCCTTATATTTTCCTGTATTTCAGGAAAACTGAAGGCTCAGTTTTAAAATTTCCTGACTCCCCAGTATTGAAAATTAAATCATAATAGAATTATCCTGTCATTGATAGTCTCTCATGCAGTCTAACTGATAGACTAACTGTGGAAGGTTTCTGCTCAAGATGACAAATTAAGGAGGAATCCAAGCAGAAATTGTCAAACTCATATTCCAGTAAAATCATCCAAATATTAGCTTCATGGAAGTGTAAACAAAAGCAGTCAGTATCTTGGCTTAGGAGCTGTGGAATGGGAGAAGATTCTAATTACAGAAATATGAATCAGCCAATAACGGATAATGGATTTTTTTCAGAAGAGAAAAAAGACTGTAATGTCTTGAACTATAGGGGAAGTGAGAGACTGGTTTTAGAGCATGCACTTGTGATCTTCTTCCAAAATCAGACCTCTCTAACTGGTCTTATAAACCAAATCCTGTAAAATGTGTCTCACTCTGCAGCCCACTTTCCAGTAGAACCTTTAATAGTTTGTAGAGCAGCAAAGGAGAGGGAAAGGTCACTGAAAGGACAAACAAGAAGGATCTGTAGGAATATGCCAAAACTTTTACATCCTGTGGAGAAGTGCTCCTCACGGTTTAGTGCAAACACAACGATGAGAAAATCTCTCCCATTCATCCCTGCCCACGTAACCCACTTCTCCAGACTCTCACATGGGAAAACACACGCCAGAGCTGCTCCCAGATGGGAGGAAGGTTCAGTCTCTCAGCCCACATTCACTGTTTCCATGATTCCATTCAACTTGAGCCCTTCTGCAGGACCTCAGCATTCAGCTTTTATCTCTCATGGCAAGGGAATGTTGTGCTAGATATAGACCTTCAGCCAATCTCAAATTCTTAATTTGACCCAGATCTAGGGCTTTATTTTAATGGAGCTTGGCTGATTTATGTGAACTGAGAGTGTGGCTTATTGTCCAAATCAGAATTCCATGTCTCAGCAACTGAGTAAAATAAAATCTTAACTTGTGAACACAGAGGTCCAAAGGCAGCAATATAAATATTTTTAAATGCTCAAAGTTTATATTAGATTTAACTTGCTATAAACCATATCCAGCATACTTAATACAGGATTAGTTTATAAAAAATAATTAAAAAATAGAACACAGTTCAGAAAAGATCAACAAATACATTTGGGTAATCCAGGTATAGATTTTAAAGTAAAGTTGATGAGCACTAAAAAAGCAGCTTGCAAAACTGCAGATATTTGCAGAAGAATAACAAAGAATTAACAAATAATAAAACCATAGAGAAATGTGTTCAGTGCACTGCTTTTAAATTTTACCCCTTGCCAGTTAGAAAGGATGTGTCTAACAAAAAGCAGCAGAGAATTCTGAATCCATATAACTGCTGTGAGTATGGGAGACTGGACATTATGAAGCAATACCTTCAAAAGTAGCCCCTGTGGCATTTTTCCTCATTTTAAGCAGATGATTGTTCATACTTCTCACAGCTTTTCTCTTACTTTCTCTTGGAAGTCTTGTAGGTTTCTTTGTTTCACCCTTTTCAGGGCACAGTGCACATGGCAGAGCCTGCTCACCCTGGCAAGATGCAAGTAGATGAAGTTTGCTGGGTAGGCACAGAATTTTGGTAGTGTGCTTCAAAACATCTTTCCCACACAAGCTAAAATTTTTTAAAAGCTTATGACAGGAATAATTTTCGATGGGAGAAAGCACACTGTTAAAAAACCGCTCCACTTTCCTGGCAAATCAGTGTTCCTGGTCACTAAAGCTTAATAGTGAACAGGTAACCAGACTTTGCTCGGTCTAAAATAAACATTGACCAATTAGTACACTTTTCTCTAGACTCATTCTTAGAAATAGGATTGATTTTTTTCCAACGTTAACTGGTATGTGGCAGACACCCAGGAACCAGCAAGAGTGATGAAAAGCCTGGCACACATAAAAGTAAAAACGATGTCTAAAAAAGGAAAGTAATAGAGCAAACATAATTGGCAAAAGATGCAATAAGGACAAGTTTTCTCTGATTTAGTAAGAAAGTGTGCCATCTTTTTAATGACCCAGAAAGTCACAGATGCAACTTTATATAAATTGATCAGCTGGAAGGCAGAAAAAGGAATTATGTAAAAGCAAAGTGATTCTACACAAAAATTCCACTGTGAAAGAAGAAAAAATATGTCAGAATCAAAGATATAAATTAAAATTCATTAGTAAAGGACAGATTTTTAGGCTAAGATACTTTCTGACACATACCTCAATTTTCTTGAATTTCCTGTAGTTGCAAATATTTCAAGCTTTTAAGAAACCTGTAGTTTTCAATAAGTTAAAATAAATAGGATATCTTGGATAATAAAGAAACAATCTAATTATAATTATTTCATGCTTAACAACTTATTTACTCAGCTGTATGTTTGTATGTAAGACTGCTGTTATCTCTGGTATGCAGGAAGAACAGAAAAAAGAACTTTTATACAGTGTATAATTGATAGACCTACAGCAGAGCATAAAAGAAAAAATGGTTTTCAGATTACTTAGTAAGCAATTTACAAATGTTTTCTCTTGAGTTCAATCCATCAGTACCAGAATGCATGATTTTAACCATGTCCTTCATACAACGTAAGTCTGGGCCAATATGAGACAAAGATTCAAAATTTAAAGGAATTTGCAGTGCATATCACTTTAATCTACCAATGAAATAGCTGCAGATTTATGCCAATAATTAGAAAGTCAAGAAGAAATAGTTTCTAGGGGATAGCTTCATCAATATTGTGGATGTATTTATTTCACTGTCCTGTGTTTTTACAGTTTGGGTGTTTCTGTATTGTTCATACTAATTTTACAGGAAGGTCCACCTAAATATGAGGAAGAACTCCCTTAGTGTGCAGGTGACAGACGACTGGAATAGGTTGCTCAGAGAAGATGTGGAGTCTTCCTCACTGCAGTTATTCAAGAACTGTCTGGACACAATCCTGTGAAATGTGCTCTTGTTTGACTGTTTGTGCTGAGAGGTTGGGTCAGATACCTCATGTCCAACCTCACCCATTCTGATGAATATCAGCTCTGAAAACATAAGACAAATCCTGACCACATTTTACATTTATACTCAGAAATTTAAGTCTAAATTAAGAAGGGAAGACTGAGAAGGGATCTGATCAATGCACACAAATATCTCAAGGGCAGGTGTCACAAGGACAGTGCCAGACTCTTTGCAGTGGTGCCCAGTGACAGGACAAGGAACAATGGACATAAAACACAAGTTCCTCCTAAACATGAGGAAGAGCTGCTTCACACTGAGGATGGCAGGGCACTGGAACAGCTGCCCAGGGAGGTCATGGAATCTCCCTCTCTGGAGACATTCCAAATCCAGATGTGTTCCTGTGTAACCTGCTCTAGGTGACCCTGTCTTGGCAGGAGGTTGGACTGGATGATCTCCAGCGTGCCCTTCCAATTCTAACAATTCCTTGATTCTGTGAATTGGGAGTGAAATTGCCTCAATAAACAATAAGCTGTTTCAAGGCTGAAGATATGTTTTAAAGGACTGTAGACTAAAAGTGCTTCATTTACACTTCAGTTTCTAGGAAATACAGATGCTTTGCAGCATTGCCACTGAAAAACAGCGTATCTGGATTTGGAAGATTTTGTATGTTATTATGTGAATAAGAATTGCTAAAGAGAAATTATAGAAAAATGTAGAAAATAACTTGAGGGGGTAGGTGTATCACTAGACCTAAGTCTCCAATTCTCCTAAAAACACTCTCCCCCACCCATTCATGACCAAAGGTCAAAGTGTACAAGAACTCCAGAAAAGGAGCCAGCATTAGGGGTCACATTCAGCTTCAGTCATTCCTTAGGTGTTCACTTGCACCTCCTAATATCCACACGCTCTTGCTCTCATGCTTTTTGATACTGTAAAAAGCACACTGTTATACAGGCACTGGGTGAAAACTTCTTGAGGGAGAGAAAGAAACAGCTGGGTTGCATCTCAAACATGCACCCATGGTATATATTAGCAAAGGCAGGCACACAAAAATGTGTCTTCATCTTGAACAAAATACAAAAAGGAGGATAATGGATCCTGAGAAGTTTTTCTTTCTCTCAGTGTATAACCTGATTGATAGAAAACAGTATATAATACCAGCCCAGAGCATTAAATATACTTCAGGAAAGACTCAGAAAGAACCAGTGTTATTTTCAGAATAGCAAAAATGCTCCATTTATTATGTTCATTCCAACTTCCAAAAAATTAGATATTTTCCATGCAATGGTGAAATTCCCTTCTGTTGACTTGGCAAAGGAAGGCTACTTTGAACAGATTTTGTACATCTGCTACATCAGGAAAAACACCTGCTGACAATTCTTGAGACTTTCCCAGCACATAATTCTCTAGAGTAATTCAGCATCTAAATGGCATACAAGTTTCATAATATTTTAAGTCAGAGTAATTGTGTTTAATTTGCAAAGGCAACTTAACCTGCCACCCAGTGATTAAAATGCCAGAACAAGATACGTATTAGTAAAATTAAACATTTTTCTTCTCTTTATTATCTGAAATGGCCAAATGAAGGCAGCAAAGCTTTAGGAGCAAAATATTTAGAGTAACTTTTCCTGAGCATTCAGCAGAGAATAACACCAGCCAGGCAATTTATAACTGCAAAGACAGCTACTAACTGTTAATATCTTCGGTACAGCTTCAGGAAAAGTCCTTGGTTCCTTAGGTTAAGTATTTTGAATATCACTGCCTAGAGAACTGTAGCACCAGGCTCATACAAAGAATTCATGGAGCATTTCTCTTGGCAAAACAAAGTGTCAAAAGTTGATCACTTAAAAATACTTAAAAAACCAGGAGTTTTGAGCATGTGCCTGCGTCCAACCTCATTCAGTAGATTTCTTCTCGACCACAGTCACACAGCAGTTTTCCTGTTAGAAAAAAAATCTGCATAGTACCTCAAAGCAGTTTTTGTGGATAAGCGAGTTAAAGGCATTTCAAATTAGCTTAGAATGATTATGTTCAATTCTTTTTACTCCCTACAAACGCTCTTTTGCTTTCTTAGTGTGTATTTCCTTTGCATTAGACACTGACTGGGGAAAGCTGTTTTGCTTGCCTTGGTTAAGGGTCTTGAAGAATTTTCACTTATCCCTTTTTAGAGGGTTTATTTGAGTGGGCTGTTAGGGTTGTTTTTTAGTTGAAGACATTTTAGTTGGACGTGAAGGACTATGGAGAAAGAGGGATACTTTTCCAAGTTTGTGGAGTCCCTTGTTAAGCTGATGAGAAGCGAGACATTGCCACCCCGTGGCCGGAGGCGCTCGGCTGCCAGCGCTGGGACTGGGCTCGCAAAACGTCCTCAGACCAAAGGTTCAGGGTCCTGGAAAAGCCAACATGGGCTCAGCTTCTTCCAGTAGGCCAAAGTTGCAAAAATGGGGACATGTAGCCTTGAGATCTATTACTCCAAAGTGAACTTCTTATCATGAGAGAGGAGAGGGCCGCCCTCCCTTGCAGACACACACAGAATATGCAGGGCTGGGAGAGTGTTTCTATTGAACCAGGAGACAGAGAGGACAGGCCCCTAACTGCCTGAGTACACTACTCTGTATTTTCCTCTTTGGGAACATGAGCTTCTACAGGAGGACATCCTTTCCCATAATTAAGCATCCTGCACCATGGAACCATCACTGCAATTTCCTTCTCTGCAATCCCATTACTTGGGAAAGTGTCATTCCTGGATGAGAAAACACCACAAGCATCTGGCTCTATATCTGACAAGGTTTTAGACATCGAGTTGCTCACAGGCACCAGTTCATGCCAGTTCAGGAAGCAGAACATTGTTATTTCAAATTAAGCAGAAATACCTACAGTGTGTCGGTTCCTGAAGAGCTTTTAACAGGTCAGCTGTGCTCTTTGGCTCATTAACAGTATCAAACTTTACTGCAGATCAGCTACATAACTTATTCTGGGTGGAAGCCCTCTGAATCTCCATGTGCTTCCGATGTCTGTTTTTCATTTATTGTTCAAACATCCCATTTCTCACTGTCTTTTCTAACAGACTCTGCAGAGGTATGATTTTTTTACCCTGTCTAGGAGGTATCAAGACTCCATGCTGTTCAGCCTTTTTGCTTCATTATGCTGGAAGAATGTTCTACCTGTTATCTGGCTAAAACTGATCATTTACATAACAGCTGGGGGAAAACAGTTTTATAATAATCAGATTTCCATTCAATAAAGACTTGCACCCAGCAGCTCAGCAGGTAAGACTCATCTCACACACCTGTGGTATTCTACTTTGCAGACCATTCCCTGATGCTAAATGATACCATTCCCTATGGCCACCTAATAAGGTGTCTCCTGCAGGGAAGATGAATCCTACTACTCCTGAGTGGATGAACAGGATTTATCAGTGTAATCCCTTATCCAAATTCAGTTCCTCACAGAACTTGTAAATTCCAGATTTGCTGCTCAAGTGCATTGATTGTATTGTGTATCTATCATAAAATGATGTTGTGCCCCCTGGAGAAAAAGATGCATTTAAAGATCTAACATGTTTTGAAGCAGCTTTTAAAAATTGAACATGCCATTTATTTACATAATAGGAATGCAGTTCTTTGAAATCCTCTCCCTATGATGTACTTTAACCACATGCAGAATTCCCATGTCACCAGAGCAAGAATTCAGATCCTGCCTTTCCAAAAACTGGATACATTTTTATATACTGTTCTACTGCCTTCAAGGAAATGGTCAAGAAATCCCATGTACTATACACTGCTTAAGAATTTAACACTAAAGGGTAAATTAATAATGTAGAACTAGATTGCTATGAAAGCAAAAATTCTGTGGAATCAAGGCAACAAGATGAAATAGCTGTGCAAGAAAGATCAGCCTTATCAGCAGAATTGAATTCCAAATAAAGTGCAGCTTCCCTTCCCAGAATACAGAGACAGCCTATGATTGAAGCAATCAGAAGCAGAAAGAGGTTATAAATTTAGCTAGTCTGAAAATCAAATGAAATGGAAAATAGAATGTAAAGCACTGAATGTAAAGCAAGTTAATGAACAGAGAGCAGCATCAACGATTTTCACAGCTCTTGCAGAGATCATACAGGACTTTTGTTGAGTTTTCAGGTCAAGAGCATGTGGGATAATTAATTTCCCATGCTTAATGGGACAATATGACACCAGCATGAATCTGTCACCAAGTCATTCCTAAGACACCATTGTACTAAAACTTTCGAATTTACAGCGTCAGAAGAGAAAACAAGCAAACAAAATGCTTATTGTGTAGAGTCTTCTAGAAGCAGCAAATACAAAGTGTTTAATCTCAAAGGTACAGCACTGAAATGCCATTTCTGGACCTTGAGCTAAGAGCAGAACCATAGCAAGTTACCTTGACTGCTTAAGACACCACACTGCTTCAAGGTAATTAAAAGGTCACAGTTATCATAATAGCAGCAATTATCTGTTTTATAGAACATGGGAACAAGATGCACTTCTCCTTCCCCTGGAGAGTTTCTCAGTTATGTCTGTATATATCCATCTAGAGATATGTAATATACATATAATATATCTTTTTTTCCTCTTTTTTTCCTCACCTTGTAAGAAGTAAGTAAAACTGACAAAGAATTCTAGAGGTCAAAAAGATGACAAAATACCTGAATGTTTATATAGAAAGAATCCAGGGCATACTCTGAATGACAAATTTTAGGAAAAGAAAGATTCTTAGGCAAAAAAATCAAGGCAGTGAGATTACGTAGCTGTAGATTTTTTTTTTAATAAAAAGTGTGTTTTTTACCTTTCCCCAGACTTGACAATACAAACAAACATAACATGTAGCCAACAGCCCCATCTGCTTTCTGAGACTGTATGTGCAACTTCCAAAAACATCCATACTTCCGTCCTTTGCAATATCCCTTAAATATAAAATAAATCAGCAGCTTCTGTAGAGAGTTCTTGAGAGAATGAAAAGGCATAATGTCAAAATGAATCTGAATGATCTGTCATTTCTACTATAGCTTCAGTATGAAAATGTTCTGAGACACAAAGATTTAGAAGTATCAAAATTAACAATTTGGATTTTTTTATAAGTAAGTGAAAGAATACATTTTTCTGGAAAATATTTAGTTCTATGTAACAAGTAGGAAAAGCTGTAAGTCATTACAGGAAATAGTGACAGTTCTGAAAAGGTCACTTAAATGGTCTTTGAAAATGTGGAAGGAGGGCCTTCACATGACCACTGAAATCCACAATACTACTACTCACATATTATGAGAGCCTTCACTTCTACAAACCAGTTAGTTCTAATAACATATGTAAGTTTTCTTGAATTAGAAAATAAAGCTTAACTAGTGCCCATAAGTACTGCAGTAGATGAATTTGACAGAAAAAGAGGAGTGGGATCTGGGGAACTGGGTCAAACCAATTCTCAAGCCCATCTATCATGCTTGTGCAGATGCATTTACTTGATCTCGAAAAAGTAATAAAGCTAGGTCAGGCAAAAGAGGCCACAATTCATATTGAGTGTTTTTTCTTCTGTAACACTTTATTAAATATTTTTCATTGAATCTATGCATTAATCATTTTCCAATATCCATCAAGGCAGAAAGATATAGCAAAGAAATTTGTAATTTGAAAAAAAGAGACTGTTGGGTTTTGGTTTTAGATCACAGACGGATCCTTAAACAACAAGGACAAGACTGTATCATAAAGACAATGAAATGTAGTTCACTGTCATATAAACTGGTAATTTAGTCTGGGATGAGGAGCTCCACCTTACAGCACACAGATAATGAGTCATTGAATGCAGCCTTCATCCTCCTACAAAGCCAGTATTTCCTTGGGTACCTCCACAGTAGTTAGGCTGCATTTTCCAAAAATGCTTATGAACTCTTGTAACACTGATCAGGAGCTAAATTTATTCTCCTTACATTCAGCTCTGTTGCAAAGGTTCTTGCCTTTTGGTAGAAGAAGAGAGACATTTCCCGATCCACAAGGAAGTTATGGTAGATCACAGCAAGTCTGGTGTAAATCTTCAGTTGAGCTTTTTTATTGCCCAGGTCCATGGCAGCAGCGAGTGCCAAGTGGTAATAGCCAGCTGCATCAAAGGGGTCCTGAAATAAGAGGCTCAAAGATAGTACAACCAGTGCAAGAGGACTGCAGAGCTCAGGTTTGTGAGTATCTCACAAGAATAATACAGACTTTGAGCTTTTTTGAGGTTTTCCCATTTTACTGTTTACATCCCAAATACACAAAACTAGCAAATAGCAAAATCTGATTCTGTGAAATATAACTCAGTATAAAAATTTGCTACACAAATTATTAAAATTTCTTACCTTAAGGTCATAGAATATAATATCTCCTAAGACCAAGTACACCTTGACATAATAGAGTGCTTCCTCCTCAAACTCCAGAGGAGAGGAACAGAGGGACAAGGCCTTTAAATAGAAGTGTTCAGCTAGTTCACAGTGACCCAAATGGTGATGGATGGCTGCCAGGCGATGGTAAGCTATTCTTTCATTTAGCTGATTTCCTAATGAGATAACATGAGTCAGGATAAAAACAGAGACAAAGTACTCAAATCTATGCTACCTTTAAAAAATTTCTGTACTGAATTTGCTGAGCTTTTATTGAATAAAAACACATTTGCTTAAGAGACATATGGTCAAAACCTGCCCTTCAGGAAAAATCCTATGGAATTTCTGAATTTCCTCCCATAGGATTTGACAGTGTCTGGGATTTTAAGAAATAACTACATTCATCTCTCATGTATATATTATAATATTTTTACACCCACAGTGCATACTTACAAAAAATACAAATAGATTATTATGAAAGAAATGAAAGAAAGAAAGTTAATGGGAATAAAGACTCCCTTGCCCATCCCAATATATATTTTACATGAAAATTTATGACAAAGATTATTTTCAGACTGATCAAAATGACCTGTCTGTGCTTGTACAGAGTGTTAAGATGGTTCTTAATCAGTTGAACAGCTTCCAAATTTCAGGAACAGTTATTTTGAAGCAAAACATAATTTTTGATTTTTCCATCTTATGGTGGCTCACAATCAGGACCATGGGCAAATCTGAAAGTATATATACTCAAAAGCCTCTTAGGACTGTATTATCCATAAGTATTGTATCTTAGCTCTTAGAAGCACACTCAATTTGGACATAAGATTACAGGTTTGATTCTGTGCTCTACCAAAGGTTTTTCATTTGATCCCAATTTAGAAGAGGAAGCAATAAAAAGCTCATTCATGAATAGATGC
The DNA here is from genome assembly GCF_030490865.1 of Poecile atricapillus. Taxonomy (NCBI): domain Eukaryota; kingdom Metazoa; phylum Chordata; class Aves; order Passeriformes; family Paridae; genus Poecile; species Poecile atricapillus. The sequence goes on along the minus strand of NC_081252.1, from coordinate 65,870,612 downwards.
AAAAAATGGCAATTATGGTAGTGTTATGAAAACCTGGCAAGAAATGACTGAATGCAAGGGAAGAAAACTTTAAATCTAAAGTTCTGTTGTATTTTCAGAGGTATCACTCATACTCAACTATAATGGAAATTGGTCTTACCTAACTTTACACTGAGGACAAGAGCTACTCTTGCATATTCCAGACTTTCCTCATAAGCCTTCAGATTCATCAGCAATTCCACCAACTTATTGCATAATCTGAGTTCAGTGATTTTGTTGCCAGTCCGAAGAGCAAGTGGGAGAGCCCTGTCCTGAAACACACAAAATCAGCTTAGGTATGGCTGAACCCCACAATGTGCACCAACTTGCTCTCATTTATATCAAATGAGGTAATTTCTGGTTCCATTTTGCTGATTGCTTAGAACAGTTCTTGCAGCCAGAAGTGGATTTGAAACAGGTGATATCTACTAACACCATGACAAGCACACAGCTGCAATAGGTTATAAACAGTTTGCTGAGAGGTTCAGCTTTTGATTCAGCATTTGTAGAATGCTGCTATGGTGGGAGGTACATAACTATCAATGAAGCAGAAAAACTGCACAAACCCTGTAGAAAGTCACTGCTTTCTCCTTTTCCCAAGTACCATCAAAAAATATGTCTCCAGCAGCCTCAAACAATTCCATTCCTAAATTTGGATCTCCTGTGCAAAGGGCAGCATCCTGAGCAACCTGAAAAGAAAACAAGGAATGGGGAAGGAAAGAAAGAAATTAAATCATGTTTACTCTGTGGTTGAAAAGTCATAAGTATTAGCAATTAAAAGTCTTTGTATTATCTTTCCTATTATAATAATGAGAAAGGTTGTATTTGATGTGAACATGCTCTTATTTGGTACCCTGTCTTTGAATGAGCCAGTGGCAGGTGCTGAAGAAGAAACAAAAGCCTAGTTTCCTTTTTCTGGCATTAGTATCCTGCTATCTCTATCAGCACATGACATTCTAAAAACAACAGCATATTTGATAGCTGCCACATAGTAAATTTGAATTAGATCAAATATATAATAGAAATAAATTCAAATTGCAAGTTAGACATTGCTAACTGTAGATTTAAAAGCCTGTGAACTCATTTCTGTAAATAAATGCAGGTCTACTATTCTATTCTCATGGATAAATATGTGTCTTGTTAGCAAAAGATTTAATAAGACAGCATGCAAAGCAAGAATACCAGGATCTTCAGTTATTGATAGAGAAAACAGTAATGCCTTTTGCATAAGGCAAGAATCTTTGCTGTGAGTCTTCAAAGCTCTGGCTTTGTCTTCTTTAGCTTTCAAATTTCATTCAGTTAATAATACAAGTCCTTTCTACCTGAGCACAGAGGTGTGCAAGACACGTGTCTCTGCTCTCACAGGTGAGAAGACAACAGCAGCCCCAGCTGGCTCTGTGTCATTATTATCATTATTGGCTATTAGGCATAGCCACAGAGGGAAAGATTCAGATGCTTTGGAAATGCTTTCTAAAGAAGCTACTCTGTTTTCCTGGGAATCTGGCCCACAAGCCAGCATGCTAAGGTGTTATTCCCTGTTACCCACCAACGTAGCATGCATGTGTGGTGGAATCCCTGTGGTGCTGTAGAGCTGGTAAATGGTGCTGAAGAAACACAGAACTAACAAGAACTAAGAAAGGTCACCACCCAAAATCCTTCCAGAATCAAGCAACTGATTAAAATGGATCACCAGTGGAAAATGCTGAGACTTTCCCTTCATCTGCTGAGCATTACATGAATGGTGTCACTGAATGGTTAGGACATTAACTGGCAAAATATGTATTTTTGCATCTAATTACTTACTCTTACCATGCCACCTGCACAACACTGACACCATGTGCATGCCTGTAAGTGTTGACAACACACCTGAATATAAAGATCCACAAGCTCATTCTGCCTCAGAACATAATATATCTTTCCTGCCCGGAGCCAAGCATATGCCTCCTTTTCTTTTTTCTGGAGATCTATAAATATTCCAAGGCTTCTTTTGGTATATTCCAGAGCTGACCTGTAGGCCCTGAAACAGAAAAGTGCTACTTAGGGGAGAGTTCTTCAGAATTGCAAATGGTTTTCTTCATAGCAAGAAATGTTACTATAAAAGACATTCTGTTTCCCCTATTTAGGGCACAATTATAATTTCTCAGCTATATTACGCTTGTAACTAAAGAACTCTTTTTTTCCCCTCTTTGTTTGTTCCATGTATGATTCTTGTTAGATTGTTGCCTATTACATTGTAATATTATATAAATATGTTGTATATATAATGACATATATTATTATATTAGGTTATCCATAATTTTTTTCCTTTCCAAGATGGTTTATTTGTGTCCTTCCTATACCTCAAACCTGTGAGAAGTAGAAAAGTTTTTCCTCGTCTTTAACTCTTCTATCATTTATGGTTTTTTCCTAAAAATGTCAAAGAAGTCACATCTATTTCTTTTGAATCATCTACACATCTGATGTAAGTGCAATTCAGACTAATCAGCAATTGTTGAAAAAACAGGAGAAGCTGTGAGGAGAGTGGTAGGGCTGAGAAGAATGGGACATGTCATGATCTAGAAGCACTTAAATGACCAGATTTATTGATGTTACAGAGGTCTATACCAGACATAGAAACCTCAGACATCTCAAATCTTTCTCCACCTTGTGCTAGACTCCCATCACCTTGACCCAATGCATTTTCTTCTGAGCACAAGACACAAACATGAGAAAATACAACGTGACCTGCACAGTCATTGTGCCAGAAGAGCAGAGTTCCATTGTTCCTCAGGGCAGCTAACACAAAGAATACTGGGATGCTGTGGCCTAATACTATATTGAGTTTGTGCTATTATCTGGTAGCAAGCTACTGTTATACAGTCAACATCTGGGAGCCAGGCTACTGGGATAAAATTCCATGTACTACAAGCACACAAAGCAGCAACTTCTCCAACTAGTGAAGACTTTCTGCAAATTCCAGGCAGCCTGAAATCTTAACCAACTCCTTTGTCTTCAGTGTCTCCAAAGGATGGTCACCAACTAGATCATTAAAAAGCCCTAACAAATCAAAATAAATTGGGTGACCTACTAAGCATATTAGATGCTCAAACTACAGCCACTTAAAGCTAAAATAGGCATTTGTTCTCTTTTCATGACTGAGAATATTTTGCATCCTTACTGAGGCAAGCTTGAAAATATCTGAATCTAAACTCCTTGAAATACTGCAAGGAAAAAAAATCAAAGTAGCCTTAAAAAAACACTTTAAACATTCTTAGAGAAAACTTAGTTTCCACAGAACTTGCTATTATAATTTAACTTGTGCAGTTTGTTATTTCAGTAGATCAGAGCAAAAAATTGGTAATTTGGAAAATAAGAGTAATATAGAAATTGCAGAAAAGAAATTATGCAGATTTGCTCATCGGCTTTGTACTTATGTAAGTTTTGATAAAAGCCCTTCCTTGAATAGAAACACTTACACAGAGGCAATTTAATGCCTGACCTGTTTGGAATATGTCCTTTGGTGTCTTAAGAAAAAATAAGTCTTTCAAAAATCATTGAAAACAAATCACCTCATATAGCAGTCATCAAGAGCTGCATAACACATCATAGGTTTAAAATGTATTTACACAGATTTTTAAAATAAATTGGTTTTTGAGGTGGTGCTAATCCATGCAGAACATCTTATCTCCCTTGGCAGATTATAGTTACTCAAAAAGAAACAAGAAAATTCTCCATTAGCACTGGACTTTTCAATTCTGATAAAGCATATTACCAAAGCAGTCAGAAAAAACCAAAAAACAAATCAGTCATATTCAGCTTTTGCACAAATTGAGATCCTTTGAAGGACGGAAAAGTTAAAATCAGAATGAAAGAAGTCATTAAACATGACTTACCTTTCTGTTCCTAAAGACAAATAGAGCTGACTAATGGTTTCCAAAATTTGTCCCTCCAGAACTTTGTTGGACATCTTTCTGGCTAAAGATAGTTGATATTCATTGTAGATGACACACTGAGTCTCATTTGGAACAACTGTACTGTAGAACTGACACAGCAGTTTAGTGGCTTGTAGTTGACCTAGGAGAATAGATTGGAAATACAAACATGAATCACTGTTTTAAAATCAAAGTTCATTAATTTTAAAATTATTCATTTTCACTGTTTCGCAAATTACAGAACAGACAATGAAAATATAGAAATCATAGCAAGAATATCCCACTGCCATTTCATTCACCCCCAAAGTTAACAAAGGCTAAAGGCTACTTCAAACTTCATTTCCAAATAAAGTAGTAACAGAGTCACCTTACCTGCATAATCTGCCTCAGTCATGGTAGGAAGAATAACAAACACATGCATCTTCTAAATACAGATGTAACATACATGTATAACTAACATTCCCAAACAGGGTACATTTTGTGACTTATAAAAGATATACTTACCCTCCAGATGACTTGTCTCCAGTGCAACTAAAAAAGCCCATTCATAGTAAAACCTTCCTTTCTCTCTTTCAGTTCCACCAACATAATAACATCCCAGCTGAAGGAGGACTTGGGTGAAGTCTTGACCACAGTCCATAATTGGAAGCTTGCAGAATAGCTTAACTGCCCTGATAAAATAATGTTCTGCCAGCTTGCTGGCTGCTGCATGCAGACAGAGTGCCCCAAAATTAGCCAGGGCTATGGCTTGGTTATGGGTCATCTCAGTCTCTTCTGAAAGACACAGTGCTTTGTAGTAGCTCTCAGCAGCTTCTTTTGTGTTGTTTGTCCTTTTCAAAGCAATGGCAAGCATGTTGTAAGCGATGCCGAGCTGCTGAGGACTGCTCCATGCAGAGTCTACAACAGCATTTAAAATGGCTAAAGCCACATCATACTGCTTGTAAAGAATGTACAGCCAGGCAAGTGAAACCAAACAGTTGATAGTTTCCTCTGGCTTAGCAGAGGCAGAGTCCAGTGCTTTCATCATGTAAGCAATGGCTTTTGCATACTGTTTGTGGTGGCTGTATAGCTTTGCTAAGCAGAGATAGATAATGCTGCACAGTCCTTCCTCCTCATTAGTAAACACAGAAGAAAGTGCTTGCGTGAGGTAAGGTGCAATTTGAGATGGGAATATTTGCCTGAGTTTTCTCAGTCCATATAGTTTGGGAGCATTTTTGATGACTAAATCAATCCTTTTCAGGGAATCCATTAAGGTACTGGAGCTCTGGGGAGAGGTAACCTTTATGCAACTTAAAACAATGTGTGGCAAACACTTTTCATGGTAGGACTCTGCCAGTTTGAAGTAACAGTTGTTGGATAAACTGTTTTGTAAACCCAGGTCATTGAGCAACAGCTGAAATCTTTCCAAGAATGGCAGTGCCTCTTGGTGTTGTTTGCGTGCACTGTAATGTTTTGCCAGCAGAAAGCATGCTCTTGCCTCTGCATGTTTGTTCTGGCTCAAAACTGTCCTCTTCAGAGCATACTTCAGTATGTCTGATTCCAGGTCAGCACTGCAAATGTAATTGGGAATTCCCATGAGAAGTGATGCAGCCTTGTCAAAAATATGAGTGCACTTTTCTTTGTTTTTCTGGGTCAAATAGATGACTGTTAGATTTGTATAAAGAGCAATCACAAAGTACAAATCACTAAACCCTCCAGATACTGCTCTCAGTGCTTCCTCAAAATACACTCGAGCTTGGGAAAACTTCAGCTTTTTGACACTCAGCCTGCCTAAGAGAAAGCACAGCCTTGCTAGTGCCCAGGACAGACCTGCTTTCTTTGCTGCTTCCCTCGCTAATCTTAAAAAACTAACCAGTTCTTCTTCTTCTGAAAACCCATGAAACATGCTATTGGTAAATGAATAATAGAAATCATACAGGCTTTTGAAGCTGCTCTCATACTCCTTCCTATTTAAAAAGAGTAACAGTGGCTCAAAGATGTCAGATGCTTGAATATTTTCTTGACGTATGTGAAAACAAGGCCCTTCAGGCAGAGGAAATATTTCAGTCTTTGAAGAACCAGCAGATTCCTCCCTTTCAGCAGCTGGCTCTTCAGCTTGAGTGGCCTCCAAATTTTTCAAGTTCTTCAGCAATTCCTCTATCTTGCCATTTTTGCTAGTGGATCCTGGGCTAGAAGGTGAGCGTAGAATTTCTGAAATTTAAGAATAAATTACAGATCACAACTTCCTGTATGCATTCACAGAAAGACCTTTGATAGACCAACTAAATCATTTGTCGGTGAAGATGCTGTTATGAAAACATTATGTAAACATACCGTGATTTCTTAACAGTACATCTAGGAGACAAGCCAAAGGTGTAAAAAGATAGCAAAGAGGATTAACAAGTGTGGGAGACTGGAGGAATAGGAATAAACAGAACTTGCCATGTGTAAGCAGGTTAGTGATCAGTACACTTGTCTAGCCAGGCTCTGGGCCTGATCCAGCACTCATCCAACAGAAGCCCAGCATTAATTCAAGCTGCCTTGAAATGGAGGCTGGATAAAGGGCATAGGATCAGGGCATGGATGCTGGTTGGATTTAAGGTGTGAGGGAAATGAGAATTCAATCTTTCAAGTAGAGTAAGGGTATGCCAATATCTTGACAGCCTGCTAAGGCACCTGCCAGGGCAGGGAGTGGGACTGTGCTATTTGAGCTGGTGAAGCCTACATGTGTGCTTGGGGCACCTGCAAAGGTTCTGCTCTCCTGTTCTGTTCTAGCCAGCCAGTCCTGGGTATTGTGTCATGGCATTTCTTCTATCAATCAAATATCAGCCCTGATTCTCTGCTGATACAAATTATCTTTCACAAAATTACAAATTTGTGGCAACTGATGTGGCCATTGATCTAAATTCTCCCAGTGGCAACATCGTTGAATACCTTATAAATACAATAAAGACACATGCCAGCAATTCTTAGTCCTCCCACTGTTTTCCAGCCCAGTTAGTAGGGCAGGGATTAGGGCTGGAGTATACAGTCATAGTCAGTTCTTAAATTTACAGCTGCAGATCAACAGGCGCTTGTTGAAGTTACAGATTTAGAGCTCAATTCCCTTAGACTCTAATTTCTGAAACTGCAGCAGAATCATAAATATAAAAATTGTTGTTTAGGAAAATGTAGTACAATATGAGTAATGATAGTGACAGCTTAGCAACAAAATTCCAAAGGGAAATAATTCTGCATTCTCAACAAAATATCTCCTTTGGGAAATCTATTTCTGGGACAGAGTTTTCTGGTAGACAAAAAAATCTGCTGGAATTCAAACTCAGCAGTTGCCAGGTGCCCCATAAGCAGTATTTTGCCTTGATAAACAATGTGGAGGGGCTGGGACGTAGTGCATGTGTGTAACATCAGTGAAAATCAGTCATACAATTTGCAGCTGGATAGCAAGTCCCAAGAAAGACATTTGACATTGGTGAAAACTCAGTGTCTTACAGAAAATCTAGTAAGAAAGGGTTAAAGCAAAAATTTCAGAAAGCAAACAATAAGAAAAGAAAATTAGCATGTGAAGAGACATTAGAAAGAGAATAGCTTGAAAAGACACTAAAAATATCAGCAATCTCATTAATTTTATGTAAAAATTATATGTGTATGAAGTATTACCACATTCTTTCTGAAATTCAGGTTCTTCTAATTCATCTGTAAGAAAGAAAAAATTATATTAGCTATAGTATATTGGTTATTTTTCCATTTTAAATCTCCTAAAATAAGGCTACATTTAGCTGATAATTCTTTATGTCGGAAGAATTTGATACATCCTGGAAATTTAGAAGAAAATGAATATTCTGACCCAAAGCTAGCAGGGACTTGCCCTCCTGCTGAGACAATTCACTGCTTCCACATGGCTATCATCATGCATCTACCTCTGCTCAGAAAGGTGAGGAGCATGGCACAGTCAGAATTGGAGCCAGGCTGTCCTGCAGGGGGGAGGCATTTCTGCTGCATTAAAATACAAGTGGGCAGCAGAGATATGAACATTCTCCACAACCCACTCATAAAATGAGATAGCAAGGAGCCCTTAATATTTTTAGTGTCACTCCCAGGGTAATGGGGAGAGAGGTGGGAAGTTATTTAGGGTTGCTTGTGTAGATAAGTGTCAGACTTCTGTAGCCATTCCAATAGCAGGTGGTTGAAAAAAATCTCTCATCTTAGAATATGTATCTTAATTCTGTAGCCATTATGACTATAGATCTAGCTTTATACTTAAACATAGCACATCTGTAGAACATTTAAGAATTACTATTTTGTGTAGCAGATATTTCTCAAGGCATTTCAGTTGTCATGCTGCATTTCAGGAATATTTTCACTCTCTTCACTACACTTGATGCAATAGCAATGGTACTGAGGGTATGAAGGATATATACAAAAGCAGATATATACAAAAGCAGAGCCACACAGACCGATTAAAGCTCTGTTTAAGCTGGTGGAAAGCTACTTTACTAGCCTTTGAGAATGACCATTTTTATAAATGCTTTCCTGACTTTGGTGGATGAAGGGCACAGATGTTTCTGTAAACACTAACTTAATGCTCTAAATATCTAATCAAGGAAGTGCTCATAAGTAAATACTTCTCAGTAGATTCATGTAGATGGAGGAATTGAAAATTCATTTAGTCAGATCACACAAAGAGTCAAGTGAATATTGAAAATGCTTACTCTGGATAAACTGAGTTATGAGAATCAATTGAGCTATTTAAGAGAAAATTGATAAAGATGGTACTATGAGGTGGGGGAGGTGCAAAAGGAGTTGGTACTTACAAAGATTCACTACAAGATGTAGTGAAATATCTGCAACAGCAAAAATAGCTGTATGTCCAGTAAGCCCATGACATGCTTTTTAGTGCTTAGAGGTTTGAGCTTTTGTTCCCAGGCTTTTCATTAGAGCACAGGAGGTGAGATGTGGAGGCATTTTGCACGTTGCCACAGCAGGTCTGACATGCCCTGGTTACTGTTCACACTCACACACTCTGATTTGCAGAATTAAACCAAAGCACCCAACTCCAACCTACACAGCAGCTCCTTTCAACCTGGAGCCTATGAGCCTGTCTCTCAGGGGGGCACTAATGGAGACAAAGTTTTGTTAAAAACTGGACAAGCATCACCAACAGCCTGTGGTGGAATAAAAAAATCACTGCCTCTCTTCATTTCAACATGACTATTACATCACCCTGCCTTACAGTAAGCCTATAAAGGTGAAACCCCACAGTTACCCCAATTGCTTATGCACAGCACAGAGAAACAACAGCTGTATCAGAGATGATGTTTCTATGACTAGATTTTGCTACTTTTCTATATCTTTGAAAATTAAATCAAGTATGAAGAGGTGTGTGTTTGCAATAGCTATCAATAATTATTATGCTGTGCTATCTTTCCCAAGACGAAAAGCCAGCCAGTTTGGGCAAAATACTGCTTTTTATAATGCAGCCATGTAAAATTATAATTTATAATTAAGTCATGTAAAAGCTTGGAGATCTGTGCAGCACAATAAGAGAGTTTTTAAAAGCCTGTTGTTTAAATTCACTCAGGACAAAGAAAAAAAGACAAAAGATTTACAAATCCTCTGCTGGGAGAAGTCTTGAAATACCAGAAAAATAGCAAAGATAATATAAAGGATTTTTACATGCCATATCAAACATCCAAATGAATAGAGTTTTTCAAAAGAGGCACAAATGCTGGGATGTCATTGGGAAAAAAAAATATTATAACAGGGGTATAGGAACTACTCATGTATCTTGTGCAGTAAAAAGGAGTAAAACTCATCCTTACCTATTCTGTACACGGAGCAAACATCTGTGATGGAGGTTTGTTTCAACAAATGTACTATTTCTTCCAAACTTTTTTCTTTTGAAAAAAAAGATAGTTCTTCTTCTTCAAGAAAATCCAGATCTTGTGGTCTAGCAAGGAAAGGAGTAACTTTGAAGATGCCTGAAAACAGATTTGGCTTAAGGAGCTCACTGCATCAGTCAAATATGAACTTGTTAGAGAAACCAATACAATCTTTACATTATAGGTTGTGCTGCACTCAAAATTAGCTTCAGTCAATTTATAATATATGCATATAAATTGATAGTAACCATACTTACAGCTAACAGTTTCTGCTGTATCAGAGTAAGCTTTGTCAGTATCATTGTACAGCATTTTATGAGACTATTTATTAGAAGCATGAGTCTTGAAGGACTTTATGGTATTGATTTTCAAATACAAGCTTTAAGTTACATATGAAATGGACCTGCAAGCAGCAGTTAAGAACTCCTTGTATCAGCATGCAAACAGTTCAGGCATAGTAATAAGAGTGGCCTATTTACATGGTGCCAATGCATGATGAAAAACACCCTTTACAGAGGTTTCAGTCTGCATTTTTAGCAACTGTTTTCAAAGGTCCCATTGGAAGCAAGTTAAGGCGTATAACTGAGGGTACTAGAAAAAATACAGAACTTAGATGTTTAACATAGGTCTTGAGAGACCAGCAAGAGAAGCTTCTGCAAGGGTAAAGCTGCTTGGTTCTTTAGAGCCAAAGAATAGAAACTGAAGCAATATAATAAGTCCAGCAACCTATTTTCCCAGGAAGACACTCAGCTACAGACTAATAATATTTCACAACATTTATCAGACTTCATATTCCAATTCCTTTGTAGTTTTGACTGATACATGCTATGACAATTCACATTAAAACAACAACAAAAAAAAACAAAACCAAACAGACAAAAAAAACCAAACAAAAAACACCCCAAAACACAAAAAAGCCCAAAATACACCAAAAAACCCTTCAAAAACAAACAAAGAAACAAAAAAAACAAACCAAAAACACACCCTGAATTTTATGTTCAGCATTTTAAAGCTGAAACTAGTATACTAGGTCCTTTTTGTTTATGAGATATAAATATGCATCACTCACTTATTTCTAGATAAATCCAGCTTAACATGATCTGTCTTGACAAAACCTATTTGCCCAGTAAACACATGTCTTCCAAGAAACCATTCCATGCATTCAATGAAGTAGCCAAGGATTTCAATTTTGTCCCCTTCCTGGAAACTCAGCTCTTCTGACACAATACTTTCATAATTCATCACAGCTAGACAGGATCCCATTGCTGTGTAATAAGGAGATAAATAATATTTGGAGATAAAGTAATTTAACAACAGAAATGCACTTAAATAGAACAGCAACTCAGCAGAATATATTTAGCAAAAGACATTACTGGAACCTGTGAGTTGAATATCTGCTGTGACAAGATTTAAAGCACCCAAACCTCATTGGTTTTGTTTGATAGATCTGTAAATAGCATGTAAATCCTCGTTTGCCAGCCATTAGAAAGAAAAGCCTAGAATGTTCTCACAATTCTATCAGATTTCATCATGGTGCAGCAAAAAGAAATGCTTCAAGTCCTTACTTTCCCTCTTACAAGGGGCTCTGAACTTGGGCCAGAGTAAAGCACTTGAACCAATTTTGAACCAATTAAAACGATCCCTATGGGATAAATATTGGTATATACCAGTCAATACAGTATTAAAACTGACACCACAGAAGAAAATAAGCCATATTTGCTCTCTAACCTCAAACCATCTGTATAAGTTTTATTTCTCTGGCAGTATAAGATAGAGCAGCACACATGTGAAAGATCCACAATTACATTGGTGCATTTTCTGAGGCATCCTCAACTCAATTACTCTATACTGCCTTGGTGTGGTATTTAGGAGGCAAAAGGAGAAAGACAAGGCTTTAGAATTTGACTGTCTTAGACAAATTTATACCCTCACTAACTTTACTGCAAACTAATTTTGAAAGGTGTTTCCCCACTAATACAATGGACGAAAAGTTATTGAACATTTTAGAGTCTGTTTTAGCAAAAGCATAGAGTAAGTTTGGGTTATTCTAAAGTTGATATTTGAATCGAGTTTCTTACCAACTTTTCTGATGGATTTAGATTCATCTTTATATGCAAAATCAATGGGATTAGAATACCCTTTAAGAAACCATCTGAAAACAGAAAAAGAAACTGAAGTTAGTGTATAGAACATTTCACTAAATGTTGTGACAATATCCGTCCTACTTAAAATACACACGAAAACTGATGTATCCCTCCCAAAATTAGCTTTCAATTTCAGCACTGCTCATACACTTCAGACACACTTGATTGATATTTGTTTGATATGAGGTTTTGATTAATATTAGCAGTAGAAGTACTGCTACTTCAGGAAAACAAACCCAACTGAGAAATCCATGCCATTTTTCCCTGCCCCAGGTAGAGGCATCTCTAAGCAGACCTGCATATGTGAATCAGATGTAATGAAATACATGGGTAGAGTCAGGTACCTACTGATGGAAAGGCTCCAGTGGCTCCAGAGGAGCATTAGACCACATGGGCATGTCACTATCCACTGATCCACCTGTTGAATCTTCAGTAGAAGCCCCAGTCTCAAAACAAGTTGTTTCATTGTCTGTAGCCATCATCTTTTGTATGGTATTATCAGGATACAAAACAAAAAAAGATCCTATAACAAAAGCAGTTGAGCAGATGTCATTTCATGTTATGTTTTAGTGTCATATAAGCCCTGAAATGGTCTTCAAGAGTATCAGTAATATTAATTTAGAAATTGAAAATCTGATCTTTGTCAAGAATTTTCTTGCTTACTGTCAGATATTCATACATTTCTGTCTAGGGTGTCTTTCACCAATAAAAAAAAATAAAAAAAATGCAGAGATGATGTCTTAATGAAGCACATACTCCCCTGCTGCACAAATAATCCACCTATCCTGCCATCCTGTCTGGCAGTACCCACAGGTGATGCTGCTTAGGAGAAGCACATGAGCCTGGCAACTGTTTATAATCCTCCTGCACATCTCCAGAATCTCCAATAATATTAAGCAAGTTGGAATGTACATCGCTTCCTAATCCTTTTGGTATCCATTTATGCACCAGCTGCACATGAATTTCTTTAATCCCTTCATGATCTCACTGAACCTAATCTGCATTTGTTCCTTTCTTTTCTCTTTACAATGTGCATTTGGAGTGAGTAAATTTAAACTTCAACTTCATTAATTATTTGAATAGGTCTTAATGTCTGATTTGGGGATTTTAAATAAAGATGCTTCCCTGAGCCTAGCCTTAGCATGTAGACTCTTACCTTCCTGTACTAGCAGACTTCTGTACATCAAATTTAATGATTTTTCATTTATACAGACTTCAATACCCGCATCTTCCTCCTCTTGGGAATATAGCCAGAAAGACTGGTCTAGGAATAAATTCTCCATGCAATGATTTATAAAACCTATGAAAAAGAAAATCCAGTTTGTTTACTTTATTATTTTACAGCATTTCACAAAAATACAAACTTTCAGAGAGTTAGAGACTATTCCATTATTATTTAATGCACAGTGTATAAATCAGAAAATTGCAGTCAACAAGTTCCCAGAAATTGTGTGCCATTGAATACAAATTAATAAGTTGAACTATTGTATGGTGAAACAACTTTACCCAGTGAGTGGTAGGTTAGAAACTTCCATATTTCTTCAAAAGTTTTAAATGTCACCACTATTAAATCTTGGTCACTGTGAATAGACAGGAGTCTGGCAGAAAGCTCCTAAAAATCAAAACCAATACTTTAATTACAATTACACCAGATTTAAGCACAATTTCTTACTAGGTAACACTTAGGCTGAATACTATGCATTAAGAAGGATAAAAAAAATAATCCAGGATTTTATCTGTATGAGATATCTGTTCTTTACCCTACGGGGAGCCAAATTTTAATCTGACTCTTGCTTAGCAATTGTGCCAACAGTTTCAGTGAGGTTAATTTACAGAGGAAATGAAGACTGCACTGAGACTGAAGGTTTGTCTAATTCAGAAATATCTGTGTATAGTTCTATGAATAACCACATAGTCAGATGTATATATATATGTGTGTGTATGTATGTATATACATATATATATATATAAGCACACAGTAGTTCTCTCCAAGAATATCCTCCTCACAGGGTGGTTCACAGCTTGGGAAGTGCCTTTGCCAGACGTGTGGGCATTAATATTAAATAGCGGAAAGGAGCTAGTTCGGGGGTTTTTAAACTTGAAATTTCTCATTTAATCACTGTAAATTTTTAGGTTCTACAACCTTCAAATCTAGATTACCCTCAGAGCTCTGTACACACACAAATATGCAGCTCCTGTAATGCAACTTTGAACCTGCTTCCAGTCTTTATCAGGAAGAGATATTGAATAATTATTTCTAAGTTTACTCTTTTTAGGTTAAAAAAAATATACTGAAGTATTATTTTTATTTCTTAAAGTTGCAGTAAGATATTTTTATCCTCATTTGTACTGGTTCACATTGCTAGAATATAATTAAATTACACTTTTAACAAAGATGAGCAATGATAATTCTAAGTGGTAATGATGGATTTTTAAGTTATTCCAGAAATGCTAAAAGGAAAAACTACATAAACCTCCAAATAAGTGAAATAAAACCACATTTTTATGGATTCTAGACAGAGAGGAGTAATACAGAGTCTGGTTGCACTTCAGTTTGTAGCTTAAAAGCAGGGCTCCCCAGTGGTGCTGGCTATTGCCTTTCAGGGAAATACAAAGAACTGTGTAATTTATGGGACAAGTATCTGAATCACAGAGAATGAATCAAATGTAAAGCTAACAGGTATGATAATACTACATCCTTGCTCCCATTACATTAAAATTGAAATGCAGCTTGAAATTGAAGGACTGATCAAGAAATTGAGTTTAACTGTAGGCAGCAGGGAAGAAATTGTCTCTCAAACTTTTTCTAGAATTCAACTAAGATGGGACTGATAATCTACTGATTTTATGACAGTTACCCCACAGCTTTAAAATATCTCTGAATTAATTCTGTTTAACATCCATATTTTCAATTCACACAATCTGAACACATTAAAATATAAAACTCCAAGCTAGGCTTCTTTAGCAGGCATGTCTCATCACTGCTTTGATCTTCTGCATGCACCTTGCTACACTAGATTACATATTAATGAGAGCCTGAAATCTATTAATAAATTGCCAGCACATGCTGAAGTATGTCAGCCTCAGGGGCTTCATGCCCTGCTGAATATCAAAACAACATTCTAACGAAGCTTAACATTATCAATCTTGTTTCCTTCAGAGCCTTTTCCAGTCTGTTTCTAATAAGGCCACAAACCTAGTCCATTTGTTTGCTCTTTTCCTGTACATTCCAATCCCATCTTCCTTCCTCCCTCTCCCTCTATATACAATCCAGAGTGGAGAAGCAGAAGTACAGAGTGTTTGCACAGCCAACAAAGTCAGCAGCTTGGTGGTGGGGTGGTCACAACACATGAAAGGAAGTGGCGTAGAAACACGTGTTTGTATAAGTCAAAACCATAACTAATTAAGATTTCAGTAGTTTGATTTGCTAGTGAAGGAGGCTGGAACACATGGCACACAAAAAGACATACCAGGGGTTAAATGGTATCATTCTGATTTTTTTTCAAGAGGGAAAAGGACACTAGCCTTTATTCAAAGTAAACCTTATTGTTTGTAGAGGACAGGTTTCCCATATACAAAAAAATTAAAGACAGTAATAAAATTTGTCCAACAATTGTATGCTATTTAAAGTTATGGTCATTTAGCCCTGGGAAGTCCAATGCTTAGGCTATTCTCTTTGGGGCTTCTTCTCTGGCTTAGCAGTGAGCTTCCCAGGAAATTAGCATGCCAAATAAATCCAAGTGTCTAGAAACTGAAATGATTAGTCAATACAAGGACAAATTAAAATAAATCAAAGCCCCATTATTTTCCTTGATGTTCAATTTGATGTTCCAGTCTTTTTCAATAATTCAATATTTCTAATGCCCCTAAATGTTTTCAGGCCACAGGAACTGGTCACTCAAATTCAACCACCCAGCGTGTAGATGGAAATAGGACCCAAATGTCTTGCAGACTATTTCAGTAGCACAGGGGGTCTTATCAGAATAAATAAAACAATTTCCAAGCTATTGACTTACACTGAAGACAGCCATCACCTCCTTGCTGTCATTTTCCAGAAGACGGAGCTGCCCTCTGAGCTGTCTTTGGAGCCTGGGATCAGGACACCCACTCTTCCTTTTTACCATTGTTAACTTCAAGGAGATATCTGGAGGAAAATATCCATTTTCAGTACTACAAGCTTTATGAATTAGCTTTGGTGAACCAGAAAATGCCTCAAAATCATAGAAAGCACATTAGGATTTATTTTTTCAGCTTCAGACACAGGTACACAGAACACTGATCTACCGCGTGTTTCTTTTACATTTTTATTATCCTATAGCTGTAGGAGCCTAACATGAAACAATTTTGAGAGACAATTGATACTTATGGATGGAGAAGGAAAAAAAAAAGGAAAAAGCAAGTAGATTGAAAATTTATCATTTTAGACAGCTATGGGCATTGCAAATATGCCCAGATTTCCAAATATTTCATGCATAGCAAAAATCAAAGAAAACCGATACTGGCATAGCCAAAAAAAACCCTGAACAACAGATATTCAGCATGTTACAACCCTTCACACTAACCTTAAATTCATGGCTCTCTGACATGTCACCCCCACTACTACAGAAGGCTTTTGTAAATCAAATATTGTAAAAGCTGTTTCTCAGCTGAGCTAGTTGAACAGTACCAACCAAGTTAAATAGTCCAACTAAAAGCTCACAGAGATGATTTTCCCAGCACATCTAAAAGCAGCTAGATACCTATTCCCAAGCTCTTGGCATCTGTTTCTGAGAAGCTTTTACTACAGCTAAGGGTACAGCTCCTGGCAGCTTCTCTCACATAAAGAGGGTCTTTGATAAAGCTGCTTTCATTCCACATTAATTCATTCATTTAGCTCAGTAACAGTAAATCATAAGTTTTCAGACACCCAGATGGGCACATATAAGCCAATAATACCCAGTCAGGAGGAATTCCAATTGCGAAGTATGTAAATAGGTCACACTGCCAGCAATATGGGACTGTTGTGCTTACTGAAATATTCCCCCTCCTCTGAGTTTCACGCTTTAATCCAGTAAAATAGATGTTTTTCACATTATAGCCTAATATGCTGTATCTTGATCTGTTCCCAGAGGGTTTCCTACCCACGTCTGCAGGAGTTTTACCATGACTTGCACCTAAATTACTCATTATTTTAAGGTCAAGAAGAGCGGCTCAGAAATATAAACCTGTGTTACTGAATTACAAGGCCTCTCCCTTTAAGCTGTGGTCACATAGGACACAAACTAGAGCCTCTGAATGTTGTTCAGATCACTGCTAGAGCAGAATTACTGAAAAAAAAAAATCAGTTTTACCTGAAAACATAAAACATACCAGCACAAGGGAAGACTAACTGGAAAATGTGAATGTTCATTTTACATAATCAAATTGGTTCTGAGGTAAATAGGTAATGGTAGATACACAATGGAACTTTCTATCAAAGTTAATGCTAGTGAAAGAATTATTACATTGTATTAAACCAACAGCTACTTCTGCCAAAAAAAACCCTATAATAATGCCTTATAGAGATGACATATGGTCTAAAACCCCATTATAATCTCCTGTCTGCTTCTATGATCCCTGACCCATACCTCCAGTTACAAAGAACCCAAATTCTGTACACAGCAAGACAAGCAGGTACATAAAGTACAAATAATTTGACTAGAAATAACCATATGCTTAGGGAAGACTGTCTGCCACTGATGTGATTTGTCAGGTCAAAGCAGAGAACAGCTCACTGCTGGTTTTGATGGCACAAGAAGGGAAATGTGCCAAGACCCTCAATTCACAGTTCCTGCCATCTGCTCTCCAGAGGTGAAGCCTACTGAACCCACTTACTGAAAAACTGTACTCAATTGACACTTCACTGAAAATACAGCATCAAAAACAACAAAAATAGATACTTGTAAAAGCCACAAACTTTAAAAGATAAGACATTTGAAGGACTGAAGGGCATATGTAAAATAAGCAATAAACTTTTTATTTGTTTCACCATTTTTTTTTTGTAACCAGTACAATATAATACATAAATTATTTCTGGTTCTTATAGCAGTTGCTTTCTTTTTTGTGAGAGATTCTCAACAAATCTTATGTACAAGTTGGTCACTTCACAGGTGCCATGAAATACATTATAAACCTTACCAGAGTGATGACTGCAAATGTTGACATAGTTGAGTTGTCTCAAAAATAAAAAGTAAGCTATGAGAAAAGCATTATGATATAAAGATAGGATGAGGGGGAAAATGCCTTACCAGTTGGAAAATTCTCTGTCTGACTGGGAAAGGTCCTTGAACTGACATTCATGCATTTTTCACTTGGAGAACACTCTATTACAATAAATGAAAGAAATGGTTATGTGCCTTTTCTAAGTCTTACAAATCACACTGAAAAAACCCCAACAAAATTCCCCTTCCTTTCTAAGGATTTGATGCATCAGATAATTCTTAAGAGAGTATAACTATTTTCTCCCCTTCCTGCTATATAGTTCCCAGACCCAGCAAAAAGTATCTGCAGAATATTGCTTTCCTCCTGTGCTAAAGGGGGAAGTTAAATCTTTATTGCATCATTTTGATGTGAAATTTCAAGATGGAGAATTGGTTGAAAGCCAGGTTCTTAGGAAACAGAATTCTCATTTGGGAAGCAGCAAGGGTCAGACCTAATTTTCTCTTCCCTCACACCTATACTAAAAATGGCTCCCACTGATGCTTCAATGGCAGAAATTGCTGTGCCTTGTACCAATTAATACATGGAGAAAAATAACTCTTCTCTTTATCTGTTACATGTGTATGTAATACTTGCATGGGGGTACTGTAAAATCAAGTGATTTGAATTTGCAGAAAAATATCACAAATAAGGTATGTTTTGTATTAACAGTAATCTCTTTTTTTTCCCTTTAGCCTATGTTTCTTCCTGTCCTTCAGGGAATGATATATTTTTATGCTGATAAAACACCCACTGCAACCACTTCCATTTTCTCAAGGGTCCCTGGGCAAATATCAGTGAAGACAAAGCATCATATTTCTAAGAATAAAAGAGAAATAGATCTTTCATTTTTAGTAGAAAATTTCTGAGGCAATTTTCATGTATCCCAAGACATTATCCTATGAAAGTCTGTTTTTTTTAAAAAAAACCCTGTAATATAGCAGGACATGGTAATTTCAAAGTCTTTTGCATCTTCCCTCAAGTGTATCTATGAATGTTACACGAAAAAAGTTATGCAAATAAATAAGGATTCATAAAACAGGGTTTTCCCACCTTACAAAGAAAGCAAATAAGCCCTGAAAACATTGTCTTTAAGGCCTATTACTAGCACATACTCTAGAAATTGAAATCTCCAAATACTTTAGCTTTGTATAGTTTTGGCTGGGTGTTTGACAGAAGCATTGGGGTTGGGGTTTTATTTTCTTAATATGGACTATATGATGCTTGTTTTTAAATAGAAATTTGATAGTGGGCTCACCACAGTGCAGGCTGACTGTGTTTAGGAAACATTTTAAATTTAAGTCCCCTAGAGCTTCTGGGACCAGACTTACCTGTAGTTCTACTTTTCCTGGTTTTAGTCACAATTACAAACACAGAAGTTGTCAAAACTTTGACAACATGTTATGACTTTGATAATAATTTAATAGTTGACAAGGACAATAAATTAGCATATGTTTTTGATATGTGAACTATTATCACTATTATTTTGATATTAAAAACACTAAAGTTCCTTGAAAGGTAGTTAGAGACATTAACATCCATTTCTGTGACTTTTAGGAAAGGGCAAAGGCTATCAGCAAGCATTTGAATTACTCATCAGTTTAATTTAAAATAATAGTTTGCTGTTAAATTTGAGTTAAAGGGTAAGAGTTACTATAAATACAGTTTGAATATGTTTAAACTTTTTAAAGTACTATAATTAGGTTCAAAAATTTAATGAACTCCTACTTGGTGGAATGTCTTGCATTCTTCTTGGAAAGGTAAAGAGCAACTTCATACTGCCCTGGGATGCTTGTACATGTCTTTGATGTCAGAAGCATTGCAATTGTGGACAGAAAGGCATTGCACAAGTCACAGGACATATACTTTTAAATGGAATAGCTTTTTCCATGATTGTTTGAAGTATTTTCACATTAAGAAAGCTCTTTAGCCTACTGTAAACAAAGAGCCTAGCCATTGCCACCTACCTATGTCACTCTACTCCTCTACCCAAAAAGTCCTTCTGACCTGCAGGGTTTTACCCCACAAAGTAGGTTTTCTTCTGCACAAAGGTCGTACTACACCTCTGATGAAAAAGGAACTTTAAAAAATTATTAAAATAGAAACTTGATTTCTGAATCTTGCAGATATAGCAAAAAGTGCTAGAAAAAGAACTTCTATTTCAATACCTTAGCTCTTGGGTTCTGATAATTTTCATCTCCTTTTATCTTACTAAAAGATAATCCATTTGTCTGCCCCAAGTGAATTTCAGTGTAGATTGTTCAATAGTCCAATCTATGCAGCGTTTCTATGGAAGAAACATAGCTGCTTATATTTAAAAAAAACCCCATCTGGTTTCTGTGAAAAACACATGACAGTTCTCAGCTTATGCAGCATTCAAAAAACACAGTAATTCAAGCATGAGGAGAAGTCGGGAGCAGAGGCACCAGGATGTGTTGAGATCTTACCTGTTTGTTCTTGCGACGTGTCCATCCCAGCTCCATCCCTGACATTGCTGATGGCAGCATTTCTCTCCACATGTTTGTGGTCACACCTGCACATTCCCTGCTCTGGTTCTTCCCCCTCCAAATTCCTGTCTTGCTCTCCCTCCAGAGCAGGGACAATGGTGTTAGTGCTGAGCATAGATGTGCCACCAGCCACTGCCAAACTCTCCATAATTTAAAGTTCCTCACAGTGACACAATGAACATTATCAACAACCTGAAAGGGGAAAAAAAAATATCAATAACATTCTTTTAAAAAAAGCATCAGAAAAGATGAACATATTCAAAAACTGTCCATCTCCTGCAGGAGTTATTTTTAATTATAATATGGATTAGAGATTTTTCTATAGGCTTCTTTCGAAGGAACTGTTGTGTAACACCCAAATTTATCCCAGAAAAAGCTCCTGCAATGAGGTGGCATCGCTGGTTTAGGAACAAAGCAATAGACTTGGCTAACAGCAACAATCCAAGGCCTGAAGTGAAATGTACTTGTGCCCACTGCTAATTATTCATTCTTGGCCAGCTATAAAGCTGAGCCTCCCAGGGATAACATCATTCACATTAACAGAGGAATTGCAGGGGAAAAACATCATTTTCTAAAGGTGACAAGAATGGAACAAGTACTGCATGCTGAATTCAAACAACAATGAAGGCTTATATAAATTCAGCTAAAGAATGAATCCTCCGCAGGAACCCACTGTGCAGGAAGACAGACATCCAAGGATCCAAGAATTACTTTGCAGCAAAGCAGAAAAATGAAGCCCTACTGAAGCTAGAGGCTGAGTCTGGCAGCAAGACTCCATTTGGCATGATCAGGAAGAGGGAGTAGAAATGGAAGTAGAGCACAAGTAGCTGAAAGTTTCACTGCTCCCTCCAGTCCCTGAGGTGAGGCATCCTGCAATCCCATTTCTTGGGCACAAGGTACTTCAGGGTCAGGAAGATGCAGCCAAACCACCTTCAAAGGACATGACTCCCATAGCCAGAATACCCACTGATATTTACACCTTTTTCCTCAGTGGGCTTCCACATGTCTCTAAATAATTCCATGAAGCCACAGGATAGATTTTGCTTCAGTTCTGTCATTTGGATTTAATCTGAATTCCTCTGTGTTTACTCCAGCCATACTCATTAATGATCTGCATTCATGATGAGTGTCCAAGATTGTAATCTTTGGAGAATTTAATCTGTTTTCCAGCAGAAACTGGTTAAATCTGAAGCTGTAGATGAAAGATGCACGTCTGCTCTGCTAAAGCCTCAGACTAGTGCCTGGTCAACCAGTATCCACTTATGACCTGCCTTCAGTCTGGTCAAGAAATGTCTCCCTTTACCATAAAATGGGATGTCCCAAAGCACGTGGCTCTGGCTTTTTTCTTCCCAAACCTGCCTTCCAACACTTCTTGCCCTCCAAGCTTCACATCATAAATCCGTAAACCCGAGCAAACCAAGTAGCAACGTGAACAGCACAACAGCAGGCAGGGTAGGCAGGCACACAGAAGGACGTATCTCTACAACTTTCCTGCTCTTTTACAGTCATTGAAACCTTTACCCAAATGAACACTTCTTGAAAAAACAGCGAACTATATATAGACCAAGGCAAGTTATGCAATTACAGAAAATTAATGAGGTATAGTTACAGGTTGTATGACCAGCTCAGAGAATTAAATCATAACTGAATCTACCACAAGTTAATGAAGTATGAAGAAATCTAGGCTGGATTTTGATTTAATGTTTTCATTGTCCCATTTTTTCCATTTATTCAAAAGTGGCTGACTTTCAAAAGATGCTTTTGGTGCTTTATCACAGTTCTCTTATAAAGCTATGTGTAAAAATTCATATATACACCTATGAAACACAGGTGGTAACTCAAACAAGTAATTTTATTCTTTCTCTCACAAAGGAACAGTTTCATTAACATATTCGCTTGACACTGAAAAACTCCCTATCAGACTTGATGACCTAGTTATAAATGATTACAAATACAGGCCTGCCAAAGGCCAAACTCACATTACCAGGAATCTGCTTTTCCATTTATAGAGCTGATCTTTTCCTTGAAGAAATGACAGTAGCTAACACCATTTTTTTCATTACTGTACCAGGATTATATGTAATGCATTCCAATTTCCAAATTTAGAAATTAAATACTTTTCTGCATGTGTTTTGTAAACGATAGTATCTCCTGTTGATTAAGATATAAATATTTTGGTATTAATGATAATTTAGTTCCAAGTGAGGTTGTTGAAATTACATTGTTCTATGAATCCAAACCCAGTGGTTATTTTTAGATCAGGATTACCCTTAATCCCAGATATGAAATTCAGCATTCAGGTTACTTATTTTTTTCCATAAGCTCCTATCCACAAGCAAAAATATCATCCCACACAAAATTTTGGAATACAAACATACTCTGACTGGAATATTAGAATTAAGTTGAATTGAAGAAGAGATACTGATAAAATTTGCATCAGCTTCTGTAGGTATGAGTAACATATATGCAGGTCTGTGAATGAACTTAGAAAGCTTGGTGCTGTAAGAACAAGCAGGACATCTGAACAAATCAAAATGGATATAATCTGTTTAAGAAGATTCAGTCATACAGCCTAAGCCAAGGGAAAAAAATCAGAATGAGTGAAAGAACAGCAAACAGGTATGTCCTTATGTATGTTCCCTCTGGGTTCCTCCAAGATGCACAGAAGAAAAGCTCAAAGCTCAAACATTTTTAGCAGCTGTGTTCTCTTCTACAGATTCCTTTCCCTTTTTTAATGTTTGCCTTAACCACCAAATGTCAACCCACATGGCTATGTGTAAGTACTGAGAAAAAAATAGTAAACTTTCCTGTAGCTAGGCTCCTCATCTACCTAGGCTCTTTTGAGTGTCTATCTGGCATCTAAATGTATCCTGACACAAACTTTGTCCCAAGTGACAAAGATTTCATAGAAATTTACATTATATCTCTGTGCTTTTATTGTTTGCCTTTAACTATCATGTAAGTACCCCAAGACACATAAGCAGAGCTAGAGTATAATTATCCTATTTATTATGCTGATGCTTTCTCAATTATTAAACTGTTCCACCACAAATGAAAGCAGATTTAATGGCACAGAACCAGAGAAAAACATTCATCCAATATAAAACAGCTTTAGAGAATATTAAACTGCTGTGCTTGAGTCACTCTCATTATTAGAGATTTTTTCATAAACCTATAATGCTAGTAAGTATAAAGGTAAGTTAGCAACTAGCCATTTGTTGATAGCAACAAATACAAGATTAAGCTCTTCAAGATTAAAGATCTAGCTAAAGCTTGGCATCTCTAACTACTTCTTACAATTTACATTTATGTGTAGATTATGTGTACCGACTAAGCATTTTATTTATAATTTAGATAAAACTGGTTTTCTCGTGCTCTTTGAGGCTTGACCAAAAAATTCCTATTTGGTGCAGGATGTTATCCATAGAACTTAATGATCTTCCTGTTTTTCTGAACCCAGAGCCAACCTCTACTAAAAATAAAAGCCATGTGGTCAAGCTGTGGCACTCCCCACTGCTCCTGAGGCAGCAGAGAGGAGGCAGATGCTGGACAGCTCAACACCTCGAGCGCTGCTGGGTGCTCTGGTGTCCTCCCTGCCCACAGCCAGAGCTCCCTGGACACCAGGAGTGTGCCCAGCTCTGGGTGCTGCCCCACACACTGTCTGAGGCTCCTGCCCTGTCCCTTCTCAGGGCACAGCGGGCAGGAAAGGACAGCATCCAACAGCTGCTGAACATCAGGTGGAAATGAGACACTCATTTTCCTTCTGGAAGTTGAATAATTCCTTTATCATGCTTTTCTATGTGTTTTTTTACCAAGTGTTTTCAAAGCTCAGCTAATCAGAAAAAAAATACATAGCTTGAGATTTTCCATGTCGGCTGAAGGTTGTTTTTCTCCCCTGTCCTTTTTTTTTTTCTACTATTTTAAGAGGTATTGTGGATGACAGGAACACCAATTCATTCCCATTTAAAGCATTTTGAAGGAGAAAACAAATAATATTCACTGAATCAGATTCTCTCTCCCCCTCTAAAGGCAGATATTTCTGAGACTAGGACCTGGTATACAAAAATGGCCTTCATTCCAAATAGTGCCCAAAACCTGTATGCAATACAATATTTTTTCATTCACCATCATCCCTCCAGGAGCCTCAGAACAATGTACTAATGACTTACTAAAGACCTGTCTTGCAACTCTGCCACACTAAGTTAATCTAGGTCATTTCCCCAAACTGACTCTAGAGTAGCTATTTTATTCCTTCCTTCCAGTTTCAATTAACATTTCACATTTTCTGTATTAAGCTACAAACATCTTAAAGCCAAGATCACTACAAAGCTTTTCCTTTGAGAGTAAATCACAGATTCAATCTCTATGAAATTCAGTCACAGCCATGAATGTAAGGAAAAAAATCCGTATTAGGTTCTGTATGCTCAACAATTTTTATATATTCCACAGAAAAATAAGCAAATCTATAATCAGAGTAAACAAACTTAGGAATCTGAGTGTTTTCCAAATATGGAAGATTGACTCCTTTATCAAGGAAGTAGCTTTAGGTTAGTTAGCAATTGTCAGTAAACAATGTTGCAAGCAGTATCATTGTTCCCAGCAGGTCTACAAACAAAAAAGCCCTAGCAAGCTTCAGAGATGAAATAGATGCCTTTAAAAGCTTTAGCCCTCCCTAAGATTAATTTTCTTTCTATCTCAGCAGCACTGAAATATATTTTCCATCCTCAACACAATTCTAAAAGCACCATACGTCCAAAATTTCCAAGTTTAGATATGGAAAATTGGAGACTAAACTCCACAATCTCATAACTGTTTAAAAATAAGCATAAACTCTAGGGATGCTTTTAAACGAAAATCAGATCACTGTTAGAAAACTATAAAAGGCATCTGTGAATCTCAGTGCTTCATTCTGAGTGCTAGATGTGACAGAATTTGGCCTGTGGCAGATAATGCAGAGGAATAAAGTAGGAGCTGTTGATACTGAACCGCAGCTCAGCTGACACCACGCTACCTGGAAGAGGGAAACAGAGCAGCACAGAAAATGCCAGCAGGTTCTCATAACTGTGACAGATCACATTTACACATATTTTCCAGTGATTTCATTATGGACTCACCAAAGAACAGAACACTACCAAAATTACGCGGTTAACTGGCTGCAATTCCAACACATCCACAATAAACCCACAGGCAAACACCAGACCACAAAGACCTAAAATAGAGCAAAAGAGGGAGATGCAGACATAGAGCACAGGACTTCCCCTACCTTTTTGAGGTCTGAGCCACTGTAACATGCTGGTAAAGAGCAGGCAGATCCCTGCCTTCCTCAGCTCTGCTCAAAACTGACTCCAGCACAGCTCTTCCTGTTTGACCTTCTTATCTTTCCTGTTGATTGCACAGCCTGGCTTGGATGTGGCCAGTACAAAAAGTTGTCTATTAACCAATACTGTTAATTTCAAAACGTTGGTTTTTTGTTTTTTTTAAGAAAGAAACATTCCTGAGGATGGAGTTGTGCTACTAAAGTTCATCATGCAAAGCAGAAATGTATCGAGTGTGCTGGAAGGTTCATTCACACACTCCAACTTTTCAAAGCAATAATTCATTGTGGCATTTTGCATTGGTGGCTAAAAGGCTCCAAGGGACACATCCAGGCCATTGTGTTAGGAAAGCATTGTTCAGAAAAAAGTAATAAACTGTCCTTCAAATACAGGACAGGCCTTTGTCACCCCTTTGCTTTTGATTGTAAAATTAGATTTCTTGCTGTCATTAAAGCTGAAAAAAAACCTGATGACAAATGGTTTGACAAAAAAAATACACCAATATACTCAGGTTTAAATTGCAGAAGTGTATTATTTAGCAGATCTATCATGCACTATGCAGTATTAAATATCAGTTTGGGGAGTTGAGCAAGACTGTTATGGAATGCACAAAGGATTTATCTTCTGTGTAACAAGACTGATCCATATCCTAAATAACCCAAAAAGCCGAGGGATTCGAGGTGATGGGCTGTCCCCACTGCACTGCTGCCTTCCTACAGCTCTTGCCAGCAGGAGTAACAAACCAGACTCTTCAGATACCTTTGAGACCTTAGTTATGACTCCTGCCAGTCCATCTCAAGGAACATGCACTAAATAGTTGTTTTTAAACATTGGAAATCATGTATTAATTATAAATCAGGCTCTCATTTACCTTCCTTCATCCCATCACACCACATAAACTTGAATTATAAATGCTACTTCACACTGATTGGGCAGTCTGTTCCTGCAGTGTGCTTGGAAATTCTCCATCTTCCCAGAAGTTATGAAGATGGAAGGTACTCAACTGATTGTGCAAATCACAACCAACCAATCATCCCAGAGGGAATTAATTTGATATTGGACTATAATGCAGTACACCAAGCATACCATTTCAGAAGTAATTCATTTATGTAGCAACTATGCCAATAACATGAAATAACACGTTTCTGTCATCACTTTACTGACTAATTTTCCATGAATTTCATAACTAAGTCTTTTAATCACATTTATTATATATATATATTTGAAGAGAATACTTGGTTACATTTTAATACATCAGTTCCTCAATGGTATTACTCTTACGTGCTTTAAAGTAGTTTTGAAAAAAAACTCAGAGTAATTTAAACCTATATTTTTCCCAGTGGATAATAGTCTTTTAGTCTCTATTTCTGAGCCCAAATCATTGTAGAATCTATCACTGATTACTATGTCCCTAAAATCTTAAAATAAACAACTAATTTTTATATTAGAGTACTGAAATTAGGAGAGACACAACTCCCTTCAATAAACTCATAACAGAATAGCACCAACTGAACTCCAGGTTCCTTGGCTCCCTTTTCCATACTGTCATAAAATAGTTTGGGTTGGAAGGGACCTTTAAAAGTTATCTTATCCAACCGCTCCCTTCAATCTTCAACTAGATCAGAAACCTTCAGCTTCCTCTATGATTTTACTCTGAAGTCATGCTCCATGGTATTTCATCACACCACAGCCAGTACTTCAAACTCTTGGTGGTGTACATGGACATGTAGTTTAGGTGTAAAAAAGAAAAACAAAGTTTTCAGCTTTAAGGCCATGACATCAAAAGTTGGCCCTGGATTTCCTATTGTCTTATTGGAGCAGTATAATCTGCATTACAAAATCTGGGTGAATAACCTTATCAGACAGCTGCTCTCATGAAACAAGTCCAGAGATCAATACATTGCAGCAAATAGGAAAAAAAACAGAGGTGGCACAGATTGGCTTCTGTATTAGTAATCACTCCCCGCTTACTACATTCCGATTACTATGAATTGTGCTACCTGTTTCAGGTTTCCTTTTGCTAAAAAAAGGCTCCAAAGTGGTTTCTTCTAGTCAATTCTTTAACTAGTAAAATTACATGAAGATTTTATGGTCCCATTTATGTTGGATTGTTCCTGATCTCTTCAGAATTATTAAAAGAATCTGACAGGAAGCTGGGGAGGACGTTGGGTGTTGATACAAGACACTTCCTCTAATTGTCTCTCTCAGGCACTGCTTTTCATCATCCTGTTTGTCTGCCCTTCTGCAACTGCATGTTTGTCTGACCATTTTTCACTTCAGCAGCTTGTTTTAGGGAAAACAAAACATTTTAATATTAAGGCCAACTTATACCTTCCAATATAACTATTATTCCATCACAGCTGGGGAAATACCTATGAAAGATTAGTCCACCGCCAAAGGAACTCTAACTTGTAAAAATATTGGGGCATAACTCATTTGATTATTCATGGGAAAGTGACAGAAATAATTGTGGCAGCTTTAGGTGAGAAGGGATCTTTCTACACAAATTCCTGTCTGATTTCTTTCATCCCAAGACCAGTATATGTTAACAAGCTTATTGCCCCCTGCTAGAACCAATCATATAAAGATCCTGTTTGTTCCATACTTTGCTGAAACTAGCATTCTCCACTATTTACCTCTAGCATGGCAAATTTGAAATCACATAAAATACTGACTGCTGTCTTGGCTAAATAAGTCTCTGTTAGTTCCTCTTTCATCTAGTAATTGAGGTATACATGCTTAAAAAAAAACGTAATATTTCTCTTTAATACAGTATTATGCAATCTGCATTAAAAAATTCAAAAAGAAATATCAATGGAGACCCTATCTGTGAAAACATTTAGTTTGAAGTACTAACTCACAGTGGTAACATTTTAGCAAACTTACCCAATTATATTAATTCTACCCAGATTATCAGCATGCATAGCGTGCCTGGGTATTAATTGTGCTGTGTTCATGCTATGATGACACACAACTTCCACAGAAATAGGTTTAGCCATATGTTTCCTTTTGATTAGCATGTTATCTCTCCACAGCAACTGCATATAGCTAAAGTGCTTTCTTCTGGTCTCCTGTCATCTTTGCATCTGCCTGCATGAAACCCAGATAGCTTCACTTCCCCCAGGTCTTGAAAGAACACCATCCCAGCTCCATAGCCAGGTTCAGAAAGGAAAAACAGAAAACACAGAAACACACTGCCACCCATACGTACGGAAATGGTGTCGCCTTACAGTCTGCAGGAAAATGCTGAGTCAAATCATCCAGCTGCTACAGCACTTACACAATTCCTGAGCTATTCACACAGCCCAATACACGATGGCTGAGTTTGCTTACAAATACCAAATGCTAATAATAGATGTTACTGAGCTTGTTATTCCCAAGCACAAGAAGGTCCAGAGTACACACCTGACACAGCTTCCTCCCAAGTCTAGCATCTGCCAAGAGCCACTGCTACTCTCTTGAAAACACTTCTATCTGCAGACCAAAAAGCCAAAACACTCCTAACCAAGGAAGCCCATATTCAAATCTCAGCAGGCAAAAGGGGACCCAGTCATGACTGGATTCACAATTCCATCTCAGCCACAAGCATGGATCATAGGCCTTCCCACAGCAGGGAATGAGAAAACTTCTAGAAGAGTCTCATCAGCTCAGAATAAAAATTGCAATTATCACTCACCACTTAGAATGCCTAATCACTAATACTTAGACTAATAAGTCATTTCTGTAATTAATGGCTGAGCAGGATTTATTCTCTGCCCCAGAGGAATAACAGGCTCCCCCAATCAAGCACAAACTTTGGAGTTCCATGCAACAAAGAAAGCACATTATTTCTCAATCACCCCAAACCAAATACACTGAGAGAATTTGTATTCACAAGCTTCCACACAGAAAATGAGCTTTCCCTACTTTTCTTTCATCTTGCAAGTAGAATTAAATTCCTCTTATCTACTGGAATTAACAAACCACTTGGCAAATAGAGCCTCTAAAACACCCAGGTATCAAGAAATTAGGAAATATATGTTGACATGGAAACAAAAATTCTGTTCATGTACAAACCTCCAACTAAAAGAAAGGAAAAAAAAAAAATCTATATTCCAAGCAACTCCCACAGAACATAATTTTTAAAAAAAAGAATTAGTTTTTACCCTTGACAGGCTAAATCCCCACCTTTCACAGCATTACAGGGAAATGCAAGGAAAAATAGGTACTTCCTTTTATAATTAGGTGAAGTGATTTTTAATTAAAGGTTAACTGTTTTCAGCTGCTTGACATTTGCAGGTAACAATAAAATAAGAATTTATTCTTAGGTAGACCTTACAGGTAGCCAGGAAATAATGATATATTATAATCATATATTGAGGAGAGATTATTTGTTATGCTGTTCAAATGGATTTGGTATCTCTTCACAGGGTCACATGTCCATCAAGGTTGGAAGAGACCTTCAAGACCATCTCGTCCCTCATTAAACATTTAGAAAAAGGAACCGCTCAAAGCTTTTTCCTGGAATAAGATTTCTCACTGAGGTTGTCACAGCTTTTCTGCTGTCCTTTAAAGTAGAGAAAACTATGTCAGTATATCTAAAACTGTTTATTCTGAGGAGGGGATAAGAAAGCCACAGCTCCTTGATCTTAAAAAAGAAGGGGGAGGAGCAGCAGCAATGAATATTTAGTTCTGCTTCAATTCCTTCTCCCTTCTGAGGATTTGCATAAATGTGTACTATTTGAAATGTATTTTTATATTTCTATATACATATGCAATTCTTTTCTTTACTAGCATGCCAGAGCACTTCTGGGATGGATAAAAAGACTTTCAAGAAAGAAGCACTTACAACCCTTAGCCATACTCTGAAACACTTAATTTGCAGAACTGAAATTTTACCCATCTGTTTGGTGATTCTGCTTAGTGCTAAAAGTGCAGGGCCATGGAAATTTATTTATAGGAGCTTGAATATATGTGGAATACAGATATCTCCTGAGCTAGTTTTGGCATTGAGAAAGTAAATTTTTACTTCCTTAGGCATTCAAAAAGTGGAGAAAAGTTATTTCAATATGGATTCAATAGAAATGAAGGCTTGCTTTTGGCTTTCCTAATGCTCTGAGGAAGAACATGCCTGAAGGAATATCTGGAAGACCAAAACCAATAGATAGCCATCAGGATAGAAACACAGAATTTCAATTTATCATCCTATAAGCTCTGTTCCATTCACTAAGTACAACGTGGTTTAATGTCAGAAGTTTTCCCTTTGATCAAGGTAGCCCAAAATACTGTCTTCCTATAGTTTGGGATTTCCAGCCACCAAAATGTCTGCAGTAGAGAAAATTCTGTAGTTATACCTTTGACTTAAACAAATAAGTATAAAAGTCTGGCTTCACATAAAGCTAGCAAAATAATTGGAATTTTTCCAAATTACTGCTGCCCTCTAGTTGAGACACAAAGAAGGGTTTACATGTCCATTTTTTGCAGCTTTAGCTGTTGGTCTAAGATATAATTTCTACTGAAAACCTTCCTCTCACATTTATCTTTTTAGACCATTTGGCCACAGGTACCAGAACTAAGTGTATTAAAAGGTGTTTATAAACATAACAAGCACAACATTTTCTGCTTAAGTATCCAGCCTTGTATGCTTGAGATAGTACTTCTTATAAGAAGAATAAAACCTTTAAAAGGAATAGTGCAACACTCAGTCTTGAGAAATATGAGGAATGATTTTCTATTTATCAGGGAAAATCTAAGACAGTGGAACATTTGTCAATATGGATCTTAAAATCATGAAAACTCTAGATGCTTCCTGTCTGAAATTTAGCCTTGGAACCATCTTACAATTCCATTTATGGACTTTTGATTAAATCAACTTTACTTGCACTGGCCACCACAGACAATGATGGTGTGAATGTGTGGGGGGATGCTATAAAAGATTCCTACTAAGTTTGAGGCTATGCAGCTAAACACAAACATTTTAATAAGCATTAACGTATTTTGGACTCTCTCCATTAAATGCACAGCATGTTTCAAGTCCATTAATTATATTCAGTGATATTTTTTCTACTTTTTCCCATGTTTGGGAAAAAAAAAAAAAGTTTCCATTCCTTCTTTTTTTTTTTTTTTTTTCCTAGTTGACATCTGTACATACAGATGCTATCCACAATCCCCATGTAAACTTCAAGTTCTCTTTTAGGTAGGCTTGGTCCAGGTCATTTCATACAGATTGAGACCTTCCCCTAGTGAAGCCTGGAGAGCAACACTGACAGTAGAGGACAGCTTTGTTGCAGTGAGGACACAGAGAGAAGTATCAGTCACAGCTGCACTTCTTCTAGGGCCTGATGTCTCAGGAATGTTCACTGCCAGAGTGGGCTGAAAGCTCCTGCAAGCTGTCACACATCTTCCCAGGCAAAGCCTCACTTAAAGACAGTGCTACATGAGAATTTTATCACTTCAGAAGAGTTTATATTCTGCTGGCATGAGGCTGTATTGTATGTTGGTTTTTTTATATAAGAACACTGTTAGATATGCAGTGTAGGATGAGGAATGGGAAATCAGCACATCAGGCTGGGCTGAAAAACAGAGTTAAATTGACTCAAGGCCAATGGATTGTAATATCATCTACTCCAAGGGAGAATCTGTAGCTTCATATAAGTGGCTTTCCAAGGAGTCACATTTGCAAGGGATCACAATATGCTTAATAAGTGTTAACTTCTCTGCAACAAAAGGGATCACATTATCCTTCTTGTTTACTACAGAAACCACAACATTATTTACATGTTTACTGTTGTATTGATATCAGTGGTTACACAGACTGTGTGACATTGCACTGAAATCCTTGCAAGCTTCATCTGCCATTCCCAAATTAAAATTAAATTTTTGCCAATGTTTTTTACAAGTGTAGTGACTTTCATATGATTCCTGCTTTGTTTTGGCTCTTCCCCAAACCCTTCTCTGCATTTGTATTCCTGCCCATTTCATTGCTGTAACCTTGGAGTTTGTCATCCTTGTGTGTGAATTCTATATGGATGCTCATCATTACCTGCTAGACTTCCTGCCATGTGCAGGCAGCCTGAGACATTAAAATTTATTTGTTCTGACCAACTTTCCAAAAGCTGACTGCTGACATGAGAGAACAGTCCTTGATTGTCTCACTGTAACAAAGATTTCTTTCATCCTCAGCCTTTGTTCCCTTTGATGTTATTTCACGCTTTCTGTTTTCAAAGTTTGCCTGGGAGTTTTATGTGACCTACTGATCATAACACATTTAGGTTTGTAATGGTTAATGGATGTCCAAGTTATAGCTGCTGATGCAGTGTTATACTCTTCCCACGGTGTGAGAGTATCAAAGTTATTATTGACATCTTTATAGTGTAGCTCAGACATCTTAATATAGTGCCATGTTATTATTTCATTACGGCTGCTTCACACTAATTCATTATTTATCAACACGTGTGCTTCTGGCTCAGTGAGTAGCTGGCAATTTATTCCCATACCCAGAATCTTATTTTCAGATCCCAGTTTGTTACTCTTCTGGAACTTCAGACTTGCCTTATGTTTTATTTACTATCAATGTCATTGCAATACAACAAACAGGGTAAGGTGGTGGAGAGGTAACTGCTGTCACTGGCTGCAAACACAAGGGTGCCTTATTTTGCC
This sequence comes from Poecile atricapillus, assembly GCF_030490865.1. Lineage (NCBI taxonomy): Eukaryota > Metazoa > Chordata > Aves > Passeriformes > Paridae > Poecile > Poecile atricapillus. The sequence goes on along the minus strand of NC_081252.1, from coordinate 65,837,005 downwards.
AACTGCCCCAGTACCAGTAATTCTGTGATATAGTAATTTTAATGTCAAAAAGCCCAGAACTCAAGATGGAATTAGTCATAAAATTGGAGAAGTTTAAGTCTAGTTACAGGACTGTAACTCGGGCAAAATAGGCCATCCCTGAATTCCTAAGAGGTATATGACACCAGGAAAATAAAACTAGAAATGTTTTTCACACAGAGATGTCTAGGGAGATTTCTTTACACAAAAGAGAATAAGAAAAAAGCTAAAGAGAGGTCATGATAGCATGTCATGTCAGGTTCTTAATCTTCTGTGATACAAAAGAATTTCTATGATTGAATTAATAGGAATAGTACATATTTCTGTAAATTTATATAACATGATTGAAGGATAATTTGTCATTTAAAACATAAGCACTTAAAAATACATTATGGTAAACTACAAGATTTCTTTTGTCTTCCAGAAGACATACCAGCAGTCAAGACAGCATCTTAGATTGAAAATCAGCCTATAAAGTAGATTTCAGGTTAAAAAGTAAAAATTACTGGATCCTTAGAAGCTTAAATTCAGTTTTCAGGACTATACAATAAAACTTAAAGGCATGAAATACAGAGCTGCACAATAACATTTACAAAAGCAGGTCTAATTTATGTGATTTTTTTCTGAGTTATTTTTGGCTTGGTTTTTTTTTCTTCCCCCCCCCCCCCATTAGTTATCTATTTCTGACAACTTCAGGAGGGTTTAAACAACTAATAGCATCACTGGCACAAACTAATTGTTCTTTTAAGTTTCACTCCAAGCTGGTATTTGGTCTGAAAATCCTGTGATACTGTGTCAGCTTTGAACATGAAGCCAAGGGAAAATTTCACCAGGTTAAACAGCTGCTTGGATTTGTAGTTTTCTATAGGCTGGATTAGCATGTAAATCACTTCTGGCAACTGGGTGGATAATGGCTTTTTTCACAATTTTTTTTTGTTTTGCTTTGTTTGTTGATGTTGTTTTGGTTGGTTGGTTTGTTTGTTGGTTTGGGTTGGTTTGTTTTGTTGGGTTTTTTTGGAAGAGATAAAGGTTCTTCCTCATTCCAAATGCAGAAGTTATAGTTCCTCTCTCTCTGTCTCTCACTGGACCCTCCATCATTGATTGAGGTGCTTTTAAAATATGACCCCTCTCATATGGCAATGACCTAAAACACTTTGCAGACAAATAATCAAATGAAAGTAATAATTTTATTGTCCTGGAAGACCATGACCACCCTGAAGATGGAAATTCCAGAAATATTAGAAACAATCTTTTTTTTTCTTGCTTCAGCTGGACCTTTTTTAACTGCAGACACACTATGTTGAATATTTTCTTTTCCATTACATTCACAGTGCTCCCTCTTTTTTCCTTTACATGAAAACATATTCCCTTACTTGAGGGGAGATACATAAAGATATATTCCCATATGTGAGGAGGATGCACTTCTGATAACTGGGATGATTACAAATTCAGTAGAGAGTGAAAATTTTATTTTCCTGATATAGCTAATACAGTACAGCAGGACATACAGTTCAAATGCACATGGACAGTAAAATGCAAAGTTCTCCCATAACATTGTCCAAATAATATTAGTGGAGAAACTTTAGAAAGCACATCTATGCTAATAAGTAAACTTGTCTTGCATAGCATTTTTCAAGCTAAAAAAAATAATATAAAAAAAAAGAAAACAACACTCTTAGAATAATTCAGGATGACACTGAGGACATGAAGGAAGAAGCAGGATCATCAGGTTTGCCAGGTGCCAATTGAATTCCCAGTAATGACAGATGTGCTGCAAAGTGCTGACAGGTGAAAGGCTGACTTTTCAGCCTTCTTCACAGTAGCTGAACAAGCTGATTGCTTTCAAAAATGAAAATCAAGAGATGACTGCCCACTAACCTGAAACTGGTAACAAGAGGCTGAATATTTCAGTGTACAAAGAGTGTATCTGCCCATTCTATAGACAGATCATTGTCCTGAAAGATTTGAGCTATTTCTTCTGTGAGACTGGGTACTCAGTTTGAATTGTTAAGTATAAGCCTTCTTGGCAACTCTTTCTGGATGGTTTCACTTTGACAGTGAAGCCATCAATTTCACCCCACTTTTACTATCAACCCTTTCAAGGCCTGCTTCTCAGAGGAAGAGACAATGTCTTTCTGGAGAGCAAGGATAACATCAAATCCAACAGAATTCAGAATAAATTCTGACAATTATTTTTTCCATAGACCAGTCATGCACTGAACTGTGACCTCTTCCCAAGTAATGTTTGTGTCATCTGTGTCATCCATGTTATTGAACTATCTCCAAAAGTCATTGGAGCAGGGTTTTTCCTGAATAAGCTTGGAGAAGATCTTTTTTAGACAGTAGACCTTTTAAGTGCTGATTACTGCCTTGTTCATTGGTTGGGGTAATGGGTTCTTACCAGAAGCAGACTGTGATTTTTCCAGTGGTTCACATGTGCTCCTAATCAAGCTTGTGGCAGGTGATATTACCCTAAACAAGGGAAAAGTTGAATTTCATGGCCTGTTTCTCACAGTGTGCCCTAAGATCTGGCACTGTGTGGGCACTTTAAGAAATTGTGTAGTAACCTCGACATTTAAGTTGTCTCTATGACTTGTAGGAAAAACTTCCAAAACCCTCTTATGGCCCTGCGGTTCTCACTGCAATGAATGATGAAAGGCTTTAGCAAGCATTCTCCCTTTGCACTGGGACACAGCAGAAGGGTCACACTGTCTTTTAGGAGCCTTCAAGCCCAAGGAAGTTTCCTCTCCATTACCCTCAATATGGATGGTACACTCACCACGTTCAAGACAAGAGTTCTGTCTAACTAGACTTTAAAAGCAACACTTATGCATAGCCACACTAACATCACTTTGATTAATCACTTAAGATTGCCTTGAACTCATGATGGTTATTATATGCAAAGACACTTCATGATTAAAACCAAAGTTGATAATCAAACAATAAAACTCCAGAACAAATGACAGAAAGTGACAGATAGTAGTATGGTACTGAAGTTGCAAGTCACCCATTTTAAAGAATGACTAACTAGAGTAGGAGTGAAGGGTAAAATCTGACAGAGCAGTGCAAATTCATAAGTGACACAGAGAAAGTGAACAGAGAATTATATGTTTGCTTTCTCTTCTGCTACAATAATGAGTAGGCATCAAGTAAAAACAGCAAACAGCAGGTTCAAAACAACAGCAGATAGTTCTTCACACCAGACTGTTCAGCTGTGAAATTCCCTGCACAGGATGCTGTAGTTGAAGCATGCGTGGGTTCAAGCTACAACTGGACAAGACAACATTAGAAAATCCACAGAAGATGCTTCTGAACAAAGAACACACATCTGGCTCAGGAAATCCCCTCAGCAGATACCCACTGATGGTGGCTGTCAGGAATGGGATGTTACTTGTTTGGATTGTCTGATCCTGTGGCTGCTCGGATTGCAGGTCCACATTCTTCCTGACACAGTGATTATGTCCAGGGGTTCCCCATGCACATCATACAAACGACATTAAGAGCCATAAGCTACTGCTATTCTTACACAGAACCAAGGACCATGATTCTCTATCAAAGTGTGACATGTAAACACTGCTACAAAGCTCATCTATCTTCCATTTCAAATGGAGGTTGGGAAAGCTGTGTAGGTTTTATGCTTACAACTGTAAATTAAATTATAACTTTTAGGCAACTTTCAGTGGAACAGAGAGTAATCAGCAGACTGATATTAATGCAAAGCGAGTCTTCACGCCCCTGTTTCCTCACGCTGTTACTGTAACCCCAAGCTGCCCTGAGCCCAGTGTGAAATCAGCATCAGAGCAGCTGTGCAGTACAGCACGCTTATGCAACCACGCTGGCTGCTTTTGTATTTGTTAAAACAGATGTTTGTTTCTACTTTAAAAAATCCCATTAGTTCTCACAGAAATAAATCAGATTTTCAGATTGATGAAATACTGAATAAATCGGTATTTAATAAACAAATGGCGTTAGTAGTAATTGTGTGCCCTCGTACTTTCCAATCCAAATCAGGGAAAGTTCACCTGATCCGGAAAGCCCTGCTTCCCCTGCTAAACGCCCAGACTTTCTGCCAGCACCTTTGGTGCGATGCAGCGCTGCCTGGGAGTCGGGGCTGCGCTGAGGAACAGCTCAAGCATCCTCATCGTCACTGCGCTTCGGGGACAAGCCGGAGCACCTGTGCACCTCACTGCTCTGCTCGGGCATCATACGAGCCGAGCACAAGCGGGACGGGAAAACGCAGGAGATCTCAGCCACAGGGCGAGGGAGCCCGGACTGCGCGGTGGAGGCCGGCAGGTGGGAGCGGGCTGCGGCTCCAGCCGAGATCTGGGGAGAAGTTTCTCCGGGGCGGGGGTGCTGCAGCAGCTCTGCCCGCAGGAGCGGCGGGGCCGGAGCCGCCCCCGGCCGCAGCAAGGCACGGAGGGGGATGTAGTCCGCGGGCGGCGGCGCGGGGCTGCCTACACTTCCCAAGGTGCCGCCGTGCGGAGCGGAGCGGAGCGGAGCCGAGCGGAGCGGAGCCGGCCGGACTGCGGTGCCGGCACCTGGCGGCGGGGGCGGAGAGCGGGCCCCGCTGCGCGGCGGGCGGGGCCGGGCCGGGGCCGCCCGCGGGGCCGCGGTGACGGCGGCGGGAGCGGGAGCGGCCCCTGCTGCGCGCCATGAGCACCGGCACAGGTAGGCACAGCGGCGGCCGGGACCCCCGGGGTGGCGGGGCCACCTTTGGCGCTGCCCAGCTCGGGTCCGGCTCGTTGCCGCGCGGGGTGCGGGCAGCGGCAGCCGGGTAAAAATTGCTCACCTAAAACCACCCGAAAATACGAGAATGTGTGTGCGCGCCTGTCGCGGGGGGAGCTGCCGCAGCCTCGGGCGCTGCCGGAGCCTCGGGCGCTGCCGGGCGGGAGGGGCTGCGGATCCTCCGCGGTGCGGGCGGCGGAGCCCTGAGCGGGGCTCCGGCCGAGCCGCCCCCGCCCCGGGTATCCCCCGCAGCCCCGGCCGGAGCCCCCGGGCAGGACGGGCCGGACCGGCCGCGGCCGGGCCGCCCTGAGTCCATCCCCCCGCCGGTACCCGGCGGCTCGGGGGTCTCGCCGCGGCCCCGCAGCCGGGCTGCGCTGGGGGTGGCATCAGCCGGTGCCCCGACCCGCCCGGCATGCCCGGCTTTTCAGACGGGGATAATTGGGTTAAAAGCCCGGCCTTTTCTGCTGCCCGAGATACTGTGGTGATAGAAAAGGTGGATATTGGGGATGTGCCACGGAGCCCAAGCTAGGATTGCCGCCCGGAGGAATCCAGTTGCTCAGGGCAATACAAAAGTAATTCATCGTGTGATACACGCAGGATTTGAGAACTGACTTGGTACTATATTTTTTTGGCAATTCAGCATTTATCTGCCATGTGTGTCGGCGGAGGGTGGTTACTTCAGAGCACAGCTGATCGCAAAATATTACAGTCCTTAAAGCAAATGCAGGGTTATGTGCAGAGGAGGAGGGGACTGTGGGAGCTGGTTGTGTATTTCGTTTCTGAGGGTAACTGTAGCGCTAAATATACGCTGTACCACAACAGCAGGGAGAGGCTGAATGGCTGCAATTATGTGGTGACTCTGTATGTCAACACGCTTAATCATACCGCATCCTCGCACCGAGCCCATGGCAGCCTGGTGCAAGCGAAGAGGAGAGCGAGCTCCCGGTTAGGATAGTGAGCGACCTGGGGTCAGGCACCTGCTGCAGATTTCAGCTGAGAACCTAGTCTGGCATTTCCTCATGTCTCTTGATGGCGTAAGTGCTTTCGTGTGCTGATTGTCCACGTTCTCACATGGTCTGCAGGTGAAACGTGTACTGCCGGTCCTCTCTGTGGAGGTGCCCAGGCTAAGGCAGGTGTGCAGGTGAGAGCAAAGCGTGTGTTGCAGGGTGTTTGAACTGCCATAGAAATCCCAAGTCTGTTTCCTGTCTTCAAAGAGCATCGAGATAGTTAACAGGGATGATAACAGCTCCTTTGGCACTGGTGAAACGCCAGTAGGGAATCCTTTCCTTGGTTGCCTGGCTGTAATTTTGAACTGAAGAACATTAAATACTGAGGAATGTTTAAATTCTATTGTGGTAGAACTGAGCATGATAGAGGAAATATTAGAGTCCAAATTTTTCTCTATAAAATATTTAAAATGTCAATTAAATAGATTCTAAAGTTATAAACCCGGTAGAGAAGTTAGTACAGACTCGACACAATCCTATCTCAGTAATTGCTCCAAACGTGGTGTAAATTAAATAGCAAAAATGAACAGTGCCAAGATAAAAATAACATCCTGGGAAAAAAGAGAGTGGAAAAAACCCTTGAGAGTTCTTAGGTCTCATTTGAAAGAATAACTGGCAGTTTTAGGAGTTTTAGTTTTAAGTATAGGGTTAGCTTTGATCTTTCCAGATTTTGATTTTGTGTGTCTGTGTAGGCTATGTAAACAACCTGCAATCAATTCTCATGATAAATTAAATGTGAGGAGCCCATATCTACTCAGTAAAATCAATGGAAATTTTCCATTAACATTGATGGGGCAAGTACTGTACAACAAATTCAGTGCCACGGTTTGTCTAAAATTGCTGTTCCCAAAAAATTTTCACCAGAATTACTATGGAAAGGCTTTAATTCAAAGTTTGCTGTTTATTGTAACAAAGATATTTCTGGTTCTGCAAAGAAAACAGGGTGCAGTGGGGTGTTAAAATAAGCCCCACACAAGATCAAATGAGTTTCTGCCTGGTAATCTAGGAGAAATCCCCAATATTTCTTTTACTCTTGGATGGAGCAAATCGTTGTGGATCTGCCTTATTACTTCAGAAACTTTTGCTCAGTCTGTGTCCCCTCTTGCACCAAGGCAACACATCATTCACTGTCTGTATCAAGAGAGTTTCGGGCAGTGCTGTGACACTGCTTTATCACTTTAACCATAAGATTTGGCATTAGATACAGAAATTCTTCTGTTTGGTAAATGTGATGTAGATTGTAATGTATTGATATAAATAATACAGTTAGAAACGGTTCAGTAGTACATGCATTGAGCCATTGTCCTGGTGAAGGGCTGCAGACTCATGCTATAATTTTAAATCTAGAAAGCATATGATCATCTGGTAGAGTAAAACACAACTCAGATGCATTATTACATATGTTGTAATTAGATTTTTCCACACATGATTTTCCTTAGCTGCTTTCTATATACTTACCGTTGGTCTTGGCTGAAACTATTTCTAAGAGCCTATTCACTGCTTTTTGTACCTGGGAGATTTGCCTGAAGTGGTTGTGCTTTTAGGATACTAAAGGTACTTTCAAGAGTTTATAATATGGCTTTCAGTCTAATAAGTCAGTTCTTTGTCATCTTGAAATCATAGCAAGAAGAACAGAATAGGTTAATTATTTGAGATTGTGAAAATGAGGTTCTCCTCAATTTCCAGAAATAGGGTAACATGATGTCTACTGTTTAAGTGCAAAAAGGGAATCACAGAGCTAATTACATACTAGGTGAGTTATCTTAGATTAGATTAAATTAAATGTCATGACACAAATTCACACAGCTATTTAGTCTTTAAACTATTATATTAAAGGGCCAATTTGATTGCATGGATCAGAGAACAGCTAATCGAGTGTCACAGCCCAAATGGAGCAGGAATGTTGTGGCTCTGGTTACAAAAGAGGTTACACAGGTTGGTCACACAGGGTCCAGCTCTGCTTGGAGATGATTAATTCCTTTGCAAAGTACACATGCAACTGTGCTGATAGGAATCTTCCCTAGAGACAATAGTTATGATTGTTTCAGACTGTGCTATATTTTATACTTAGATACAGCATTTTTCTTTCAGCCTTTCGTTCTGAGCACTGGTAAAAGAGCATTGAGTTACTAGACAGGAGCACCAGGAGGTCAGCTTGCTTTGGAGTTTACCAGCTAATGAACATGTTCATTAATGTTCACCTTATTAGATGCAATCCTGCATGTTTCATAATTAAACAAGAGCAGAGCTACTTCATTTCATTGCTGTTTTATCCAAGTTTCCCTGAAGAAATAAACAACGACTTGTATTTCTTGATGGTACTTTCTTCCTTTGAGGTTGAATTGCAAAGACTGTATTTAATTTCTTAGACTGTAAAAAACAGGAAACTGTATCTTGGGATTTGTTAAGGTTCTGGGGGATTCTTTCCAGCTCTTAAGAGAATGGTTTAAGCTCAGTGTATGTATCTTTTAAATGGCAGCATGTTCTTGGATGGTGGAAACACACAGCACAGTTAGGAGAGGGTGAAGTAGGTCAGAAGAGATTCTCAGGTGATGTCACATCAGCTGGTAACTCCTGACTGCAGGACATCCTGTCTCTCAGTGGCCTTTACATGCTGCCTGAGTGCTGCAGTCCATCTCTGGAGAGGTGGCTAGTTCTGCTTGACAAAATCTAGATATTTGGCTTTCTGAGTGAGGCCTCCTTCTTTCCCACTTGCCTGTCTTCAGTGCAGTACTGAGCACCCTTCTGGGCTGGTATGGGCTGGCAGCTGTTCACATCTGACTGCCCCTGCAGTACGATGTACATGTAATATGCCTTCAGTTTTGCTCCTCGGGACATTATTGCTTATGTACTTAATCACCAATAATTATCTTTGACATAAGAACATAGAGGGCTAAGAAATGTAGAGAAAATTGAGAAATGCAAGTATGGCTACAGAGGTAACTTTTATCTCTCTTCTTCTGTGCAATGGGATGGCCAACATTCAAGGAGGAGTGAACAAATCCTGATTTTAGTTTTGCTCGATTTGACAAACAATTCCTCTCTACCCTACACAGATTAAGGCTTTAGCAGTGGAAACTCCTCTCTCCTGACTACTGTTAATTAAAGCTCACTGCTGCATTTTCCCATCCTGTAGGCGTTTGCTGGTGTCATTAACTCACCTTTGGGCCTTGGGTTCTCCAACCAGGCACCCAGCACTCACAATAATTAATTAAACATGCTTGTGTTAGAAGGGCTTGTGCTGCATGGGGCTGTTGGAAACAGAGCTTTGGAAGTGCCAGGATGAAAGAGCTGGGTGTCTGCACAAGCCCAGCATCAGATGGAGGGCAGTGCATGGGCCTTGGAGATTATTGCACAAATTGCTGGCTTGCTCTCTGCATCCTTAAATGTAACCTTAAGGCAAACATTTCTGAATTTAGATTATTCCCTGTGTCAAGATCCATTAGCAGCGTGTCAAGGTCCATAACTGTTACCGTCTGAAATGCTGGAATGGTTTTTTTCACAGCTTATTAGTTGATGTTCGTGCTCTGAAATGTAGATGGAATATTGTTTTGCATGAAGCATGGTTATTTATCTTTCCATTTCAGACAAGAAATGTGAGATGAATAAAAACTTTATTCAGTTAATATTTCTGTAGCTTTAGGAGACTTTTTTTCCCCTTTCTCTGTAAAATCAAATCCTTCTACTGACATTAGTCAAATTGAAGAATCTCTTGATCTTACAGGACATGTTTCTTTATCTGTAGACTGAAGAAAACAAAGTCTAAATGCAGTTGGCCGTGAAAAATGCACATTCCTGAATTGCAAGAAATCACTAGTGATATTTAGAAAATGCTTAAATGTTCTTTATTACAGGTTGGGTTTTTTTCTACTTAGAAACTGTTATTTTTAGGTTTAAGTAATGCTGTCATTGTAAAACAGTAACAGATTGCATTCCTCCTCATGGTGGATATGAAGAACAAGTGTGTAATCTTGGTTGTTACTGCATAGTAGCTGCTCACAAATGCAGCATCCAGTTCCTTGGGAAGTTTTCAAGTACATCTTCTGTCAGTTCATTTCTAGCATGAGGCACTATGGTACTTCAGAAGAGGATGAAATGTGGTTCCTCTTCCCTTTTGCCAAGTTAATTTGTGCTTCAGTGGGAAAAAATTCCCTCCCCTGTACTGGTTTATGGAGGGCAATAGCTGGGTACGGTGTACAAAGGGGGAGCACTAAGCATTCAGTAGTTGTGTTCCTTCGAGTCTATTTCAGGCAGTGACAAAAATTGAATTGCTGTGGTACTGTTTGTGTGGTAAAATTCATGGAGAAGCAAGAGTTAAAGTTTGGTGCATATCATATGAAGAACAAGCCACAGAACCTGTTCTGCTTAAGTGTCAGGCAAGAGCTCTTGTCACTTTAAAAAATAGGTCATATACTTCCTTCTCCTCCTAAGTATGTGACTTAGAGATTATATGACATAGAGTGTATGACTTAGGATAAAGGGAATTTCAGAAGCGATTCATAAGGCAGTTTACTAGTTGATGTCTAAATATATACTGGGATCTTCTCTGCTGAGCAACTCTGAGTGGGACTGAATGAATGGGCAGCCTTGTATGCAGGGGTTCATTTGGAGAGTTCTTGATCAGAGACCACTTTGGTTTTTTCTTGGCTTATTTTTACCTCTGTCAAGAGAGTTTACACAGGTACATTTATAAATCCTAGATTGCTGTACATTTTGCAGTTTAAAATAATGGGAATGCTCTAGAAGTCATGAAAAATACTTTTACAGTTTCCTTTTTGTTTTTGTTTCAGTCACCTTCATTTGCTTTGCTCTGTTTACAAGTTCTTCCCCTCTCTTTTCCTGTGGGTGTTCTCAGTATTGCAAACTCGGCTGCAAGTCAAACAGGCTTTTCTGCTCTTTACCTTGTAAGAGCTCACTGAGGATATTTGATTGAGTTCAGCTGAGAAGTTTGGCTTTGTGGGGTGTTGTAGGGTTTTCTTTGGCTTTGCAATGCCAGCAGGATGAAGGCAATCACTCGGTTACAGTTTTACATGCAACACAGATAAGGAGGATCTAATCTTTAAGGTCACATATACAGTTGTGTACTGATACCAAAGGAAACCATAGAAATGGCTGTGTTGATGTGTTGATGAGAGGAAGAGGGGAATGGAGAAGGATTTGCAGCCAAATGTCGTAGCTGGGACACAAGGCGCTTGGGAACAGCTGGGGCTGTGTGTCTGTCGCGCGTGTCTGGCGCTGGCTCCACACCTCAGCCCTGTGACTCGCACATATGCTCTCTGTTCTGCTGCCTGCTAACCTGGCTGCGAGTCAGCCTTGCCAACTGCAGGGCTTCTGCCTGTGCTCTGAGCCTCCGTTTGCTCGGCAGCTCCTGCCCTGCTCAGACTGGGCTCAACCCTGGGCTCTGCCGCTGGCTTCAAGCAGTGACACAAACATTCCTGGGTGCAGGAGATGGGTAAATACTGGTGATGAGGGAGGAGAGTTGTTTTGCACTGACCTTTCCATGAGAAATAGTGTAATTCAGCTATGATGTTCCCACCCACTTGGTCAGCAGAGCGGACCTGCAGTGAGTGTGGTGAGGGAAGCTGCTGTGCGCTTCTCTTGAGAGTGTGGCAGGCAGGGAGAGGGGCTGGAGAGCTCTGCCCTTGATCCACCTGGAGAAGACAAGACAGAGGGGAATTGAATTGTGGTTTTCAACCCCCTGATGGCTGGGTGAAGGGGACATGAAGCAAAGCTCCTCTCACAAAGACATAGAAAAAGGGCCAGAAGCAGCAGTCAGAAGGAGTAGCAGGAGAAGTTCATGCTTGGTTGTAAGGAAAAGTGAAATCCCAGTGAAAGTGCTTGAACCCAGGAGGGAACCAAAGAGGGTAGCAGAGGAGCTGTCAAATCTCCAGCCTCTGAGATTTTTAAAATTTAATAGGCCAGGTTGCTCCAGCAGTTGCCAAACTGAAGATGGACCTGCAGTCAGCTGGGTCTCTGGGCATCTGGTCCAAAGTTTTCAGAGGGTATTTAAAACTGTACTTAACCATGACTGCAGAGCATCTGTTGAGGGTATTTAAAATTGTACTTAACCATGATCCACAGGCAGATGAATCTTGAATGTTTTGTGTGGCCATTTACCAACCAATCTCCCTGGACATGTTTTGATAGCTTATTCCTGCCTCGGAAAATTGGAGAAAAACTAGTATCAGCTGCATGTATGAACAGTGGTAAGCTTTCCTGAATCAGACCCCATGGAGAAACAAGGTTTATGTATCACAAATCTCTTGAACAATTGCCTAAAGATGCAGACCTCTCCTGGGGGTTATGTATGTGCAGCTGTAGAGCACCTCCTCAACTGGGATGTGGAGTTTGGTGTGAAAACCTGGCTTCCCCTCTGCTGAGACTTTAAGTTCTAAATATCATCAGCCATGGGTGAGATCACTGTGAACTGCAGTCGTTTACCTCTGGAACCAGGGCATTTATTTACGTGCCTTTGTACAGAATTAGGTGCAGTCATTTCAGCATCTTGGTTCTAATAGCCACAGGTTTTCATGGTACCAAACTAAGGTAACAGGCATCTCACAGATTGCCTTAATGTGTTGTCAGTGAGAGCATAACCAAAGCATTTCTAGCATCTTCTTTATGACTTCTGTCTGTATGAGCCATGAGACTTTTAGTAATGATAAAACACAATAGATTGTGTTTTAATTTGCTGACATTTACTGTCATTATTTCAGATCATTAAACTGTACAAGCTGGGATCGAGTGCCTGTGTCGCCCAGCAGCTTGTTTCCAGCTGTTCCCAGCTTGCCCTGGGAACTAATGATGACAGTGGCTGTGTCCATCTTGGTCTTGCATGTTTTTCAAGATGGTACTAATGGATTGTCACCTGAGATGATGAATTTTAGCTTCTTTTTGGTAGTGTGGCCTAAATTTCATTGAATGCAGAAATCCAGCTTAACGAAGTTCTATTTATATCTTAATAGAGCTACCCACTGACACTGCTGTAGATATGGCTGTCTATATTATTAATAGGATTTAACCTTAGACTAAAGCCTAGGTTGTGCTGAGAACCCCTAACTTCTGTTACTGTTAAACTTCAGAGTAAATCATCTT